>NC_050081.1:13065816-13370832 GCF_009764565.3 Dermochelys coriacea | reverse complement strand
TGGAACAGCGGGGGGGGCGAAGGTGGTTATAGCTCCGGGGGGGGAGGAGACTGGAACAGCCGGGGGGGGCGCAGGTGGTATAGCTCCGGGGGGGGAGGAGACTGGAACAGCGGGGGGGGCGCAGGTGGTTATAGCTCGGGGGGGGAGGAGAGACTGGAACAGCCGGGGGGGGGCGCGCAGGTGGTTATAGCTCCGGGGGGGGGCAGGAGACTGTAACAGCCGGGGGGGGGGCGCAGGTGGTTATAGCTCCGGGGGGGGAGGAGACTGGAACAGGCGGGGGGGCGCAGGTGGTTATAGCTCCGGGGGGGGGAGGAGACTGGAACAGGCGGGGGGGGCGCAGGTGGTATAGCTCCGGGGGGGGGTGCAGGAACGGGAACAGGCGGGGGGGCGCAGGTGGTTATAGCTCCGGGGGGGAGGAGACTGGAACAGGCGGGGGGGGCGCAGGTGGTTATAGCTCCGGGGGTGGGAGGAGACTGAACAGGCGGGGGGGGCGCAGGTTGGTTATAGCTCCGGGGGGGGAGGAGACTGGAACAGGCGGGGGGGGCGCGCAGGTGGTTATAGCTCCGGGGGGGGGGTGCAGGAGACTGGAACAGCCGGGGGGGGGCGCGCAGGTGGTTATAGCAGCCCGGGGGGGGGAGACTGGAACAGGCGGGGGGGGCGCAGGTGGTTATAGCTCCGGGGGGGGGTGCAGGACACTGTAACAGCCTTGGGGGGCGCAGGTGGTTATAGCTCCGGGGGGGGGAGACTGGAAACAGCCGGGGGGGCGCAGGTGGTATAGCTCCGGGGGGGGGTGCAGGAGACTGGAACAGCCGGGGGGGGCGCAGGTGGTTATAGCTCCGGGGGGGGTGCAGGAGACTGGAACAGGCGGGGGGGGGCGCAGGTGGTTATAGCTCCGGGGGGGAGGGAGACTGGAACAGGCGGGGGGGCGCAGGTGGTTATAGCTCCGGGGGGGGAGGAGACTGGAACAGCCGGGGGGGGCGCAGGTGGTTATAGCTCCGGGGGGGGGTGCAGGAGACTGTAACAGCCGGGGGGGGCGCAGGTGGTTATAGCTCCGGGGGGGGGAGACTGTAACAGCGGGGGGGGCGCAGGTGGTTATAGCTCCGGGGGGGGAGGAGACTGGAACAGGCGGGGGGGGCGCAGGTGGTTATAGCTCCGGGGGGGGGGGAGACTGGAACAGCCGGGGGGGCGCAGGTGGTTATAGCCTCCGGGGGGGGGGAGACTGGAACAGCCGGGGGGGGCGCAGGTGGTTATAGCTCCGGGGGGGGTGCAGGAGACTGGAACAGGCGGGGGGGGCGCAGGTGGTTATAGCTCCGGGGGGGGAGGAGACTGGAACAGCCGGGGGGGGCGCAGGTGGTTATAGCTCCGGGGGGGGAGGAGACTGGAACAGCCGGGGGGGGCGCAGGTGGTTATAGCTCCGGGGGGGGGGAGACTGGAACAGCCGGGGGGGGCGCAGGTGGTTATAGCTCCGGGGGGGGGTGCAGGAGACTGGAACAGGCGGGGGGGGGCGCAGGTGGTTATAGCTCCGGGGGGGTGCAGGAGACTGGAACAGGCGGGGGGGGCGCAGGTGGTTATAGCTCCGGGGGGGGGAGACTGGAACAGGCGGGGGGGGCGCAGGTGGTTATAGCTCCGGGGGGGGGAGGAGACTGGAACAGGCGGGGGGGGCGCAGGTGGTTATAGCTCCGGGGGGGGTGCAGGAGACTGGAACAGCCGGGGGGGGGCGCAGGTGGTTATAGCTCCGGGGGGGGGAGACTGGAACAGCCGGGGGGGGCGCAGGTGGTTATAGCTCCGGGGGTGCAGGAGACTGGAACAGCCGGGGGGGGCGCAGGTGGTTATAGCTCCGGGGGGGGGGTGCAGGAGACTGGAACAGCCGGGGGGGGCGCAGGTGGTTATAGCTCCGGGGGGGGAGGAGACTGGAACAGCCGGGGGGGGCGCAGGTGGTTATAGCTCCGGGGGGGGGTGCAGGAGACTGTAACAGGCGGGGGGGGCGCAGGTGGTTATAGCTCCGGGGGGGGGAGACTGGAACAGGCGGGGGGGGGCGCAGGTGGTTATAGCTCCGGGGGGGGGGGAGACTGGAACAGCCGGGGGGGCGCAGGTGGTTATAGCTCCGGGGGGGGGAGGAGACTGGAACAGCCGGGGGGGGGCGCAGGTGGTTATAGCTCCGGGGGGGGAGGAGACTGGAACAGCCGGGGGGGGCGCAGGTGGTTATAGCTCCGGGGGGGGAGGAGACTGGAACAGCCGGGGGGGGCGCAGGTGGTTATAGCTCCGGGGGGGGGGAGACTGGAACAGCCGGGGGGGGCGCAGGTGGTTATAGCTCCGGGGGGGGTGCAGGAGACTGGAACAGCCGGGGGGGGCGCAGGTGGTTATAGCTCCGGGGGGGGTGCAGGAGACTGGAACAGCCGGGGGGGGCGCAGGTGGTTATAGCTCCGGGGGGGGAGGAGACTGGAACAGCCGGGGGGGGCGCAGGTGGTTATAGCTCCGGGGGGGGGGAGACTGGAACAGCCGGGGGGGGGCGCAGGTGGTTATAGCTCCGGGGGGGGGAGGAGACTGGAACAGCCGGGGGGGGCGCAGGTGGTTATAGCTCCGGGGGGGGAGGAGACTGGAACAGGCGGGGGGGGCGCAGGTGGTTATAGCTCCGGGGGGGGTGCAGGAGACTGGAACAGCCGGGGGGGGCGCAGGTGGTTATAGCTCCGGGGGGGGAGGAGACTGGAACAGGCGGGGGGGGCGCAGGTGGTTATAGCTCCGGGGGGGGAGGAGACTGGAACAGCCGGGGGGGGCGCAGGTGGTTATAGCTCCGGGGGGGGGTGCAGGAGATTGTAACAGCCGGGGGGGGCGCGCAGGTGGTTATAGCTCCGGGGGGGGAGGAGACTGTAACAGGCGGGGGGGGGGCGCAGGTGGTTATAGCTCCGGGGGGGGAGGAGACTGGAACAGCCGGGGGGGGGCGCAGGTGGTTATAGCTCCGGGGGGGGGTGCAGGAGACTGGAACAGCCGGGGGGGGCGCAGGTGGTTATAGCTCCGGGGGGGGGAGACTGGAACAGCCGGGGGGGGGGCGCAGGTGGTTATAGCTCCGGGGGCGGGTGCAGGAGACTGGAACAGGCGGGGGGGCGCAGGTGGTTATAGCTCCGGGGGGGGGAGACTGGAACAGCCGGGGGGGGCGCAGGTGGTTATAGCTCCGGGGGGGGAGGAGACTGGAACAGGCGGGGGGGGGCGCAGGTGGTTATAGCTCCGGGGGGGGAGGAGACTGGAACAGGCGGGGGGGGGCGCGCAGGTGGTTATAGCAGCCCGGGGGGGGGAGACTGGAACAGCCGGGGGGGGCGCGCAGGTGGTTATAGCTCCGGGGGGGGGTGCAGGAGACTGGAACAGCCGGGGGGGGGCGCAGGTGGTTATAGCTCCGGGGGGGGGAGACTGGAACAGCCGGGGGGGGCGCAGGTGGTTATAGCTCCGGGGGGGGGGAGACTGGAACAGGCGGGGGGGGCGCAGGTGGTTATAGCTCCGGGGGGGGAGGAGACTGGAACAGCCGGGGGGGCGCAGGTGGTTATAGCTCCGGGGGGGGTGCAGGAGACTGTAACAGCCGGGGGGGGCGCAGGTGGTTATAGCTCCGGGGGGGGAGACTGGAACAGGCGGGGGGGGCGCAGGTGGTTATAGCTCCGGGGGGGGAGGAGACTGGAACAGGCGGGGGGGGCGCAGGTGGTTATAGCTCCGGGGGGGGAGGAGACTGGAACAGCCGGGGGGGGCGCGCAGGTGGTTATAGCTCCGGGGGGGGGTGCAGGAGACTGGAACAGCCGGGGGGGGCGCAGGTGGTTATAGCAGCCCGGGGGGGAGGAGACTGGAACAGCCGGGGGGGGCGCGCAGGTGGTTATAGCTCCGGGGGGGGTGCAGGAGACTGTAACAGCCGGGGGGGGCGCAGGTGGTTATAGCTCCGGGGGGGGGAGGAGACTGGAACAGCCGGGGGGGGGCGCAGGTGGTTATAGCTCCGGGGGGGGGAGACTGGAACAGCCGGGGGGGGCGCAGGTGGTTATAGCTCCGGGGGGGAGGAGACTGGAACAGGCGGGGGGGGCGCAGGTGGTTATAGCTCCGGGGGGGGAGACTGTAACAGGCGGGGGGGGCGCAGGTGGTTATAGCTCCGGGGGGGGGGGTGCAGGAGACTGTAACAGGCGGGGGGGGCGCAGGTGGTTATAGCTCCGGGGGGGGAGGAGACTGGAACAGGCGGGGGGGGCGCAGGTGGTTATAGCTCCGGGGGGGGGGAGACTGGAACAGGCGGGGGGGGCGCAGGTGGTTATAGCTCCGGGGGGGGGGAGACTGGAACAGCCGGGGGGGGGCGCAGGTGGTTATAGCTCCGGGGGGGGGGTGCAGGAGACTGGAACAGCCGGGGGGGGCGCAGGTGGTTATAGCTCCGGGGGGGGAGGAGACTGGAACAGGCGGGGGGGGCGCGCAGGTGGTTATAGCAGCCCGGGGGGGGAGACTGGAACAGGCGGGGGGGGCGCAGGTGGTTATAGCTCCGGGGGGGGAGGAGACTGGAACAGCCGGGGGGGCGCAGGTGGTTATAGCTCCGGGGGGGGAGGAGACTGGAACAGCCGGGGGGGGCGCAGGTGGTTATAGCTCCGGGGGGGGGAGGAGACTGGAACAGGCGGGGGGCGCGCAGGTGGTTATAGCTCCGGGGGGGGAGGAGACTGGAACAGCCGGGGGGGGCGCAGGTGGTTATAGCTCCGGGGGGGGGGAGACTGGAACAGGCGGGGGGGGGACGGGCACGTACCAGCCGTTGATCTCGTTGGGGGAGTTGACGTCCGCCCCGCTCCGCAGCAGGCGCCGCACCTCCTCCAGGTCCCCCAGAGCGGCCGCTTCCCGCAGCCTCTCCTGCAGCTCCCGCTCCTCCAGGCGGCCGCTCATCGCCCTCCCGCCCGGGCCCAGGGCCCTTCCCGCCCCCCGGGAGCGGCCTGGCCGCCAGCCGCTGCGGAGCGCGCCTCGCAGGGCCCCTATTCTCCGTGACACCCCGCGCCCGGCCCTTTGGTTCCTAGCCCGTCACAGGCCCTCGGGCCGCCAGAGCAGCCCCGCGCCTGGCTGTGGGGAGGGACGCGGTGATCCCCCGCCGTCCCCACGCCCGGGCTGGTGCTGAGGCTCCCTGTTCAGGCGGCAGTTTGCAGCGCCCACCCTTTGGGTTGCCAACCCCTTAGCAAGTGTTCAGAAGTCGGCTCCCCAGCCCCCAAAACAGAATGACGAGCTGGGCTTAAAATCATGAGCTTTTAAATAATAATCGTCATAGGATACCAGGGACCTCAGGAGGTCATCCAGTCCAACCCCCTGCTCAGGGCAGGGCCAATCCCCCATTTTTGCCCCAGATCCTCAATGGCCCCCTCAAGGATTTGAACTCACAACCTTGGGTTTAGCAGGCCAATGCTCAAACCAGGGAACTATCCCTCCCCTGCCTTAATTAATAATAATTAATAAAGCTTTAGGCTCTTTTTATTCACCTTCTGATTATCTCAATGTTGAGTGACTTTTCCAAGGCCACACAACAAGTCAGTCTAGAAACAGAACCCTGGTCACCTACTCCTGTACCCCTTGCAGTGAACTTCATTGCCACGTGTATCTGTTAAGTCTGGCTCACAGGCTTGTGCATTAAAATTTGACTTTCACGTTGGCCCAGTGATTCAATTCCACAGTTCCAACACTTTGTCAGACCGTTTCAGACAGCTGAGCGGATGGCCCTCAATGTTTCCGACATAATTCGATACCCCATGTACACAAAATGAAGTTTAAAATTTAAGGCAATAGTGGGAATAAATGTTAATTCCTAACATCAAATACTTTCTGGGGCGCTCTCAAAACGCAAGAAATCTGAACATATATGGGCCTGGAAAATCCATAAAGATGAGGGCAGAATTACTGCTCCATCCAAAAGGAACAAAGGACAGAAGGCCCTATTCTAAAAGGTCTCCCTCTGTGTTACTCCCATTGACATCAAGGGGGATTCTGTGTGTGGAAGGCTTACGTGAGTGGGCCCCGAATAATCAACAGCTTTATTAGTAAAAATATATTGACAGGTTTCAGAGTAGCAGCCGTGTTAGTCTGTATTCGCAAAAAGAAAAGGAGTACTTGTGGCACCTTAGAGACTAACAAATTTATTAGAGCATAAGCTTTCGTGAGCTACACGAAAGCTTATGCTCTAATAAATTTGTTAGTCTCTAAGGTGCCACAAGTACTCCTTTTCTTTTTAAAAATATATTGTGACACTAGGGGTCGCAGTAGAACAACAATAAGAGCTTTAGAGGCCAGTTTTGCACTTGTGTACTGTAATACTCTGTCATATGCCTTTAATGCAAAAAACAAACAAAACCCAACAGCCTTAGCATTTTCACAGAGCAGATTTCAAAGCACTTCTCAGTAAAGAGCATATTACGCGACGTTTTAAAAATGGGGGAAATTGAGGCACAGAGCAGTTCCCTGGCTGCCCAAGTTCAGAATTCTGTTTCATTCTACTCAAGGTTTTATACCACACCCATCATATCATTCGTGGTATCTGAGCACTTCAGGTCAGCAGGTCACTGAGCAAGACAGTTTTCCAGCTGGGACTAAAGCCTAGACCCTCAATGGTATTTAGGTGCGTAACTCCAAATGATTTCAATTGGTGTTAGGTGCCTATAATAGTCCTTTGAGAATCTGGAGCTAGAACCCTCATCTCTGGTCCTTATGCCCAAATTACTATGTCTATACTTAAATGCTACACAGGTTCACCACCCCATAATTACACAGTGTTCTTTAGAGTGTTGAGACTGGTTCTCTCATGAAAGTCTATGTAAGAGAGGATTAGCTGAGAGTTTATTTGCCTCCAGCCTGTCACCGCTAGCCTTCCCTCTTTTCCCCATGTACTCTGGATTTTCTGACTCATCTAATACCCCTAAACACTGGAACTAACAAAATGTATGCCAGAAAAACCAGACCAAATCACATGCTCCCCCAACCCCCCTACCCCTGTATTACATCCATTTGTAGCGCAAGCCTATCAAGTGCTGAGCTCATCCACGATCTGGTTCTCCACTGATTTCTGCAGGGTGAATGTAAAATCCTACCATTGCTGGGAGTGGAGCGGTCTGGTCTGAGAGCATTTGGCACAGGAATAAATGGTAATACAATGTAGCAGAGAATCAGGCTCTGTGTAAAGTTCTGAATACCCTGCACTCCCCTGGAAACTTTTGTGACTTGAGGGTATGTAACACACTTGCACCGTGTGCCTTGTGTCCCACTCCAATGGCTAGTCTGCACAAAGGATAGAAGCCTACTGCAGTTACACACTAATGGTGATATTCCTTTGGTTCAAGTGGTAGAGATCTGTGCTATGAATCATAAGGTTCTGGTTCCAAGTCCTGACAACACTTGCAAGTGGTGCAGCAGAAAAAGACCAGCAACTGCAGCCTCCAGCTCGGCTCCTCCTGGCACCTGTGCACAACCTAAACGTGTTGCAGCGGATGCTGGCCCAGCACCTGAGTCCCTGGGTTCTCTGCAGTATCCAGAGCTGGAGAGAGAGAACCCCTAGAAAACATAGGGTTGGGGGGGGAGGGACTTGCCCCCAGAGGTTCAAGTCAAGCTTGGAGACATCTGAGGTCTGGTCCATATTTTTTACATATAATGTTGACAACTCCATTAATAAAACCATACAGCTCTTCTGTATAACCTTGGGAGCAACATTCAGGCCCTGATCCTGCAAACACTTAACCACGTGCTTAACTTTATGCACGTGAGTAGTTGCATTGACATCAGTAGGACTACTCACCTACTTAAACAGATGGGTAAGTATTCACAGGATCAGGGCCTTAGTTTTTGCCTTTTCTGGTCTGAGATCAAGGCTCCTGGATTTGTTGTTTGATTGTTTCTTACTTTCACATCTTCTATGAACTACTTAATGTAATTCAAACTCTGTATCAATTGCTTTAAAAATGAAGCAGCCTCACTGAATCATTTTCTGTTCCTTGTATAAGCCTTTTTGGAAAACCATGACCTATTGTTTTGAAAATAGCATTTGAAGTCTTTTCCCTTCCCCCTTTTCACATCTCAATTCTAATTCCCCAACACCCTTAGTCAAATCCTCAGTAGTTTAGAATTGTTGTTAAATGTCTTTCTGAGGATTATGATTGTTTTATTCCTGATTACACAGGGAACGTATATATCTCTGTATAATCGCATTTGAAACATATAATCCCCCCAACCCACCCCAAATGATGTTTATAACAATTTGAACATGCCCCAGGTTGGTTAAGGCGATTAGAAATATGATTTAGGTAAAGCCAGGGACCTTAAAATTTATACTTTTAAAAAACATTTTTAAAGCTCTTATGGCTTTAAGGCTGGGAGGGATGAAGGGTTTGGTGGGGAGAAGAGGGGAGGAGCTAAAATCAATGCCCAGATTAAAACATGCATTTAACCTGATTGGTGCTGCCAAGTTTGAGTGTTTGAAGAAACTTGAGTGTTTGAATAAAGAGGGGTCAGAGGAAGATGGGGTACTTCCCTGTCCCCATCACTCCTGTGGTTTTCCCAGAAAGCTCTCTGCAGGAAAATCTAAACTCCGTTGGGGAGTTTGGTTAAAAATCTAATGAGTGACAGAGACAGAGTCAATGTAAGCAGCAAAGATTTACACATGTGCTTAACTTTGCAGCCTAAATATGGATATTACTGCCTATCTTTAGGCAGCCAGGTTTGAAAATTTTTGCTATATCCTCGTCGCACCCCATTTTGCCCATTCCTAAAACCAGTAAAAAGGAGACATGTTCCAGTTTTACCCTCTTCCCACTGTTCCTGGGTCACTTTTCTTAGATCATTAGCTCAGCGGGGCTGGAGTTGTGTCTATCTTTGTGTTTTGTACAGCACCTCATGCAATGGGCCTTTGATTGTGATTGGCACCTGTGGCTGCTACCTTAATGTAAGTATTAAACAATCATAATAATACCTCCCTGTGGTGTTGTGAAGCTTAATTAATGAAGGTGTGAGTGTGGCCATCTTGTGGACCATGAAGGTATGTAGCAGGAAATTAACTACAAAGAAAGTGGAGTCAGTCAGTTTAGGGGCTCTCTGAGTAAAATATTTAATTCATTTTCATCTATGATGTCATTTATGTGATTATTAAATAAAAGCACTTCACTGAAACCAAAGATTTCCTTCTTGTATCTTAAGTTCCTCAACTGGAATGCACTATGGCAGTGCTAAGTAGTATCACCCAATAGTATGATTGACAAACCACTGATCTTCAAAACAGGTCATTGTCAGTCTGAAACTTTTCAAGTTTTGTGTTTATCCAGTGCGGGGCCAAAAGTCTTCTAATGAGTTATGTTGGCTCGATTTAGTCACCTCTGCTGTTTGCTTCATCTCCATCTCAAGTGAAAGTCCAAATACATGAGGCTTAGGTGCCACTTCAGTCCCACTTATGCCTGGTTTAAACAGTGCCAGTTCTCTACACGAGGGTGGATTTCACTTGGATTTTCACAAGTGCCTGGTATTGACCTGCCTCTTCTCCCACTCAAGATAATGAGAGTTCTGCCATGGCACCAATGGGAGCAGGGTTAGGCCCGTGATGAGTGCTTTTAAAATTCCCACTCTAAAACTTTTGAGGATGTCCATCCTGTCTCACTCCATCCCATTAATTTAGTGTGGTAAACCCACCATACCTTCTGCCATGCTATTTTCCACTAAAAGCTGCTACTGCCTGCTTGTTCTCAGAGGGACTTTGACTTGAGGTAACGTTTCTAATATGAGGTGCAGATGCTGGTCATTCACCACATATTTTTTTGGATATTCTTTTTTAATCCATGCGTGCAAACCAACCCAAAAAAATAAATCCTGCTGTGACCTCTAGCTGCTCCAATCTGGTCTAAAACAAACCCATAAATCCCCTAGTTTTGCCTTGGTAGTGACACAGTGTTTATCAATTAGACCATAAACACAAGCTGAGATATGGAGGCTCTAAGTTGGCATTGATTAATGGCCTCCACGTTCCACTATGCTATGGTTCTCTGATTCCTTTCAACCTAAATAACAATACAGTATAATGACAGGTTTCAGAGTAGCAGCCGTGTTAGTCTGTATCCGCAAAAAGAAAAGGAGGACTTGTGGCACCTTGTAGAGACTAACAAATTTATTTGAGCATAAGCTTTCGTGAGCTACAGCTCACGTCATTGGATGCAATCAGTGGAAAATACAGTGGGGAGATGTATATAACAGAGAACATAAAACAATGGGTGTTACCATACAGACTGTAACAAGAGTGATCAGGTATGGTGAGCTATTAACAGCAGGAGAGTGCGAGGGGGGGGGGGAACACCTTTTGTAGTGATAATCAAGGTGGGCCATTTCCAGCGGTTGACAAGAACATCTGAGGAACAGTGGGGGGGGGGGCGGGGGAGGAGGGAATAGTTTTACTTTGTATAATGACACATCCACTCCCAGTCTTTATTCAAGCCTAAGTTAATTGTATCCAGTTTGCAAATTAATTCCAATTAAGCAGTCTCTCGCTGGAGTCTGTTTTTGAAGTTTTTTTGTTGAAGAATTGCCACTTTTAGTTCTTATTACGCTCAAATAAATTTGTTTGTCTCTAAGGTGCCACAAGTACTCCTTTTCTTTTTGTGGGTGCAGTATAAGTTGCTATTGCTTAGAGAAACTTTGAATAGAGCTGGTCAAAAACCTGTTTTAGGAAGGAAGGGGGAAATCAAAATTTCTAAGTTGTTTTCCTTCCAAAGTGTTTTAAATAAACAAAGTTGTTTTTTCTATATTTTTTTCCAATATTCTTTTCCAAAGTTTTGTGTGGTTGAATTGTGACATCATATGTGACTCAGCCAATCAACATTCAGTTGATCTTAATTCATTTGTATACAGAACTCTGGCTAAAATGTGAGAGCTGTTTGAGATTTTTTTACACTTTAAAACTGTCTTATTTCACAGCTGTGATGTCACAGCCACCACATGTAACCAGATACTCTTGTGACGAGCATAACATAAGAACCTGTATAGAATAGATTTCTGATTACATCAGACTCGTGAAATTGACACATCTTGCGATGGGACATGTAGTTGAAGCCAGGTCCTACACTCCTTCCAGAGGTATAATTCCCATTGACTTTAAGGGGAATTTTGCTTATGTAAGGACTGCAGTGTTGGGAAGAACATCACTGCACAAGTAACTACTATGAATGTATGCATATATCATTCAATCATATTCTCAGTTGGCCTTGTGATTTTATTATTGTCTTATCTACATCAGTGCTCAATCTGCACACTTGGAAATGTTTGTACTAAGTGCGGCGGAATGAGTCACTTAGCACTGCTGTTCTTTGGGGTGTGCACTGATAATTTCTGAACCACCAAGGCAGGGAATTTGGAACCCAAGGGTAGTGGTACATCAGCTCAGAGGCTCATGTTAAGAAGTCCAACAAGTTTGGATAACAACTGAAAATTGTTCAGTGGATTAATATCTAAAACTGGGTTGGCTCAGACTCATAGCAAGTCTCAGCTGCAATGTACGGATCCCAACCCCTCTCAGAGTTATTATTATTATTTATTTGCATTTCAGTAGCACCTAGGAGCCCCAGTAATGGACCAGTATCCCCTTATGCTAGGTGCTGTATGCACGCAGAATAAAAAGATGGATCATGAGTTCATGGGGGGAGGGGTTGGCAGAGACCCATCGCTAGTTCTGACATTATTTTGTCCCTCCCTCCCCCCGAGACTGCCTTCCCTCATTGGACTCTCTCAAGCCATATATGACAGCCATCACGGCAACAAATGACTAAGGGCTAAATCCATCCCTGGCTTTTGATGTTGTGGAGGGCCAAGACTATAACAGGGTTAAAAAAAGAACTAGGTAAGTTCATGGAGGATAGATCCATCAATGGCTATTAGCCAGGATGGGCAGGGATGGTGTCCCTAGCCTCAGTTTGCCAGAAGCTGAGAATGGGTGACAGGGAATGGATCACTTGATGATTACCTGTTCCATTCATTCCCTCTGGGGCACCTGGCACTGGCCACTGTCAGAAGACAGGACACTGGGCTAGATGAACCTTTGGTCTGATCCAATATGGCTGTTCTTATGATTACACCGGGAGTTGTAGCTTCTTATAACAAGGACAGGGCCTCAATTCAGCAATGCATTTCAGCACATGCATAAAGTTAAGCAACTGCTTAAGTACTTTGCTGAGGTGAGGCCTAAATTTGATTCAACTGGTTTATTTTCTTTACATGAAACTGACCCCCTGTGCAGAAGGTCAGGGTGAGATTCATGCACCACGTAAGCCTTATTTGTCTGCATACAGCAAAGACCACTTCACCTTTTCAGGTGAGTGTGCAAAACTATCACAAATGTGAATTAAATTTTAGTGTTTTAAATTTATGGAATATACCTCTATGTCTGATATTCCTCTCCATGTTCTTGATACATGGCCAATGAAATCAATAGGAATCTTTCCATTGACTAGACTGGCCTTTGGATCAGACCCTATACCATTCAATACAGTAATCAGCAAAGCTGTAACTAAAGGGTCTCCTTGGTGATTGACAGCATTACCTTCCTGCTGGTACAGTCCCTGTGTCCTATTTCAAAGTTGTTTTTGCTGTCACCCTTGCTCGAGTCCATAACGTTAGCTAAATCTTTCAATATGTGTGATACATCAAAGCAGTTGTGTGTGGGGAGGCAGAGGGGTAGAAATAATCCAATGCCATGAGGAGGGAAACAAACTGTTTAGAACAATATGATTGGCGTTCCTAGAACGGGATTAGACAGAGTAGCGCCTCTGCCTGCCTGTCACTTGCAAATTCTTGCTAATACTTTAGGAGCTTATCGGAGGTCAGCACCAAACACCCAAACAGACTAATCTGTATTATAGACACATAATCAAAGTCACAAGGTTTTACATAATATATATTGGTGACACAAGACGTGTTTGTTCGAGTAGTTTTGTCATCAAGATTAGAGACCATGAAAGCTTCTACTGTGCATTAACTTGGTTTTATGTGCCACCCCATTGGTACAGCAGAAATTCCTCAAAAAAATCAGGAAGGAACTGGGAACTTAGAAACCAAATGTACATTCTGAGCATATGTCTACACTGCAATTGAACACAGGCAGCTGGCCTACGTCAGCTGGCTTGGGCTAAGGGGCTGTTTAATTATGGTATAGACATTTAGGTTGGAGCTGGAGCCCGGACTCTAGGACACCCCTTCCCTTCCCCCACCCATCTTGTGGGGGTCTGGAGCCTGCTCCATCCCAAGCATCTACACTGTAGTGTAATTAAACAGTCCTGTAGCCAAAACCAGTACACACGGGCTGGCCACCAGCATTTAATTGCAGTGTAGATATACCCTTAGATGCTACCGCCATTAGGTTCCCAGAGCTTGAGGAATATTGGTTAAGTTAAAAAACATAATGGGGAAGGTAGGGTTGTGATTGTAATGCTAATCATTGTAAAGGTGCTGGGAACTTTGGAATGCAAATGCTTTCTGTGTAACTACCCATTGGTAACCAAAATCAGTTCAAATCTCTCTATAAAATATAAGAAATGCTGAGCAATGGATATGGATATTATGAAAAAAAATTTTGGGGATGAGAGTGAGAGACTGTTTATATTTTTGCTTCCACTGCCTGAATTTCTGGAACAGCAACAAGAAGGAATATAAAATACCAAGTCCAGTCATTGTACGTTTACAATTTATGTGATAGTGTAACATCCCCATTATAGAGAGGAGGAAACTGCAGCACAGAGACTAAGGAGCTTGCCCAAGGTCACAGACTGAGTCAGTGGCAGAGACAGGAAGGGTACCCAGGAGTCATCCCACCAAGTTAGGCACTATAACTAATACTACTACTAATAAAATTACTATCCATATCACCACACCATCCAAGAGCCATAACCATGGAACAGGACCCCCGTGTGCTGGGCACTCTGCAAATGCAGAACAAATTGATGTAGTTGGACACTGATTTTGACCCATCGGCTACTTTTGTTCTCTCTCCCATCTGCATTCCTTCTCTTAATAGTGATTTACAAGGATCGTGATTTTTGGGGGGCATAGATTGTCATTTTTCAGTATTTTTATAATATATCATTTTTTAAAAAAACTATTTGGTGAGTAAAATCTGTCAAATTTCCATAAATAAAATTTGGTGGGTTTTTTTTAGAAAAAAACAACCAAACTTTTGTTTGCTCTGTGTGTTTGTATTTGATAGAGATAGAAGTAGTTTGAATTCACGATTTACAATGGAAGGAAGAATGATTACAGCCCAAATTATAGGAGACACAGAAAGCAAATACATGATGATATCATATAGGGTTTTATTGACAGGAGTTTAGGATGTGTGAGAAAGGCAGGAATGATTTATGTAGGGCATCTGAGTTGTTTATACCACACCACAGCATCAGGTATTCTATATGCAATCCATAGGATTCAGAAAAGTAGAGATTTTAACACAGTATGAGCCTGATTCTCATTTTACATCAAGACCACTCTGGTAGTGTAACAGGACACTTTTAAGGCCCTCTCTATATCACCATAGCACTGTAAGGAGGCCTTTGTGTAAATGAGAGTCAAGCTCTATGGATGGGATTTTCAGGAGGGCTCAGCAGTAGCCTAATGCCCCCATTCAAGTCAATGGGAGTCTTATCATTTGACATGAATGGGGGCAAAATTAGGCCAATACAGAGCGCTTTTGCAAAACTCACTCTCTGATTATACTATTTTTGTATCTGTCCACTCACAAAGACTTGCTGCTCTGATCATTAAAATACAAGGCTACCACCTGGATAGATTATTAATACTGTCAGCCCATGGTACAGACCTTGGAGGCAGAGAAAAATTATAACTAATAAAGTGTAAGACCCTTTCAAATATTATTGAAAATAGCTTCTCCATAAACTATGACCATCATGATGTCAAGGTCTGATTTCTTGGAACTTTCCAGGGTAGAAGAAAGTGCTGAAAGCAACAGATCATTCAAAACTGCAATGATACTTTCTGAAAATTGACCAGACATGCTATAAATAATAAGCAATTAAAATAAAAGATTAGTTTAATTATCTGAAAATTGAAAACAGCAACTTTGTTAAGGGCCTTTAAATGCTAGACTACTGATAAATATCTTATAACCAGAGCATTTAGGATTATCTCACTAATGTAGTGGTCAATCAAAATATATCAAAATTGACTGGTAGCAATACATGTAAAACCCCCAGGCCACCTTCAGATCTGGTGTCAATGGAGAAACACCAGATCTGAATTTGGTCCTCTTTGTGTATTATTGCTCTCCAGGTCTTGCGGAGCCTGAACAGATTTGCTAACTGTTTCTGACAGCCTTCATCTGGGTTTGTGTTATGCTGAGAATGTGAAGTCTTGGTGTCTGATGGCGAAAAGGTATGCAGGGTTCTTGCAAACTGAAACAAAATAGCTTACAGGATGAAGACACCTCTTGGAAAGGCTAGGAATATGTTCAACTTACCAGTTATGGGGATCATTACTCCCAGAGTACATACTGTGAGCATGATCAGAAGCAGAGAGCTGAGTGTGTTTGTTGTGCAACTGATACAGAAATACTAACAAGGAGGAAAGCCTAAGGGAATGTAATAACTCTTTAGTGAAAAAGATTTTGACCACATTTATATTTAAATCTGAGACGATGGAACGTAGTCTAAAAGGATCCCATGACATTTGCAGAAATTGAAATATTTCCTTTTGATGCAAACTAGTTATTGTTTAAGGCTTGGATTGGGGTATCTAACTCCCTTAGGCTGCTTTGAAAACCCTAGCCTAGCTATATAAAAATATGTGCTCACTGTTCATATTTTGGTGCTAAGCCCAATCACTCAGAATGATGCGTGTGATATGCCCAAGCTACAATGTTTGAATCCAAAGCTGGTTCCCAACTTTTCCAAAATTCAGGGGAGTTTGGGTCCAGTGGTTTGGTACAAGCCAGTCTCTAGTTCCCACTGGAGATGAGGTTGCAGTGAAACACAAAACCAGGCAAAAATCTGCCGGTTTTGTCTTTCATTACAAACATACAACTCAGACCACATTCATTAAAAGGTTCAGAAACCTTTCAAGGGAACAAGAGGGCCCAGTCTGGAGTGAATCTGGGATGATTTATAGTTATTGTATCTAAATTATATGAAATTCTCAGTTACAAAGCAAAATGAGGTTAAACTGTTGGGTTTTAATTAGAAAAGGGAGGAAAGGTGAGAGTTTTAAAGATGGAGACATTAAAGAATAGATACTTGCATTAGATAATATCATATCACAAATAACCAGCATGGCAATTGTATTTGCAACTCATAAGCTCTGAAGAAGGAAAGTAGTGTGTCAAGTGCTTGGAAGCAGGAGTCTTTCTAAAGCTGCCATTATGTCTCACTGAACAAGTCACTTAAAATGTCAGCTTCCCTCACTGCGAGTACCTGTAAATAGACAGAAGTGATCAGATACTGCATCCATAAGGGCCATTTGAGTATCCAGACTGAACTGCAAAATGGGTTAATAATAATCACGGCTCTGCTTCAGACTAAATTAATGCATATCTGGAGAGTGCCCTGATTTGCTTGGATGAAAGATGCTATAAAAGTGCATGGCACTGTTCTAATGCTACAGATCATATTGCAAAAAAAACCCACATTAAAATAACCAAAGGACATTTACATTAAAAAAATCATTAAAATAACATTATGCATTTTGGCTTAAGTTCACTAAAGCACTACAGCTCATATTCAAACCCCAGATCATTGCTCAAAACAAGGTAGCGTCTTTAACATTATCTACAGTAGCTGATCCCCTGTTGTGTTTTGATACAGAAGGGCTGATATTTAACCTTGAATTCCCATACTTTCCTGTGTTTCAGGCTTTGTCTACACCATGCAACTTTTAGCGACACGGCAGTGCCACTATAGCCGTGCTGCTAAAAGCCATGCAGTGTAGCTGCTGTTTGTCGGCAGGAGAGAGCTCTTCTGCTGACAAAAAACTTCCACCCCCCATGAGCAGCAGCAGCTTTGTTGGCAGGAGAGCGCTCCTGCTGACAAAGCGCTGTTCACAGTGGCGCTTTTCATTGATAAAACGTTTGTCGTTCAGGGGCTGTGTGTGTGTGTTTTTTTAACACCCCTGAATGAATAAAGTTTTGCCGACAAAGTTCCAGTGTAGACAAAGTCTTAGACAGACCTCAACACTCTTTTCATTTACCTTGGTACAGTATGTAAATAACTATTGTGAGTGTCTAGCACAATGGGGCCCTGTTTCAATTACAGACCATTGGCACTACTATAGAACAAGTAATGTGTATTATTATTGTTTATTGTTGATAGTCTAAGAGTATCTGGAATTATATTGTGGTAATTGCTGTGTAATGATATATAGGGTGTAACAGTGAGAGGGGCCTAGAAAATTTTCTTTCATGTTTTTTCTTTATTTTTCCTGTACAGCTGAATGACAAATTCACAACTGATGATTTCTTAGGCAAATTCAGTCTCTTTTTCTGTCCACATTACATTCACAAACAGGTTGTGTTTTCCTCTGATTTAATTATTAATAAAATTTTAAGTTTACTATCTTTTCAAAAATACTTTACTTTAGGGGTTTATTGGGGTCATTTGAAATTTGTACCGTATTGCTTAGTTGTGATTGGTCACATTAGACACATAGTATTGTTTCTGTTTCCTGATTGGGCAAGTGAGCAAGTGCTTCCAGAGGAAATATCTATATTTGCTAGTGTCAGATTGCTGAATACTTGCACCTAAAATCTTGACATTTGGCATTTCTGCCAGTAAAATTCACTTGGTGAAACACAGATGAGGCAAGGTCAAGACTGAAACAAATTCATGGGAAGGTACAAACCAAGCATTTGTTGAACATATTTTCCATGATTTGCTCAGCATTAATTTTCTCTTAATCAAATAATAATACTTAGCACTTATATAGCACCTTACCAAGCAAAGTAAACCCCTTTACTCCTCAAAGGCAGCATAGTCTAATGGCTAGGACACTGGATCAGGGGTAGAAGACGTTCATTCTATTCTTGGCTCCTCCACTAACTTGCTGGATGACCTTGGCAAGTCATTTCATGGCTCTGTGACTCAGTTTTCCCATCAGTTAAATGAAGATTTATTTGTAAAGCCTTTTGAAATCTAAAGGAGAAAAGCAATTTTCTGATTATTATTGTTATTTAAAACACATTAAGTTCAATGGATTGTTTCCTGAGCTACTGGGAGTTGAAGAAACCTTCCTCAGAAGAGATGCAGAAGGGAAGAGTGCTACCTCCACAGAAACTCCACTACTCTACTTGAGTTCTGTAGGATTTTAAGAGCGAGGTTGATAGGGAGCGGGTCAGGGGACCAGACATTCCCCATGGCATTATCCCTTGGTGAGCTCATAGATTTCCCTGTGAAAATCCAATGGGAAGCTAATGTGCAGCAAATAGGTAGCGTGCAGAAAGAGCTTTGCTGCTGGTGGGGGATGGGAAAAAGAGTTGTGGGAAGAGGGTTCAGATGGGAAACCTGCCTTCTGCATGGATGCGCCTGCCATCAGAGATGCAGGCCTCCCTTCCCTGCAGATTTCCTACAAGGTGAGGCTGTGTCCCCCCACCATCTGAAGCAACAATCACTGGAGAAAGGCTACAAAGCCAAGCCAACATTATGGAATTCCCATACCCCTCAGCCCTTCTGTTGCAGGCTTTTCCCTAGGAGGAACCAGTTTGACCCTTCACTATTAATTTTGCTTCCCACCACCATTGCCCCCGTAGTTCTCCTTTCCAAGTCTGGCGTTTCAGGTCTACTTTGGAGTGCTTACGGTTTCCTTAAACACCAAAAACCTAATCAAAGGGCCATTTCCCATCATTGGCCTGTGCGAGAAATTCCCATGGAGGTTGACAGGAGCTTTGGCATGAAAACTAGAGCTGGGTGAAAAACCGAGTTTTCATTTTGTGGTGCACACTGAAAAACAAAATTAATTTTGAGTCCACCTAAAATGACAATCACCAACACACAAAAAACAAAACATTTTTATTCACATCATTTGGGGTATTTCATGCACCTTTTTTCTTTTCTTTTATTTTTTTATTTAACTCTAGTTCCTCAGAATGTCATTTTGAATAGAGTCAAAACATTTTTGTTTCGAAAATATTGAAATGAAATGTTTTGACTTTGTCAGAATTTTTTCCCCATTTTTTTCAGTCAAAACTATTCTCTGAATTCAACCCCAAAAGTGTATTTTCTATTACCCCCCCTTTGTTTTTTGTTTTTTTTGGGGGGGGGCCAGCTGTAAACAAAACAAAGAGAAATATGATGGCCTGGTAACTTGGAATTTCTTCTGAGCCCAGCTTTCCCACATATCTCATTGATAAGTGGTTGATTATCTTCTTTTGGTTTCAGAGTAGCAGCCATGTTAGTCTGTATTCGCAAAAAGAAAAGGAGTACTTGTGGCACCTTAGAGACTAACACATTTATTTGAGCATACGCTTTCATGAGCTACAGCTCACTTCATCGGATGCATTCATTCTTTTATCTTCTTTTGTACTCTCTTCACCTCTTGCTGTGCTGTTTCAGACAGAATAAACCCAGGAATAATGAACCATCATCAGAGTGCAATTGCTTCCTGCCCCACTTGCATTAGTAAAGAAAGAGAAAGCAAGTGATGATTAGTCATATGTCTGCACTCAAAGATAAATTCCCCTGAGCAAAAGCCATCTGGTGAAGCATAAAATAACAATTCTAGCACTAGTGTGGACTTACTGCAATGTTAATAGATCCTGCTGAAGTGTAACATAATACAGGCCTAATGCTGAGTTCTAGCAGGTGGCCCATAACCCTGTAATAAATTCCCTGACGTTATTGATTTTTCCCCCAAACTGAGCCCTGTTGTCTAACTATATTAACTTCTGCTTACTGAGCATCAGAACACGCACAAACATCAGCCTCATTTCAGTGAGCAATTGCAGCTCTAAAACATGTCCCCGTTCCCACCGTTTGTCCTCACACCATTATCCGCTGAGATTAGTTATTTTAGAATTCAGAAACAAATATTATTAGCTATGGGCACTAACAGCCAACACTTGCAAAATCTGAAATGTGGGGATTTTGAAATATGCTTCTGTCACTAATTATACATGCAAATAGCCTCAGAAATATGGCCCAGACACACTATTCCTATTGTGTATATTGGGCCCAAATCTGCCCTCAGTTACAAATGTGCCATTTCAGTGGGGACCTTCAAACACGGACCTTCATGAGTCTCCCATGCTTCCCCACACACATGGGAGGGCTCCCTGTCACCATCCACAAAGCTGAAGTTCATCTCTCATTTAAAGCGATTGTAGCTCCCTCACCATCTCTGTGCTCCAGGAGGTCTCTGGCAGTGTCATTTTCTATGAGTGCCTGAGCAATCAGATTCACCATTAACATGCAATAAAATGATCATATAAAACAGAACATGTTTAATTTTTAAATGAGCTAAAGAGTTTTTTTTTTAAATATTTTTTTTCTCCAAAGTCTTTTTAGGCCTTAAACTTTCATCTGCTCTCTATTCTTTCTGTGCACTAAACTGGACCACCACCAAAGGGCAAACTCTTCGGAGGCATCCAAACTAGAGTGGAGAACTGAGGGGTGCCTGGGGCCTTCTGCACGTGCAAGGAGAGGATGGCTCCCCAGAGCCAAGAGGGAAATGTGTTCTACAGCCGTCCATCACTGCTGATGAGGCAGGTGCAGGAAGGCTGGAGGCCCAGTCACACTGCTGGGCTGGCTGGGCATACCGCTAGGGACCATCCAGCTCATTCATCATCTCCTCACCTAGTTCTCCAGAAAATGCTAGTTCCTCATCTTTCCCTGCTCTTGCCCAGATAGGGATAGAGAGGGAGATTTCACCTGGGCCCTCTTCTGCCCCACTTCCCCTACACTCCAGAGCATCAGTGAGAAACAGGCCAGATCTTTGCCCTAAGCAGGTATACTGACGGCAAAATACGTAGGACATGCTGCATATGTTCTTCTCCGCTGTCCTCAGCCCCTTCTCACTGTATGTGAGTCCTCGGGAGCAGATACACAGGTCAAGCTCTCTTGATACTACCTGTGTAGCCCATCCATCATTACCTGGGGGCTGGTGCCTCCTCACTTAAAGGAGAAAGGAATATTTATCTGGCGACTCCATGAATGTAAAGAGGGAGAAAATCCATATTAGGATTCCCCAGTTATGGTGCAGATTGAAGAAACTTTGTGGATATGAAAGAGGGTATTCAAGCTTTCGGAGAGGTGGGGGACATTTGGAAAGCATTGAGGAAGGTATAATTGCAACTGCTGACATTACAGCTATGGAGTTTCAAACGCACTCCCTGGGGTGAGGATTACTGGCTAACGTAAGAAGCCGTGGAATTGGGAGTAACCTAGAATTTTGGTCAGAATAAATATGGCTCCATATCAGGAGCGGGAAAGCAGCTTTTCTGGCTGGACCGAGGTCACAAGTGGAGAGCCACAAGGGCCGTCTTAGGGATCTTGTTTCCAAACAACACAGAGAAATGATTTGCATCGTAATGGACCCCTGAGGATCAGCCTGTTCTCCTTCCTCCACTTTTTTGCCCCTTCCTGTCTTTGACAGCCATTGTATTACAGGTCCAGTCTACCCTTAAATTTAAGGTCAACATAGCTATAATGTGCAGAGATATGAAAAATCCACACAACTGAGCACCACAGCTATGTCGACCTAACCCATGAAGTACACACAGCTAGCTGGATGGCAGAACACTTCCATTGACCTAGCTACCATCACTCGGGAAGGTGGTGTTCCTACGGCAATCAAGTGTTGAGTAGGGAGTTTTGATGTTCCAGCATGAAATGTCTTGCAAAGATCCCCTCTAGATTCATGACCAACAAATGAAGAGACCACTCTCCGCATATGACCATCCTAATTTTTTACACATCACCTGGAGTATGCTGGGAAGGGACTATGGGGAGGCTTAGTTGGTACTGGATAGATGCCCAAGTAGTGCAGACCTGCTCAACAGAACTCATCACTACTCTGCCACCGAGCCTAAGGGCCTGATCCAAAGCCCAAGACAGACAACAGGAGACATACCATTGATGTCAATGGCCTTTGGGTCACTCTGTTAGTGCATCTCTATTATTGCTCCAGTCCAGCAGGGGAAAAATCAGCTGAGATATAGATCCAAGAGCTGTCAGCTCATGTAAGTCTAAGTAGAAGATGCTCAGCATCTTAGAGGAATGGGCTGTGAGTTGATTCTCTCACAGGTTCCCTTTGTAAAAGCTTTCCAAAAAAAGGCTGATTTCTCAGCAAACACCTATTTTCTATACTTCATTTACAACATTAGTGCTGCAGCCCACAAGATCATGGGCATAAATACATCAAGTGTAGACATTTTAATGGACTTTCCTTGAAAATTTCAATAAACTTGCAACAGACAATCAGCTAAGTCAGCTGGGTTGGATATTTGATACAATCATCGCATCAAATAGAGTCATAGATCTTTAGAATTTTTTCAAGTCATTCCCAAAACATTCCATAGAATTCTTCTGTGTATTACGGAGTTCCATCTAATCTCTCTAGCTGTATAGCTCAGTCTCTCTATTTATGCATTTTTAATACACTAGTAGTATCTGGACACCTCTAAGAAGAATGAAATATTTCCCAGAGATATAATTCATTATGGCAGTAGAGTATTTTCAGAAACTCTATGGGAGACATAGGATTTGCCACAATGAAGTAGACTCAACCAAGTCTGGCATCCACTGGCCAATGCCTGATTCTTTAGAGGACTGTACACTTTCTGCCTCTCCCCAAACCACAGATTATGCTCTTGGGCAGGACTGTATATGGAAGAAATTTTATTCCTTCCTATTCTCAGGAAGTGATCAGTTTGTACCCTGGACTGGGACATTTGGGCACCATAAAAGTTAAATATAGCATCTCCAAACATAGGGTGAAATTCACTCCTGTGCAGAAGACCAACACAAGGTCTAGGCACTTATTGTCATTGTTTGTTTTACAGGAGCCCCACTGTGCTAAGCAGGGTACAGACACATTGTCAGAGACAGTCCTTTTCCCAGAGAGTTTATAGGTTAAACAGACAAGGCAGTCAAAGGGTAGCAGCTGAAACTGAGCATGGAAAGGTGAGATAACTTACCCAAGGTTATACATCAGGGCAGAGCCAGAAACCTTCAAGTTTTCCAATCTATTGCTCTATCCTCAAACCACTCTTAAATCCCACTTAAACTCTCCTGTTTGTATGACTAGGTGAGAAGGGAGCCAAATCTCATTGGCGTCATCTAGGTGGCCCTGTAATAGAACTCATAATTATTATACTTTTTTCTAGTTCTGCATATAAACATCAGTCTCAAAGCTTACTAAAAGGAGTACTTGTGGCACCTTAGAGACTAACAAATTTTTTAGAGCATAAGTTTTCGTGAAGCGAGCTGTAGCTCACGACAGCTTATGCTCTAATAAATTTGTTAGTCTCTAAGGTGCCACGAGTACTCCTTTTCTTTTTACGGATACAGATTACCACAGCTGCTACTCTGAAACAAAGCTTACCAAGTTTCCTTCCTGACTCAGTTTTACAATATAAAGTGTCTTTGTTTAGTCAACAGAAGCACTAATACAAGTGATTTTGTTGTTAATAGAGCTGGAAGAATTTTAAGTACCGCTTGGTACTTTTCTCTTAGAAGTGTGTCATTTTCAGTTGGCTTTTCTAGACATCACAGGGTGTCGTACTAGTCTTTGTAAACGACTAGTGAATAAAACATTTTGATCCCAGCCACGTTTTGTACAAACATGTAGGTTTGTAAAGTTTCAGAGGGAATAAATCAAATGTAAAATGTTGTATGACAGTTGACTTAGTTACTCGTGAATATCTAATTTAGAAAAAAAAACACTTCTTTCTGAATATTCAGAAATTCAGATCTTATGCATATCATCAAGAGGCCTTGCATAATCCATAACAGATAGAACTGTTTACTAGGAATGGGGAAGAACAAGCATTTCACAGCTGTGTCTTATTTTATTTTTTCCAATTTGCTTTTTCCTCCTTCCCCTTTTTAAAAAAAAAAATTAAGCCAGCTCCTCAACTAGTGCAAACAGATACTGCTCCATTCAAGACAACAGAGCTCTGCTGATGTACAAAAGCTGAAGAGCAGACCCTGTGTTTACTGGGCAGCTTGCCTATATTCAGGAGTAACACCACAGAGATCGCGTTCGATTGGTGTGAAACCAGTGTAAGCAAGAGGAGAATCAGACACAACTGTACACTGAAAAACTACATCCGGGTGGTAAGTCCCATAGAAAAACCTACTGACACAGGACCTTATGCTGCTCTCATTAGCAGCAACATAAAGCAGGAGTAACGTAACTGAAGTCAAAGGGGTTACAACACTAAGTCTGGTAGAGGGGTACAATCTTGCATATCCTGAGAGTCCTCCTCAGCCACTGAAATCAAATGGGAGTTAAGGGCCTCCCAAGTGCTCAGGATCTTGCAGGATCAGGTCCTAAGCAAGACAAGAATCTTGCCCCAAAAGGGTCTAATTCTACAAAGTGCTGAGCAACCTCATCCCCCATGGACTTCCACGACTCCCCTTTAGCTCTTGGCAGGTGTTCGGCATTTTGCAGGATCAGCCCCTTACTGTAATAATTAAGGAACTATGACCGTAGCTGGATTGCATTTTTTCCCCTATGCAAAAATGCTGTACATTCCTTTACGTAGGTTTCCATAGAGTTGAACTGTTACTCTTTTTTTTTCTTTTTCTTTTTTTTTTTTTTGTTAAAGAGGTCAGCAAAGCTCTGTACAATGCGATTTCACTTTTATGAAATGTGGAGGAATTCAGAGAAACTTTTAATGGCTAGATGGTGGGGTTGGAGTGCAGTATAAAAAAAGCACACTGGAAATCCCAGTGCTGCAAAAAAGAAAGAAGCTTAGGAGTCCAGGGGCAATTAGCAAAGACATATTGTTTTGCAGATACTAAGTTTAAATATGTTATTTTTCCTTCCGCTTCCTTTGTTAAAATGTGATATCCTAGCTTTAATTGCTTCAATCCTATTAGTTGTTCTTTTAAACACGTGATTGTGTATTCCTTTAGTGTACAGAAATCCCTCTGATTGTGGCTTCATATTATTTAGACAAGCACTCTTTCAGTAGTAAATGCCATTCCTAGCGTAGGGAAGTACTTTAGGTCTAAAGGGGTTAAGAAGGCCTCCTTGCATTCAGAAACATGCTGGGGTCCCACCGTGCCAGTTCCAGCCTTTTAAACTCTTTCCAGCTTTTTTTTCTTGCAACAAATCTGCCTGACTGCCACCAGGATATAGGAAACGTGTGCCTGTCAAAGAAATCAAGTTTACCTTTTCCGACTTGTTAAACGGAGGCAGGGTATAAATACCGCTAACTCTGTACGGACTATTAGCATTTCTCTTAAAATAAGGGGTTGCTTCCTAAGACCTTTAATCCAGTGCGGTCTAGACCAGACTGCACTACCAACAAAGACAGAAAGGAAACCTGCGGAAGTTTGATAGAGGACAGGTGGATTTGGACTTCTTTGAAAATATAAGGCACACAAAAAAAACCCAAACCCAACCCAATTGTTGACATTTCTCTGGAGAAGTTCTGAGATGTTGTTGGCATTATTCACTCGGTGGATGTGGATCTTGCTGGGGAAGACCACTGTCCTGTTGCTTCTGGAGGTTCCCCTAGAGGGTAAAGCTTTACCTCCAATACGGTATTCTCACGCTGGGATATGTCCAAATGAGATGAACCCCAATCTGTGGGTAGATGCCCAGAGCACCTGCAAGAGAGAGTGTGATACAGACCTGGTGAGTGATGCACATTTTTGTATGCTTCGTCATGGGAAATGGAGTTTTTGTTGGTTGGCTTGTTAGTTTGTTTACTCCATGATGTTGCAGTCTATTTCAATTATAAATGGAAGAGCATTGATAATGTGTACATGATCCAATCCAGACAACTCATGTGTTTAATTGAAACTGTGTTTATAAAAATGTTTGATGACCTGTTGGTTAAGTCAAGAGGTATTTTAATGGAGTCACTTCTTTAACTGACCATATGACTTTGTGACTACGTGGCTTTCATAGTTCATCCTTCTCACTCACTGCCTGACCAAAGAGAACCTCAACAGCTTAGACTCGGGAATTTGACATGTTATTGGGCCAGCTCACTGCATTTTAGCATTTTCACCAACCTCATCATTCTTCACTGCCATCATCAAGTGCTATGTTTCCCAAGAGAGAGTTCTGTATGATGCCTATTGGTTGGCATACACATCACCAGACTTTGCTACACTTGAAACGTATGTCTGACTGTAGTTCAAAAAATAACATGGTAAAAATAACCATGCAGATGTTCTCTCATATGATGCCCCCAGATCAAAATGCACATAGCTTACAAGTCAAAAGGTCATTTTTAAAACTGCCCGCATAGCCACTCAATGGCATCTGAAAATCCATGCTTGCTCTTCCTGATTCTTACAACTTCCCCAGCAGGAAAGATTTTTGCAGTCAGAACCAAGCGGACAGTCATGATGCAGGAAAAGATTCAGCTCACTTTCCACTACCTGGATCATTTCTGCAGTTCTAAAAGTAGCAAAAACTTATTGTCAATTAAGCAGATATTGTTTAAAGACAAAAAAGGAGCTGATATATTAAGATGTTATTTTTATATTACTTTTCTGATTACAATGGCATATTAAGTTGCCTTTTAAATTCAACCATCAGGTACGCTAAAGAATGATTACTACTCTCTTTCAAAAGTTGTGGGCATTCCAAATAATACTCTACATACTTCTGAGGACAATAAAAGGGATTAATGACTATAACCGTATGATAAGACTTTCCATCTGCTCTTACTTCAGGAGGCTTGTCCTTTGGCACTAAAAGAGGATTCATTTGGGTTTGCTGTTACTTCTATAACCAAATGTTCGATATGATTTTGTGAAGGATTTACTATGGCTTTAGATGCTTAGAAATAATGATACATTGCCCTTCTCACACCTTCCATTCAAAGATCTCAAAACACTTGACAAATCCTATTAATGTAATCTCACAGCATCCCCACTGAGATAGAGAAGTGATGCTATTCCTATACTCCTGATGGGCAAGTGGAGATTCAAATAAATGAAATGACTTACCTTAGGTCATACAAGATGTCTTCAGCAGAACTGGGAATAGAACCCACGTCCTCTGGAGCCTAGCCCTTTGATTTAACCACAAGAGCACCCTGTCACCACAAGAAGGAATTTCTCCATCTGTTTGTAGTTCTCAAATGATAAACCATCCCAATAACAGTTTGGTTGTTTTGTTTTGTCTTAGGAATGCGAGACCTTTGAGAAGTGCTGTCCTAATGTCTGTGGGACAAAGAGTTGTGTGGCAGCTCGGTACATGGACATCAAGGGGAAGAAAGGACCCGTCGGGATGCCCAAAGAGGCAACTTGTGACCGTTTCATGTGTATCCAGCAAGGCTCAGAGTGTGATATTTGGGATGGACAGCCTGTATGCAAATGCAAAGATAGGTGTGAAAAAGAGCCCAGCTTTACCTGTGCCTCCGATGGACTCACCTATTACAACAAGTGTTATATGGATGCAGAAGCTTGCACCAAAGGCATTACTCTAAATGTAGTCACTTGTCGGTACCATCTGACCTGGCCAAATACCAGCCCTATCCCACCAGAGACTACAGTGCGCCCTACCACAGCCTATTCAGAGACAACCATCATTGATATCCTGCCACCTGCTCTAGTTAACAATCCAGTCCATCAGTCAGTGTATGTGGGAGAGACCGTTAGCTTTCTTTGCGATGTCACAGGCAGACCCAAACCAGAAATTACTTGGGAGAAGCAAATAGACAGTAAGGAAAAAATCATTATGAGGCCGAATCATGTCAGGGGGAATGTCGTGGTTACCAACATTGCCCAGCTGGTAATCTACAACACCCAGCTGCAAGATGCAGGCATTTACACATGCACTGCAAAAAACATTGGTGGCCTTCTCAGGGTTGATTTCCCATTGTCAGTCGTCAAAGGAGAACCTACATCAAAAGAAGCATCCCAAAACAAAACCCATTTCCCAACCGATGAGTGTCTGAAGCAGCCAGACAGCGAAGACTGTGGGGAAGAGCAGACCAGGTGGTATTATGATGCAAAGAAAAACAACTGTTTTACATTCATCTATGGGAACTGTAATAGCAACCTGAACCACTTTGAGACCTATGAGAACTGTATGTTAACGTGTATGAATGGCCCAATCAACATCTGCAACCTGCCAGCCCTTCAAGGTCATTGCAAAGCCTATGAACCCAGATGGGCATACAACAGTTTGACAAAGCAATGCCAATCTTTCATTTATGGTGGCTGCGGAGGCAATGAGAATAATTTTGAGAGCAAAGAGGCCTGCGAAGAGATGTGCCCTTTCCCTAAGAACACGCACTGCAAAGCCTGCAAACCTCGCCAAAAGCTGGTGACGAGCTTCTGCAAAAGCGACTTTGTTATCCTGGGCCATATAACGGAACTAACCGAAGATCAAGACTCGGGACATGCCTTGGTGACAGTGGAGGAGATTCTAAAAGATGAAAAAATGGGATTAAAATTCCTGGGGAAGGAACCTCTAGAAATCACCCTTTTAAATATGGACTGGAGCTGCCCATGCCCCAATATGACCACGGTGGATGGTCAGCTTATCATCATGGGTGATGTCCACAATGGGATGGCCGTCCTGCAGCCAGACAGCTTTGTGGGCATCTCCAGTGTCCGGCGTGTACGAAAACTCCGTGAAGTCATCCACAAGAAAACCTGTGAGCTTCTGAAAGAATTCTTAGGACTACACTAACCTTACTTACGTGAGTCAGCCTTTCAGCTCTGTGTATTGTATAGGGCTAACAAAAGCAAGGCTAGTGTGGAAACTAAAGACAAGCTACTGTCTGAAGATAAATTGTATGTAATATGCAGAATCCTTATTTTAATCCATTAATGATTCTTAGCAACAATGTAGTATGCTCTTTGGCAATCACATAAAATATCAATGAATGGCTATTAATCTTACTTTGAAATCAACCTGTTTATATAGAATTGCCATTTAACTAGCTGATTTACTGCAATAATTATATAATTCTTGTGTAGTTTCCAACATAAAGGACCAAATTCGTAGCGTTTTCGTAGCTAATTGATACACCGCTAAATTGCACATACTGTCAATTAATCTATCTCACTTACAGCATGGAAATGTTATGATAAATCATTAAAAATAAATCACAAACTTTTGTTTCCTCATGGTAACATTAAGTACATGACAAGAGACAAAACTGTTAATTATTGTCTATATTGACTATAATTATACACGTCAAGTCAATCTATGCATTATGAATGTGCTCACCTTTTCATAGAAATCCACAAAGGAATTTTCTCTGGATTGTGCCAATTTTGAATACAATGAATACAAGCCCTGCAGTCCTTACTCAAGGGAAAAAAAACATTGACGTAAACTAGGCAATCATCCTGGGTCTAATAGCCACAAAAACAAATACATGTCCAAAGCCAAAACCACAATTTCACAATGTTTTGAGTCCAACATCAACACCACTCATTTCAATGCACGTTCCTATTTTTGTTTTAAATAAATGTGGTGTAAAGCTAACGTAAAGAGTCTTTGGAAGTGGGATGTCTGCTATCTTAGTTTTGGAAGGCCATTGCATCTGAGCATGTGTGGGGGTCTATTGCTTAAATGTTAACATGCCTGATTTTCCAGGTAATAGAGTAGAATTATAGAAGTCAAATAAAATTAAAGATAGAAAAGTGCCATATACATTCTAACGATTATGTGACATACACAGAGAGAAAAACAGAGCAGTATACACACATTATAGATACATTCATAAACAAACACACATTGGGTGCACTTTAAAAGCTTCAATTAATCTGAACTCCCCCCATTCTAAACAGTGTTCCCCATTATATATATAGGAAATCTCTCTCAAATCAGTTAAAACATTCTAAATGTGGCCACTATATATACGTGTATGTATAATTACACATACAGCAAGAGAAAGAAATATGCATGTGTGTATAAACAATATTTATCATTACTAATACTTATGTGTCTAAAAGGTAAAATTTGCATATCCACAATTTTGAAATAACAAAAAGGGTGATCTCAGAAATACCCTGCCTCTGTTAAGGAATGTCAGTGAACTGAGATTATGAGTGTATATGCTTACAGATGTCATTCTTATCATTATTACTAGTCTCTTTGTTCAGTTGTTTAAGTGAGCTCCAGCAATAGCATCTACTGTTGCACAAAAAAACAGTTCAAGCAATGGTCTGGGTCGAGAAATGTTTTAGCTTAAAGGTAAGAGGGTGTTGTTAATATTACTTTGTGGTGCCATCTACTGGCTAATCCAAGAGCCAGCAGGAGATAGCTAAAGCCTTACATTCCAGATGGTAAAAGGTATGCGCATGCATGCACGCACGCACACACACCACACACACAGGTGTATATTGGGTCTGATTATGAATGAGACATGGAGGAGTCCATGTAAAAAGTTTACCTGCTTAGATGCTGGGTTTAAGCACTTCACTGGAGACTCCTAATCCCTAAGGCCCACATATATTGTATATTTTGCAAGTGGCAACAAATACTTCAAGGATGAAATTTAATGGCCAATAAGAATGTTTTAAATATGGCCTGACGTAACTTTTAAATATAGCCCTGACTCATTTACACTAAGGCTCCTTTACGCTACTCTGGCAATATGAAGATGCCTTAAAGATGCCATTCAAAGATCACCCCCTCCTTAAGTCTTCTGAGCAGTGTAAAGGGGCTTTCGTGTAAGTGAGAATCAAATCCTTTTGTTTTACCCTGGTCTGGGATACAATTCATCAACAAGCACATTTTAAGCAAAGCCTGATAGAAGAGTTTCAAAAAACAGTCAGTATTAAAGCTCTTCTTAGCTACCAAATTTTTAAAAAGCCAAGTGTGCTATTAGTCTTTACTGCGGCACATTGTCCAGCACAATAACTGTATGATTTTTGTTGTCTCTTTCTTCAATGGATGTAAGAAGAATTACAATAAAAACGTAATAACATTTACATATATTTCTGTGATGATCGTATTATGGGCTGGGCTATGCCAATGTCTGTCATGCTTTGCATTCCACTGGAGTTCTTCACCTACTGTAGGTAATTTTGCTGTGTGTCATTCACCAACATTACTGCAGCTTGTTTGTCATTTTTCAGGCAGCCAGGAAATAAGGTCTGACATATTTCTTCCAGACTGAATCGCCTTTTATGACATGAAGGAATTTAAGTATGAATGTTTAATAAAGGCTGGGTTTCTACAGTTATTTTCTCCAGGAGCTTAGAGGATTTCTTTGCAAATAGGGGAATGATCAAACGACTCTGGAGACAGACTCTGAAAGGTGAAAATGTACTGAGTAGCAAATATCAGGTAATTGTTTCTGCCTTCAGGTAGTAAATTAAAGCCCTGAAATCTGGTGTCAGAACCAATCTCAGGATCACTATTCAGGAAAGCACTTAAACACATGCTTAATCTTAGGTCACATTGAAGTCAATGGGACTTAAGCACATACCTAATAGTTAAGTATGTGCATAAAGTGCATGTGTGCAAAGTGCACTCTGCTGAATAGGAGTGGACTGATGAATCAGCATCATAAAAATGATAACACCGATTACCTTATTCCATGAATCATAGAATCATAGAATCATAGAATATCAGGGTTGGAAGGGACCCCAGAAGGTCATCTAGTCCAACCCCCTGCTCAAAGCAGGACCAAGTCCCAGTTAAATCATCCCAGCCAGGGCTTTGTCAAGCCTGACCTTAAAAACCTCTAAGGAAGGAGATTCTACCACCTCCCTAGGTAACGCATTCCAGTGTTTCACCACCCTCTTAGTGAAAAAGTTTTTCCTAATATCCAATCTAAACCTCCCCCATTGCAACTTGAGACCATTACTCCTCGTTCTGTCATCTGCTACCATTGAGAACAGTCTAGAGCCATCCTCTTTGAAACCCCCTTTCAGGTAGTTGAAAGCAGCTATCAAATCCCCCCTCATTCTTCTCTTCTGCAGACTAAACAATCCCAGCTCCCTCAGCCTCTCCTCATAAGTCATGTGCTCTAGACCCCTAATCATTTTCGTTGCCCTTCGTTGTACTCTTTCCAATTTATCCACATCCTTCCTGTAGTGTGGGGCCCAAAACTGGACACAGTACTCCAGATGAGGCCTCACCAGTGTCGAATAGAGGGGAACGATCACGTCCCTCGATCTGCTCGCTATGCCCCTACTTATACATCCCAAAATGCCATTGGCCTTCTTGGCAACAAGGGCACACTGCTGACTCATATCCAGCTTCTCGTCCACTGTCACCCCTAGGTCCTTTTCCGCAGAACTGCTGCCGAGCCATTCGGTCCCTAGTCTGTAGCGGTGCATTGGATTCTTCCATCCTAAGTGCAGGACCCTGCACTTATCCTTATTGAACCTCATTAGATTTCTTTTGGCCCAATCCTCCAATTTGTCTAGGTCCTTCTGTATCCTATCCCTCCCCTCCAGCGTATCTACCACTCCTCCCAGTTTAGTATCATCCGCAAATTTGCTGAGAGTGCAATCCACACCATCCTCCAGATCATTTATGAAGATATTGAACAAAACGGGCCCCAGGACCGACCCCTGGGGCACTCCACTTGACACCGGCTGCCAACTAGACATGGAGCCATTGATCACTACCCGTTGAGCCCGACAATCTAGCCAGCTTTCTACCCACCTTATAGTGCATTCATCCAGCCCATACTTCCTTAACTTGCTGACAAGAATGCTGTGGGAGACCGTGTCAAAAGCTTTGCTAAAGTCAAGAAACAATACATCCACTGCTTTCCCTTCATCCACAGAACCAGTAATCTCATCATAAAAGGCGATTAGATTAGTCAGGCATGACCTTCCCTTGGTGAATCCATGCTGACTGTTCCTGATCACTTTCCTCTCCTCTAAGTGCTTCAGGATTGATTCTTTGAGGACCTGCTCCATGATTTTTCCAGGGACTGAGGTGAGGCTGACCGGCCTGTAGTTCCCAGGATCCTCCTTCTTCCCTTTTTTAAAGATGGGCACTACATTAGCCTTTTTCCAGTCATCCGGGACTTCCCCCGTTCGCCACGAGTTTTCAAAGATAATGGCCAAGGGCTCTGCAATCACAGCCGCCAATTCCTTCAGCACTCTCGGATGCAATTCGTCCGGCCCCATGGACTTGTGCACGTCCAGCTTTTCTAAATAGTCCCTAACCACCTCTATCTCTACAGAGGGCTGGCCATCTCTTCCCCATTTTGTGTTGCCCAGCACAGCAGTCTGGGAGCTGACCTTGTTAGTGAAAACAGAAGCAAAAAAAGCACTGAGTACATTAGCTTTTTCCACATCCTCTGTCACTAGCTTGCCTCCCTCATTCAGTAAGGGGCCCACACTTTCCTTGGCTTTCTTCTTGTTGCCAACATACCTGAAGAAACCCTTCTTGTTACTCTTGACATCTCTTGCTAGCTGCAGCTCCAGGTGCGATTTGGCCCTCCTGATATCTTTCCTACATGCCCGAGCAATATTTTTATACTCTTCCCTGGTCATATGTCCAACCTTCCACTTCTTATAAGCTCCATTTGAATAGCTCCATTGAAATCAAATGGAGCAAAAACATGAGTATTAAAAATAACATTCAGCATTTATCCTAATTGTTTCCACCCCTCTCCTCCATACAGGCATGCATTATGGGATAATTCAGTTTCTGGTTGCTAAGGGACAGACTGTGTAAGTAAATCTGGCCTGCAGTGTGAGCAGCGTGGAGGTGCACCACATCAGTGTGAGTGCAGGTGGCACGGTCCCTATGCCAGCATGTAGAAGTGTTCTGGTTTACCCACCCCTTGATTTGGTATGGCCTGCTCCATCTGGCCTACCCACCAGCTCTACTGCTCAGGATACAGAGGGGATGTGGCCCATCTCCTCTTGTCGCCCTCTGGGGCATAGTGCTGCCAAGGGGGGGTGCAAAGAGTGAACGTAGTTCCTGTGCTCCCAGACTCTGATTGATGCTTACCCTTGCATAGGGTGCACCGGGGAAAGTCCCCTTGAAACCCTTCCCCCGCTGCATACCCATACAATGGTCACAACAGGCCATCGAAGGGAGTGACCAAAATTCTGCATGAGACAGAATTAAAACAAAGTCCATACAAGGCCCATGTGACAGTAAAATGAACACTGAAAGCTGTGGGTGTCATTCAGAGAGCAATATCAACTGGTTATTTCAAAGTGACAGGAGTTGCCATGATCAAAATATGAGGGAGGCTGCACTGCAGTAGGTTTTGTATAATTTCATCTGTGGAGATATTTATTTATTTTTTAATTACAAACCTGCTGGCAGGGTGCAGATCTGGATATGCACCAAAGCAAATGGAATACACCCACTTTTCCTTTCAGGATTATGCCCCTTTCTGACAGTTATTAAAAAAGATAAAAGGCTATCATGTCTCCTGGCTACCCCATCTTTGGGCAAGAAGAGAACATCATTATGACATACTGCGGATATCAGAAAAGGGGTGCAATCCACTAATAATACTTAGCACTGGAATGAGCCATTGCATCTCATCTGAAGATCTCAATACACTTCCCAAACATTAGTTAATTGAACTTCACAACACTCCGCTGTGCGTAGATAAGGGATCTATCAAGATCAGGTCACCTACCAACAAAGTGCTGTCCACTGTGAGGGACAGTTTGGCAGCTGTTTAATGTTTCTATGTGCTGTTAGACAACAGTTTAGGCCAGAACATGAGGAGTAGTACTGTATCCAGCTAAGGCCTAGTCTACACCAAACAGCTTTTGCACTTGTATAACTAAGTTGGTTGATACAGCTATACTGATACAACCCCTAGTATGCACACAGTTTTTAGGGTTGTCACCTCTGACGTACAAAAAAAAACAGGACATCCAGGATGATCCTGAGCCCATAGAACTGGACAACTGGCAGTTTCTATAGGATTGCCACTTCCAAGATGCAGAAAAACTACCCACTGGCCAACCCTCCACGAATAAAAACAGCCATTAGCCGTACTCCAATCTCCCCTAAGAAAAAGGGTCCTAGTGCCAACTATAGCTAATTACTACTACAATGTGAGAACTATTTTACACACACACACACACACACACACACACACACACACACACACACACACAGTATTTTTATGTTATCATTTTTCTTACCTTTTCCTACTAATGGCACTGCAGTCTGGACCATGGGGGTATGAGCTTTAGAACACTGTAATGTGTCCCCAGTGAAACAAAACCCCCAGCACTTACAAAAACTGGCCAGGTGTCAACCCTAAGTGTGTACTGAGCACCCTTACATATGTCCCAGGACAGCTTCCTCAAAAGAGGGACAATCCTAGGAAAACCTGGACACATTACCATTTTAATAGTTATCCTGGCTAATGGTATCTTATAATGGTATTGCTTGTGCCCCTTTCTTTCTGGGAATAGCTATACTGGTATAAAGAATCTTTATACTGACATAACTGTATCCCCACTAGGGAGCTTGCACTGCTTTAACTGGGTTGGTATAGATTGCTCTATACTGGAATGGACTGGTTTAGTTAAGGCAGTATGGCTTTTGAGTGAAGGCAAGGCCTGAAACTGTTGGGCAAGTTAAGAGAGGCAGAATGTAACTGACTGAGTTAAAATTGGAAAGGAAATCTAGGTTTAGCATCCCTGTTCTTCCAAAAGTGCCACGGGGACCTTCTACAACCACAAGGTCAGGACTTACAGGATTGCCAACTCTTTCAATTTTATTGTGACTTTAGTGATTCTGGGGTTTTTTTAACCCTGTTTCGTAAACATGACGAAAGGCTCATGAATTTTCCCTTAGTCTTGAGTGGCAGGCAGGATGATGGGATTGTCCACAGTGTTCGAGAAAGGGGATAGCAGGGCAGGCTTTGGGGGAAGATTAAGAACTCTGTTTTAGCCATGTTGAACTTGAGATGTTGGCTGGAATTCATGAAGGGATATCAGAGAGAGAGAGGCTGAGATTTTAATATGCACAGAAAGAAGACAGGTCTAGGGTAGAGAGATAGATGTGAGAGTCATCAGCATAGAGATGGTAGCTATATTTGTGATTGTGGTTGAGATTACTCAGAAATAAGGTGCAGAAGGAGACCAAGAACAGAGTTCTGTGGAACCTCTGTTGACAATTGGAGGCGGATCTGAAGAGGACTCTCCAAAGGACACGCTATAGGAGCAATTAGAGAGGTAGGAGGAGAACCAAAATCAGACAGAGTAATGGACGCCAGTGATACTTACTCACCTCCTACTCCATTGCGAGGATGAGAAGGGCAATACATTATGCCTCACACAATGAGCCTACAGTTATATGGAAGCCAACCAGCATATGAATCAGAAAATGACAGTCTCAAGAAGTAGACTGAAGAGCAAACATCTCTCAAAATGCATTAGAACCATGGAATAAGTCACTAGGGAAGGTGATTGAAACAAAGAACATGAATGACTTCAACAGGCACATAGATGTACTTCTGCAGAAGAAAGAGGTCTGGTAAGGTAAAATTGAAATGAGCATGTCAGAGCAGAATGGGGCATTGAAGCTTGGGGTGTATGCAGTGTGAATTTGTCCAACATTTCCAAACTTGGGTGCCTAAGGCCAGACTTCATGGAACATGGTTTTCAAAGGTGCTGAGATCCCAGATCAACCTCTGAAGTCAAATGACAGCCATTTCTGAAAATGAGGCCACTTAATCAGGCACCTAAATATGAATTTAGGGGTGAGATTTTCATGGACTTTTAGTGGGATTTGGGTACCTAGCTACCTTAGGCACCTAAGGTGGGATTTTCAGAAGTATCTATCTCTGGGTGTCCAGGTTTGAAAATTTGCGGACCCAATCCTCTGAACTCTTGAATTCTAATGCAGGAAAAAACTCTCAGAGATCAATGGGATTGTGCTTGAATAAAAACAGAGGCCCAGATTCCATCAGTCTTCCACTAAGCTGTATTTCACTCTCCAAGTAATGTCAAGAATTGCTTTCAGTGGGACCACTCATGGAGCACCATGCTATTCAGTGTGAGTATGGGTGAAAGAACCTGACCCTGAGGTCTGGTCTACACTTAAAATACTGGCATAGCTGTGTTACCTAGAGGGTGTGATTTTTTTTTAGCTGACATATCTATGATGGCGTAAACCCTAGCTTTAGAGCACTTACATCATCCTAAACAGTGGTTTTGCTGGTATGTCTCTTGGGCCGGATTTACATTACAAAGTTTGGCTACCTCCCTGCTTACACTTCCTACCTGGAAGAACTATGCCATTAGAACCCACAGTGTAGACACAATTATGCCAACTGAAGCGTGCTTCTGTTGGCATAGCCAAAATTGTTTGGGGGATATGGGGTAGCTTGTCGGCAAAAGAACTCCTGCCTGCTTACACTGTGGCTACACTAGTGGGCTCTACTGGTATAACTATAGTGGCCAAGGCTCTGTAGTATAGACAAGCCTTCAGGGAACTGGTGTAAACTATGCCAGCAGGAGCACTTTTATGCTTGTATAAGCTGTATTTGCCAATATAACTATACTGGTATAGCTAAGCCAGCAAAGCTTTTCTAGTGTAGACAAGGCCTCATCAGTGAGACCTTCAGGTTTAGGCCCTGTGCTTTAAAGTCAAATATTACATATTTCCCCCAAAGCAGGCTGTAGTTAATGATTGACTACACCTGACCTCCAACTGCCTTATTGATTTACTGTTGCTGTCAGAGAACAAAAAATGAAACCCAGGCCCAGATGCTGAGACGTGTTCTGAATGGAAATTATACAACTGAATCAAAGTTCTGCCCACTTTCTAAATCTCATCAAAAATATCAGCTCCAGGTCCTGACCCACTAATGCAAACACCGGTGGGATACGAAGATAACACCACAATGTTACTGCATATATCTATTAGCAAAAATCAGCACAGTCTGTTTAATTCACAGCTATTTATGACTGGACAAATGATGCGATTCTGTGGGTTCTGCAGGGGCCACAGCAAAGGTGACATTCATTAGAACAGAGGATGAATATAACCTCTCCTGCTTCAGAGCATAGGTCAGCCACTGCCTGTTTGGAGTTAGGAAGAAACTTCCCCAATGAGTATTTTATTGCAGAATTTTCCATTTTGGGGCATTTTGCACCTTCCTCTGCAGCATATGGTTTTGGCCACTGTCAGAGACAGCATACAGGACTGTAAAGGCCATGGATCTGGTCTAGTAATATCTATACTCTTATTGGTGTCTGATTTTACTAAAGACACAAAGCAATGCAGGTGGAAGGGGAAAGGGTGGGGAGCAAGAGAGACAGAGGAAGTCAGTGATCCATCCTGAAAGAAATCTCAGGCTCTCCAATTACTCATTGTGGACTGGCTTGGCAAAGCACTTTAGAGTCAGGCTGAGCTGACTACATGCAGACAGAAAAGGAACTTGGAAAGAAACTAACAATATAGAGTTTCAGGCCTGTTCTCTTTCTCTCTCTCTCTCTCTCAGCCCAAGCATACTAGACCTGAATCATGAAGGGCTCAGTGCTCTGAATGGAAGAGTAGCTGCTGATTTGATTACCATATCCAAAAGGGATTAGGATCGTAAAGGGCCATCTTGTTTCTGTGCATTACTACCCTCTACTGGATAGAATATAACCAAGCAGTGTTCAGCCGATCCAGCTGTGCAGGCTGAAGAAGTGAGGCCCTAATAATCACAACTCTGAGGGCCACTCCGAATACTTGCTGAGAACCTGAGGGCTACAATTAGTATGTATAGAAATGTACAGACTTTGTTAAAAAACAGCATACAAACACCACTTGGTTAAAAAAAATCATCCTCGGATTCTCAAACTTGTATCCGTTTTGAAGCTAAATAAAAAATGGCTTGGTTTTGGAGTTTGGTGGCTTTAAAGACTGTCAGCTGACAACACTGAGCCATGAAATTTGAATTAGATTCATACTGACTCTCTACAAGGTTTGTTCGGGTTTGGATCAGGAGTTCTGGTTTGGATCCGTCTTTTGAGATGAGCTTCAGCCACAAAGTTCACATGCAGTTTCATATATGACTTCATGCATCCGATGAAGTGAGCTGTAGCTCATGAAAGCTTATGCTCTAATAAATTTGTTAGTCTCTAAGGTGCCACAAGTACTCCTTTTCTTTTTCCTGAAAGACTGAATTCAATTGACTAATTTGGAGTCAGTCCAGATTGACCCAGAGTAACCTTGAGCAGAATTGGGCCCCATGTTTCTTTCAGGTCACTTGGGTGACCTGATTTTCAGATTTTCAGATTTTCAAAGGTGTATAGGCACCTAAATATGCAGAAGAGTGCCTACTGGAATTTTCAAAAGTGCCTATGCAGACTAGGTACTCAACATCTATCTTCATCCCATTGATTTTCACTCAACATCTATCTTCATCTTTCAGCATCTAAACACCTTTGTAAAACTAGCCCGGGAGCCTTTTGTCTGCACCTCTCTGCAGTGCTGGCAGGTCAGACATTGCAGTTCATTGCACTGCTTCTCTATGTGAAGAGATGTCGACACATCTAGTCTTTGTAGCATCATCTCAGAGGAGAAAATCCATCCATGCTGTAGGTCCACTGCAGTCCATGAAGTTACATGAGGGTTGAATCTGACCCATGCTGTTTATCATAGTATCTGCCCTTACATTAAGCTATTTATTTTCAATCTCTCACCCTTCTGTGAAACTTACACATCTGCATATTGTACTCCGCACACTTCAGTTTGTGACCAACTCTGTCAGAAAACATGAGAACAAAGACAAGCTGAGAACATGCACAAATAACTTGTATTTTCAGAACAACAAATATCCTGCCCTTCAGGAAAAGAAAAGCTTGTGCTGGAGTCCCACACAGGAATGAAACCACAAGACTCCCACAAACTGCAAATTTACTTTCTGGCATGCCAATGTATAAATGTTTCCCTTCATGCTCTGCAACATCATGGTCCCTGCAGGCATGCAAAGAGGGAAGGACTCTTATAGCAGGGGTTCTCAAACTGTGGGTCGGGACCCCTCAGGGGGTTGTGAGGTTATTACATGGGGGGGTTCATAAAATCATAGAATATGAGGGTTGGAAGGGACCTCAGGAGGTCATCTAGTCCAACCCCCTGCTCAAAGCAGGACCAATCCCCAACTAAATCATCCCAGCCAGGGCTTTCTCAAGCCTGACCTTAAAAACTTCTAAGGAAGGAGATTCCATCACCTCCCTAGGTAACGCATTCCAGTGTTTTACCACCCTCCTAGTGAAAAAGTTTTTCCTAATATCCAACCTAAACCTCCCCCACTGCAACTTGAGACCATTACTCCTCGTTCTGTCATCTGCTACCACTGAGAACAGTCTAGATCCATCCTCTTTGGAACCCCCTTTCAGGTAGTTGAAAGCAGCTATCAAATCCCCCCTCATTCTTCTCTTCTGCAGACTAAACAATCCCAGTTCCCTCAGCCTCTCCTCATAAGTCATGTGTTCCAGTCTCCTAATCATTTTTGTTGCCCTCCACTGGACGTTTTCCAATTTTTCCACATCTTTCTTGTAGCGTGGGGCCCAAAACTGGACGCAGTACTCCAGATGAGGCTCACCAATGTCGAATAGAGGGGAACGATCACATCCCTCAATCTGCTGGCAATGCCCCTACTTATACAGCCCAAAATGCCATTGGCCTTCTTGGCAACAACTGCACACTGTTGACTCATATCCAGCTTCTCGTCCACTGTAACCCCAGGTCCTTTTCTGCAGAACTGCTGCCTAGCCATTCGGTCTCTAGTCTGTAGCGGTGCATGGGATTCTTCCATCCTAAGTGCAAGACTCTGCACTTGTCCTTGTTGAACCTCATCAGATTTCTTTTGGCCCAATCCTCTAATTTGTCTAGGTCCCTCTGTATCCTATCCCTACCCTCCAGTGTATCTACCTCTCATCACAGTTTAGTGTAATCTGCAAACTTGCTGAGGGTACAATCCACACCATCCTTCAGATCATTAATGAAGATATTGAACAAAACCGGCCCTAGGACCAACCCTTGGGGCATTCCACTTGATACCAGCTGCCAACTAGACATGGAGCCATTGATCACTACCCACTGAGCCCGACAATCTAGCCAGCTTTCTATCCACCTTATCGTCCATTCATCCCGCCCATACCTCTTTAACTTACTGGCAAGAATACTGTGGGAGACCGTGTCAAAAGCTTTGCTAAAGTCAAGGAACAACACATCCACTGCTTTCCCCTCATCCACAGAGCCAGTTATCTCGTCATAGAAGGCAATTAGATGAGTCAGGCATGACTTGCCCTTGGTGTATCCATGCTGAATGTTCCTGATCACTTTCCTCTCCTCTAAGTGCTTCAGAATTGATTCCTTGAGGACCTGCTCCATGATTTTTCCAGGGACTGAGGTGAGGCTGACTGGCCTGTAGTTCCCAGTATCCTCCTTCTTCCCTTTTTTTAAAGATGGGCACTACATTAGCCTTTTTCCAGTCACCCGGGACCTCCCCCGATCGCCATGAGTTTTCAAAGATAATGGCCAATGGCTCTGCAATCACATCCGCCAACTCCTTTAGCAGCGCATCCAGCCCTACGGACTTGTGCTCGTCCAGCTTTTCTAAATAGTCCCGAACCACTTCTTTCTCCACAGAAGGCTGGTCACTTCCTTCCCATGCTGTGCTGCCCAGTGCAGCAGTCTGGGAGCTGACCTTGTTCATGAAGACGGAGGCAAAAAAAGCATTGAGTACATTAGCTTTTTCCACATCCTCTGTCACTAGGTTGCCTCCCTCATTCAGTAAGGGGCCCACACTTTCCTTGACTTTCTTCTTGTTGCTATCATACCTGAAGAAACCGTTCTTGTTACTCTTAACATCTCTTGCTAGCTGTACCTGCAGGTGTGATTTGGCCTTCCTGATTTCACTCCTGCATGCCCAAGCAATATGTTTATACTCTTCCCTGGTCATTTGTCCAATCTTCCACTTCTTGTAAGCTTCTTTTTTGTGTTTAAGATCAGCAAGGATTTCACAGTTAAGCCAAGCTAGTCGCCTGCCATATTTACTATTCTTTCTACACATAGGGATGGTTTGTCCCTGTAACCTCAATAAGGATTCTTTAAAATACAGCCAGCTCTCCTGGACTCCTTTCCCCCTCATGTTATTCTCCCAGGGGATTCTGCCCCTCAGATCCCTGAGGTTGTCAAAGTCTGCTTTTCTGAAGTCCACCCCAAATCCCACTTTGCCTCCAGCATTTATAATGGTGTTAAATATATAAACAAGTGTTTTTAATTTATAAGGGGGTCGCACTCAAAGGCTTGCTATGTGAAAGGAATCACTTGTACAATAGTTTGAAAACCACTGCCTTATAGCATGAAGAGCCCATTCCCCATTGTGTCAGAGATGGTTCAGCCTGTGGAGTCCACATGTATTTCTCTGTAGCTGAACCATTTGCAGAGGAGAGGAGCTGTTGTCATGGAAGAAGGAAAAAAAACCTCTCATATGGTTTCACTTTATCCCACAATTCACCCTCCCAGGGCTTTGGCTGCACTAGGCTTTTGTGCCGTTTTACCAGCTGCTGTACTCTCATACATGCAAATTCTCTTGGAGAAGTACAGTCTATCCTGCACCTAATGCCAGTTTTACTGAGAATTGTATGTACATATCTACACATAGAATCCATATATTCTGAGAATAAACTGTGAGGCTCAGCAAGCGTGTGGGGGGGGGGGTGCGGCGCATACGTCTCTGGGTGTGTGCGTGAGTCAAGGAGAGAGAATTCAGAGCTAGTGAAAGATGTCAGACTATCAGCTCTGTCATTCTCTGTTTATCCACAGTAAGTTGTGCCATCCTATGAGTATGGCACAGAACTAGGGGTGACCATTGTACTCCAGAGCCTCAGCTCGTGAACACCAAGCTTTTCACCGAAGGGATGGACTGAATCACACTGAATGGGGAACATGTGGTAGAGGAAGAAGAATGCAGACTGCAATGCTCTCTACCAGCCCCCAGCACTGATATTCATAGGAACAGGAGTAAAGTTGTTCTCAGTGGAGACCTGAAGGGAACAATGCAACAACTACAGCTGTATGAGAGCAGGGCCAGCTTTTGGAATGTGGGTGCCCCCCAATAAGGTCACTTGTGATGTGCAACTCACCTCCAAACTCTCTTTCCCTCCTCAAATCTTTACTCTGTTTCAGATCGGCTGCAGCTGATAGATCTGCTACACAGCTGGATCTGCTGAACATGGTTCAATGATATTCCATCCAGTAGAGGCTAGTAATGAACAGAGACAAATCTGAGCAGACAGAGACCATACAGTTCCACATCCTGTCGGGGGCTGTCCAGCAAACTGGGATTCCCTTAAAAATTGGGGACAGCTTTATCCATGAGTTTTTCGAATCCCATAAAGTTCAATTCTGCTAAAGGCAAAATCTCTTACCACGCTGTCCTCCCTGTCCCCAAAAATGCAATACACATATTACAGCTAGAGGAAAGGGAATGGCAATAGCCATGCTCACACAAGCTTCAAACTCTGGAGCCCTCAGTCTAACATGACCAGATCACACCATAGGGTATGTCTTATGTTGGGCAGAGCTGGAACTAGGTGTTTGAAGACCTGGGTTCTCCTCCCAGTTCTGCTAAATCACATTGCAAGTCAAGTCACTTCATCTCTCCACCATCAGATGGAGTTACTTATCTCCATACAGGGGTGTTCTGAGTTTTAATCCATTTTTAAAGATCGTTGGATGAAAAGCACGCTAGAAGCACAAAGTATTATCATCACCTTGTAGAGAAGGTGCTGCCTGATGAGTGTGTGATAGGTACAAACAAGCGGAGGAATATGGATCCTTGTCCTAACCACCCCTTCCTATGCTGTGAGGTCATTTTGGACCCAATCCTGAAACCCTTGACTAATCCCATTAAGGTTAATGGGACTAGTCATATGAATAAAAATAGGTAGGATTAGACTCTTGGTCTGTCTAACAAAATCTAACCACTTATGACTTCAGTTACTTATGTCAAAATACAATGCCATCAGCTGAAAAATGTGATGTGCAGTTACTACAGCAAATATGATCCCAGCATATTGGAGGCCCAAGTCCCCAGAACAGCTAAAAATTCCTTTCTGCAACTCTGGAAAAAAATTAAACGTGGTACTGCTACTTTATTAAAATTACACCCCATGGTGCTCAAGAGGCAATATCCTGTTGCTGTGCCTAAAACTAACACCAGGTGGCACTTGACATCACAGTATGAATTGCTAACAAGACCTTTTCTTTTTTTAATTGTTGACTTTGTATTTGTTTATTTAATTAGCCCTTTAAAGTGAAGATTGTTTTTTATTGTGAATAGATTTGTCTTGCTTTAATCAATTGAACTGATATTTAGATACTCTGCTGAATTATTTATACTTTCAGGGCAAAATCCTGGCCCCATTGAAATCAGTGGCAAAACTCCCCCCACTTCATTGACTTTATTTTTAGCTGCTCTGTAATATGGAATGAGAGATTCGGGGTATATTGTGAAAACACTCATTAGAAAGTACAATGAGCCAATCAAACATTTCTAGAGATGCGGAAATAATCCACAATGAATAATTTATTTCTGAACAGAGGGGGAGGCAAAAAGTATCAAATTTTTCTGAGAACGGGTAGTAAAATATCTAATTGTATTGGCCCAGATATTCATGAATCACTTCAGTGAATAATCTTGGAGCTGCAAATCATCTGAAAGATGAACACTGCAATCAAATTCACAATTCCTGGTACAACTTATTATAGCTAACAGATGTGTCTGACTCAGGTAATTAACTAACACACCATGACTTTCAAATTGGATATTTGGTTGTAATATTTGCAACTCACAATTTGCACTGTGTTAGTGAGTTAAAAGAGTCCTCTAATCAGGATATGGATACAGTATCTTGTGTCTGATGTAACTAACCAGATCGGGGTAAATGGCAAAGACAAAAGTCTCCATTTGGTTTTGGCACGCAAGGTAAAAAGGAGCTTTTCAGAAGTATTAATGAAAGCAAAGCTCCAGTGCTTGAACGTTCATGTGGTGATCACAGCCAAACAAATCAGATCTACCCTAGTCATTTGTTTTATGGCATAAAACAGGATTTAAACACAGTTCTGCTAAGATGACTGGGCCACTAGCACAGGGTGTCACATTTTCAAGATTTTTTTGCAACCACAAGGGCTACACACACTTTTTTAAATGAAAGCTGAGATTCTTATCTAGTCACATGACTCCAGCAGCTGGAGCTTTCAAAAACCCACCAAATATCACAAGATATACCTTATAAAAAAATCACAAAGGTTAGCAACATTGTGCCCTCCTCTCTGCCTCTGGACTTTATATTATCTTTTAAAAAAGTTTTAATTTAAGATTCTGTGTGCCTTTTTTCCCCCTTCACTCTTTGGACAGGGTCTTCCTGATCTGGCTTTTATCCTGCAAAATTATAACCTTCAGTGGTCTAGTCCTGCATGACAGTCACAAACACACCCATACATCTAGACAGCTGACACAAACACACACCGTCACACACACACACAGTCATTCATTCATGGGTTGGTGTAATTTATTCATCCCAAGATGCACCTGAACACCAGCTACTTATTAATTTTATTTTTCAGGTTTAGCTGTACAACTTTTTAAGCAGGCAAAAGGAAGAAACATTCAGGAGGAGCTGCTGCTGCTGCTACTGCTGCTGTTGGGTGGTGAGATTTGCTCACTAGCAAGTGATGTGTAACAAATGAAGTATTTGACAAATTTAGTCTGTTTTCTTATTCACACATAGCCATTGGATTTTGGGGGGAGATTTGTTTGTTTTGTCTTTCTACAGCTTTGTTTTATTTGTTTGTTTGTCTTATTTTCTATAGCTGTATTTTAAATTATTCCATGTGTGTTTTATGGAGACATATTACCGTCCATGGGCTATTCTCAGGCTATTTAGAATGTAAGCACTTTTGGACAGAGATTGCCTTTTATTACATAAACCTACAGCACCTAACACAATAAGACTCTGATCTCTAATTTGGACCACCGGGCACTACTAGATTGTAAAGAATAAAATAATCATAATAACCATAATGAGGACCATTTCAACTGTTTGATATTCACTTTACCTACTGTTTCAACTGGACTGGCTTCTTTTGTCTGACTGGATGAGCATCACTTTTTGGATCACATTTACAGTGTAAATGATCACAACTGTGAATTTGAAATTTAATTTCCAGAAACATTCTGAACTAAACAGAAAAAATGTGCTGTTTCCACAAATAGCCCAGCCAGGAAACTAGTTTCCCAGAATATTTGTGGAAAGCCAATGCTGCAGGGGCACTAAGAGTCAGCCAAACATCTGCAGATAGTATTTTGCACCCTTTGCTCAGCTCCAGTTCAAGCTAGGGGACATGACTTCAGTAAGAGCTGAATGTTCAGAGTAGCCCACATTACTACCATAGGGAACAACATCCCCCCTCTAGTGGCTGGATCAGTCTGCTACAGCTGCCTCCTACAGTACTTAGTTCTTTAGCAGTGGAGGTCTATGCTTTTATAGAGTGTGATGTTCTGGGTTCAATTCCCACTGACAACTCAGCACTTTGCAGGATCAGGCTCTAAGTTATCAGTTGGTAACTTTTTTAATCACTCCTTATGTTTCTCATTTTGTAGCCCAAATATTTTCTCCTTTCCTCTGAAGCTTCTCATTTACTGCACCCTGAGAAGAAAGGTATCTATACTCACTTGCAGTGATTAGATATTAGATCTAGTTGGCCTATGTTCATTTGTATTTTGGAGTTTTCCTTCACTTATAGGCTGTAGCTAGCTAGGAATTAGCACCAGTCCTGGAGCTACAAGAAGCTCCATTCTGCAGGAGTCATATAAAATTAAGTGTGCATTGTTACAGTTTTATAGACTGCCTATTAAAATATCACAGGACTTTTAAAAACTTTATATCTCTGCTCTAATCCAAACAACATTAGATGCTGCACAGGTGACAATGCAAATCCCTATCATCAGTGTGTGTGTGTGTGTGTGTGTTGTGAATTGATTTATGTGAATCATGCTATCTATGCAGAACTCATCGGACTGTGAACTGAGCAAATACACAATCATTTTGTGAATCCATTATTGGTAATAGGAGATGGGTTTGTGGCTAATATAAATGCGTTTGCAAACTCTGTTGGTTTTGCTTTCAAACATGTTAGTTTGTTTGTATAATGTATTCAGGCCAGAACCTGCATTCATCCAAAACTGCTACTGGCTTGGAGTTTCAGTTCACTTAGTTTTCATGCAGGGTATATTGGTTTGTCTAAAAATTAAATTTGTTTGTTCAAATGTGGATCTAGAACCACTATGTATTTGTAATGTTTACATAAAGCATTAGTGGTTTATGTGCAAGGCAGTTGTTTCATTTAATATTAATTTGAATCTGCGATAATATGTTGCTCTGCCTGTCAGTACAAAATGGGTTTGGGTGAAAACAGATTGGTCTGATTCTGCAAACACTGAAGTGGAGAGCAAATTTACTCACACAAGCAGACCCATTGATCTAAACTGGACTGATCACGTGAGTAAAGATAGTCACATGGGACTTCCATTAAAGTCCAGAGGGTGTTACACACACGAAACTGAAGGCAGAATTTTGTGCTGGTGTATTTATTTTGGAGGAGAGGGATTTTTTGAGTTGTGGATTGGAGAAGGCTTCAACTAGCCATATCCAGGGAGTAAAATAAAGAGGAGGAGAAACAACATTTTCCCCACCCCCAAAAAAGCAACTGAAAAAAGAAATCCCATCAGCTGATAAAGGGCCAGAGCGGAAACATGTTTGAGTATGTTTCTCTCTTCTTTTTTGTGGCTGAAAATTCTGGTCTTTATGGTTTTTTCAATCAGCATTGGAGCTAAATGGCCACTCAAATAGCACAGATCAGTAGTGGCTGCAAAACAGAGGTTCTGCTCTCTGGGATGTGTGAAAGCTGAAATGCCACAAGATATTACTGAGGGGCAAATAGCTTAGTACGTTTTTTTAAAAGAGGATCAGAGATTTATATGAACAGCAGCATCTGCAGTTATAGGAGCTAGGATAAAATTGAGACCTATCCATGCTTATGCTCCAGGCAGGCTGTTAGCTCATCACTGGCTGGGGTTCAAAGAAATGGGTTTGGGAGGGGGTGATTTTAGAGGGAGCCATAATACTCCATCTTTCCAACCCTGAAGCAGCATGCTACAGCACTGTATACAGAGGAGGGAAGTGGCTTCCTAGAAATCACGACCCCTACCCCAGCCACTACACCCCTTTCTAACCAACCCCCACTCACAAAGTAAAAGAACAGATGGGCCTTGCAGAATACCTTAGAATTCAACAGAATACACACCTCTGATCCTCCTTGGGAACAGAGGTGCTGGAACAATTTGTATAGCGGGGGTGCTGACAGTCATTGAACCAAACTGTAAATCCTGTATATAATGGAAACCACTTCAAGCCAGGGGGTGCGGCAGCACCCTTAGTTCCAACACCTATGCCTTGGAATGCCCTGCCTGCAGCCCCACTCACATTAAACCACTTTCAGCTTGAGTGTCCTAGTTAATCTTGGCTGCTGAGGGGTTGCAATATCTGGCATTGGTGGCCAGACAAGATGGTCCCTTACTCCAATGGCTCTCAACCTTCCCAGACTACTTTAAGGAGTCTGATTTGTCTTGTGTACCCCCAAGTTACACATCACTTAAAATCTGCTTGCTTACAAAATCAGACATAAAAATACAAAAAAGTGTCACAGCACACTATTCCTGAAAAATTGCTGACTTTCTCATTTTTACCATATAGTTATAAAATAAATCAATTGGAATATAAATATTGTACTTACATTTCAGTGTATAGTATGTAGACCAGTATAAACAAGTCATTGTCTGTATGAAATTTAGGTTCGTACTGACTTTGGGGGTGCTTTTCATGTAGCCTGTAGTAAAACTAGGCAAATATCTAGATCAATTGATGTACCCCCTGGAAGACCTTTGCATACCACCAGGGGTACGCTTACCCCTGGTTGAGAACCACTGCCTTACTCTGTTTAGATACGGCTGTTCCTCAGGCTGCATTGTACCATGCCACTGCCATCTTCCTACAACAATCCCAAAGTCAGCGGGCTTAGAAAAAAAACAACAACAAAAAACCCTGATTTGGGAGGGTGTCCCAGGGTGCACTCCCTAACTCTGGAATTCTTTTTGCCAGCAGTCCTCACACACTCTTATGTCAGTTCACCACAGTGTACTTTATTTACCAACATCTTATGCAGCTTCAGGCCCTATCATCATCAGGCTTTTCCCAAGCTTCAGCGTGCCCCTGGTGGGGGTGCCCAAAGGGGGTGGCAGAGAGGGGCAAAGCCCCCCAACACATGTGGTAAAATTTTGTCCTCCGGCCAGTAGTGCTGCTGCTGCGGTGGCCTCAGAGGCAACATGGTGCCAAGCCACCACCGGCGGGTCTCCTCCCTCTACCCATAGAGAATGGAAGTGGCAGAGGAACTCAGGCTGCTACTGCTGCCAGCTGGCGGGGATGGCACGGCCTCTCTGGGGCTGCCTGTGCGGGAGGGGGGATGCTGAGCACTCGATGCTGCCTCTGAGGATGCTGTGGGCAAGGCCGAGGAGCTGGCTCATGGAGGAGCAGTGGTTGCCAAGGGAACAGCATTGCCACTGCCAGGCCTTGCATCGCAGCCTGCACAGGCCCCACCGAGGAGCCCATGCTCCGCCACCATCTCCTAACAACGCCTGGGGCGGGGCGGGGCCGGGCTTGCTCAGTGCCAGGCATGTAGCTGGAGCAAAGGGCCCAGCCCAGCCACCAGGGGGCACTAGGGTGGAGAAGAGGGATGGCACAGAGAAGCACCAACCCCACTCAGCAACTCAACCTCCTGGCTCAGGATCAGACCTAGCAAAGCCTGTCCCCCGAGTGCTTTCTTCATAGACTGCAGAATTCCTGTGCTAGCTTGCAAAATTGATATTATTCAGTAAAATTTCAGGAAATATTTAATACGTTTTTTCACCTTCACCCGATTGCCAGCATTCTAGGGTATTTCAAAAATAAGGACCTGTTTTCTTAGCACCCTCCCCAACCAATATGATCATCATCATCATTAATAATAAAACTAAGCAGCATTCACCTACATTCGGCAGGCATATTTCTTGCTACTTTTTGCAGCACTCAGCAACTCCCGATCTTGTTGTAGAGATGAAAAAATACAGGAGGTCCCTTGTAATAAGGGCCTGTTGGCAACCTCCCCACCAACTGCTTGTGAGACCCCAATGGTGCTCCTGCCCCTGTGACACAGGGGAGGGGAGGGAGGTCTTACCTCTCTGAAATCTCTGCTTCCTTACCCTTGCTTTCAACCTCCCTCTTTCTCTTCCCATCTCCCATTTAACAGTCCCCACTGACAGCTGAATCCCTCTGTTAACTAATTAATCACCCAGTCCTAATCAGTTATCTCCCAATTTGGCCCATGCAGAATGATGGGAGGGATGGGCATTACAGAGTGCACAGAGTGGTGAGCCAACCCTAGCTTACTGTCACACAGTGGTGTGGAAACACAGAGCTACCTCCTTCTCCCCCAACCCCCACATGCCCATGAATCCATCACCAGGCTTCTCCGGCATCACACAACTACTGTCTATTTTCTTTCCATGACATAGATCCAGAGGGTCTGAAGCTGTTTCCACTGAGGTCAATGCAAAATTTGTCACTGCCTTTGTCACTGGTGTATGTTCAGGCCCATGGGACCAAGTCCTAGGCAGTAGCATGCAGCCCAAGTATCTGCTCTGTTCCACAGGGGTAAAAGTCTCTGCAGCCTCAATGCGCATTCTCCATGGAGCAGGAGGAGAATGTAAGCTTTGCTGGAGGTGGGCTGCAGAGGCTATGAGCAGGCAGAGCTTGGACTCTTGCTCCTCTACCCAGGGGTTGGCACCCCAGGTAGGACCATTCTCTCTCCTGTCCCATTTAGAGAACAGAGCATCCTAGATGGCATTGACCCTCATATGAACCCAATTCTCCATCCTCCATCATCAGTCTCTTTCTTTGGCTGAAAAAGCCAGTTCACATACAAGAACACACTGCAATTCATTAATATTCATAAAATGCCCTATTGAAGGGCTAGGTCACTGTATTATCCAGTGGCTGGTCAGCTGTCTGCATCAAATGTGCTGGTGGTTTCAACCCCATTCCTAATGCACAAATGTAGACAACACATTCAAAAAAATCTTCTGGCTGGACACCCTTGTTGGCTGTCGTAGGACAGGCATGCAAACTGAACTATGCTCTCACCCCTAGAAGTGGAAGCTCCAGCCCAGAGAAGTGGGGAAAGCTTGCACTGTCTCCTTTGCCTGTGCTGTGGATAGACAGGGGACTACAGCTCCCGAGCTAAAGTCCGTTAAGTCAATGAGAGTCTTTCCAGGCCCTTAGTAGACCAGGCCCTTAGTCTGCAGAGCTGTCAATCCAACACTTTTCCTTGACATTACATTTTTATTAATGTTGTAAAAAAATAATAAAAAAAGAAAGGAATAAACGAGTTTCACTAAAGAGGAAGCTTAGGCAAATGCTGGGGAAATTTCCCCTCTTCTCTATTTCCTCTATATTTCTTTCCTTTGTTAGTTCTTTTCTCTCTCTTTCTTTAGTTTCCTTCACCACATGCTTAATGCGGTTATCCCTGACTAAAAAAAAAACCAAAAACGTCTAGTCACTTTTATTTGTTTATGAAGCTTTGTATAATTTTAGAGCAATTAGGGTTTTTTTAAAAAAAAGGAAAAGTGAAGGAAATATTTTCTCCCTTATCTTTCTGCAATATCAGGGCATGACTGAACAATCGTTTATACCAATACATTACAACAACTAATGGGACAGCTGTATCTCAGCGAATGAGTTGTTGATACAGCAAAGGCTACCATGGACATTTGTCACATATGTTTTGGTGTTGCTCTGCATCTCAACCAGGTCTCAGACTAGCATTCGGTATTAATAGCCTTTTCAAAAGGCTCAGCCTAAAAAACATCATGTGTCATTTTTTAAATATAGGGGAAAATATCCAAAGAGAAAAGTGGTTGCATGAATCCCTGTTTCACAGGCCTTTCAGGTTCTTCTCATTCACTAACAAAATGTGAACTAGAGAAACATATGGTCATCAAGGCTTCTGCTGTTGTTAGTGCTTTGCTTAGCGTCACTGGCACCTGATCTACGTAAAAACAAACAGCTCTTATGCCGCAAACAGCAAAAGGTCAGTGCTGGCTGGCAACATGAGAACAAACCAGACACCACAGAATGCCTTTAACTGAGACAGCTGATTGCACTGACTGAGTGGCCATTTAAAAGAAACCATTTAAAAAAAAAAGTCAAAAAAGGACTTCAAATGGGTGAAAATAATGTTAACAGAATTCCAGTTTTCTTTAATCTCTTCTTCGTTTAATCTGTTCTTACCAACCTCTGTACGGAAAAGCTGGAGTTTAGAGTTACATACCGATGTAACACTTCATCAGGTGTTAAATCAGCCCTTGGCACCATGCAGCCAAATGTGTCCCTGTTGAGAAGAATTTATGCTACTATTGTCTGAGTTAAGCAGCAGTCATTGCCATTAACTCATTAGGCGCTACATCCATTCCCATGAAGCTGTCCCAATAAAGCACCTCCTGATTAAGTGGAGTATACTGTACAGTTGAAAAACAAATTAATAGTGTCACTTCTATAGTCACTTTTGGAAGGATGGGATACTTAATAGAACTTTGGATGGGACTCACCATGCAAAGGTTCAATGCCTAGCTAAGTAACTGACTTCCTAGGTGATCTTTGGCCTACCCTTAATCTTCCCAGTTCCTCATCTGTAAAATGGGGAGATTGCTACTACTTCATAGTGTTGTTGTAAGGATAAAATCCATTAATGATTGTGAGGTGCTCCGATACTATGATGATGAGAGTCATATAAGTACCTCATATAGATAGATTTCACTTTGAGGGCAAACATTAAGTGAACCTCACAACACCTCTGTGAAGCAGGTAAATATTATTATACCCTTGTTGTAATGATGGGGAAATTGAGGCAGAGTGAGGTGAAGGACAGTAGCAGATACTGAGCTTTGTGCTCAAATCAATAGACCATATCCTTTCATCCCTAAGTGGCAGTCCTGTCTCCACAGAAAGATTGATTATATAGCTAAGAAAAAAATATGTAAAGAAAGAAAAAACTGCCAGAAGATTATTCAGTCTTTGCTGCCCATTTGATTTCAAACCTCTAAAATAAATGGAATTACAGAGAAGGCTGAAGAATATGATCCAGGAGCACGAGTGGGGAGTGAAAGAAGAGTCTATGGATCAAACAGATAATTACAGCAGTAATTTGACAAATGTCAACAGCTATGGGCATTTTCCATCTGGCTATGAAAGAGTTATATGATCCTCACCGCCTTCCAAAAAACAACCCTATTCCAGCTACTGGATGACTTGTTGCTAGCAAATATAGCTAACTACATCTGACAAATGACAAAAATATCTGACGCAACAAAGTCCTATAGAGGGACACTCTCCAAAGCTATTCAAAGCTGAGTACTCTAGCACAGCTAGTTGTTTCCAGAAAGCCAACTGGGAATCAAGTGAAAAGAGAGCCCCTCCCAGTGCACCCAGTTAAAATGAACCCTTTTGTTCAAGCAAATGCAGATATAAAGATTCCAGAGCCAAAGCCCAGGAATGCTGGATTTGGATCAGAACGGCATGGTTTAGGCCTACCTCTATAATGGGCCGCATGAGGACATTCGATCCAAATACCCTGAATTTTGCAGCACGTCAGAGTCAAATCTACTTCACATATCATCCCCACTCCTCTTATACATAGCTCATCTCCTATTTCAGCACAGGAACCACAGTCCAAAGTTTAAGCGTGAGGAAGCAGCTTGTGCATCAATCAAAATACCAAATTCAAATGAGATCTCAAACCAAACCCTGACCTCTTATTAAAAAATCCTGCACCAAAACTCATTTTAAGAGGAGGGGCATTAATCTCAGTGTCCTAGGCAAATACCAACGTGAATAGCTATATTTTGACTCCCTAAATTCACTCCAGCAGTTCCAAGTAGATATAGTTAACTTCACTTCCTGTCAGAAACTGTTGTATCACGTTGCTCTGTATTGCGGCATTCCACCCACAAGATGGCTGCATTTCAGTAGCTGGCATCATAATTCCCATATATATATAGTTTGTGAATCTGTTTGCAAAGTGCTTTGGGATGCTCTGGGATGGAAGGAGTTATATAAATACAAGAGATTATTATGCCATGATTATGTGATTAATTAATTATATCATGTAAACAGTATTGCTTATAACAGTCATTCTTGCAGCATTTGTTCCTTGAACTGTGTTAACGAGAGCACAGATTACTGAGGAGAGTTTGTTCACTTCTCTATGTCTTCCCTAATAGACCTGCTGAGGTGTACACAGGGCTCTGGAAATAGAGGAAGATCCCTGCTCTGAGGAGTTTACAGTCCAGCTCAGACAAAACTAGTACAAACTGTAAGTGATCAGGCACAAATTATGGAGCTAGTGTGGTATGGGGAGAGGGGCTTGGTTTCGGAAACTTAAGTAAAAGGAGTGATATTTAGGAAAGAATTCGTGGAAGAGAGGGAGGAGGCATTGAAGGTGGCATAAAATCCAGAGAGGGGAAAAGAAGGAGAGCTGGATGATTTGAAACATGCAAGAATAACCAGAAGAAAGAACAGTTAAGCATATAAACATATTAGAGAAAGGCCCAAAGGTTAGAACTAGACTCTGAATTCCTCCAAAGTTTTTTTTTTAATCTCATGATTGTTAAAATAATCTGATGATTTGCAGGGCCCTATCGTGATTTTTGATTGGTTGGCAATACTGAAATGATGAGTCTTTAAGGACAGCATTGTAATGGTCTAATGAACTAACAGAGAATATCATCATTCGGACTGCAGATTTGTCACAGCATCTTTTATCTAAAATTTTGGAGCAGTCATGGTAAATTTTTAAAAGTCACAGGTTTAGAGACCTCTCCATGATTTTTTATTTAAAAAAAAGAAAAGAAAAGAAAAAGAAAAAAAGCCCTGACAAATGAGGGGGAACTGACTACCTGCAGTAGACCCCTTTGCCACGGCACTGCAACATGAATCCCAACCCAGCCAGTGTGGGGAGGGGAGGGATCTTGAGAGTGAGTCCACCCCACACTTACCTTGAGCACAGAGAGCAACAGCTCTTGCATGTCACAGGCTAGGCTAGCTGGCTCTCACTTTTGGGCATTGTAATTTGTGACCTTGTGTGCCAGGTCGCACAGCTCTTTAGCATTTGCTCAGCCCCTTGTCATATGGAGGGGCAGCTGGGCCAAGCCTGAGTGGCAATGCAACCACACATGCAGGGTTGCAACACCTGGAGCAAGGAGCCAGGCCCAGCCCCATGACAGGAGCCTCAGGAGCCACTGCTGTGGGGTGAGTCAGGGAAACACAAAAAGCCAGGACCAATGGGAAAATCAGGGTCTGTAATTTTTTTCCCTTCTGTGACAAACTTGCAGCCGTAATCATCATGCACTGCACACTAAAGAAATTGTGCTTAAGGTAAACAGCACCTTTCATCCAAGAAGCTCAAAGCACTTTACAAATCGCATGCTTCCAGGCTTCAGCTTGTCACCTGCAGAGGTCAGGAAGGTTTTTTCCCCTCCTTTTTCCTCTGAAGCATCAGATATGATCACAGCTGGAGATGGGATAGTGGATGGGATGGACCAGGGCTCTGCAATGGCACCAATTAGCTTCTCTCTCAGGCGCTTAGCTGGCTGGATCCTGCTCAGGGCATAACTAATCACCAAATGTGGGGATGAGAAGAAATTTTCTCCTGGGTCAGGTTGGCAGTGACTTTGGGTTTTTTTCAGCTTCCTCTGTAGTATGATCCTGATCATTTGCCAGGATCATCCGGATATATCTGACTTTATCAATTCCTGCCTTTGCAGTGGGCCTCAGGTGTTGGTGCACCTTGGTCCCTCATAGTCTCTGCCTCTACGTGGGCTATAATACTTTGGACTAATTTTGGCATTAAACTCTGTGACTTTGTGTAATGTGAGATTCACAAATCCCTGTAAAGCAGGCGTTACCTCCAGATGAGTAACATTTTCAAATCTGGCCTCTAATTTTACATGCCATAATTTTGGGATACCCAATCTGAGATGCTTTAAATATCTGATTTTGAGAATTTCTGAGAACCCGCAGCTCCCTTTGACTTTGACAGGAGTTGAGGGTGCCCAGCACTTCTGAAAATCAGGTTCAGATTGGATGCCCAAAAATCATAGGCAACTTTTGACAATGGGTCAAATACCTTGCTTAAGATCATGCAGGGAGGTAATAGCGGAGCCAGCAATTGAACTCAAGAGTCCTGACTCCCTGTTCTGTGCCCACATGTGGGGCAACACCTTAAGAATCTCATATAAGTCACAAGGTTTTTTGTTTTTCCTTTTACTCTGCAAAATGTTCGTGTGAGTTTAATCTTTGATTGTCTGGAGGTGGTTTCAGTATATATGCTGGTGCAGGAGTTTCACACAATTTATCTTGAAATATTTGTACTGATTGTTTCATGTAGTACATGCTAGGTAAAAACATGAGATCTCCATGTTTCTTAAACTAAACTGGCTCTTTATTAAGAGAACTATTTACAGAGATGCTGCAGCTGCAGTTAGCATTCAAGCCATGTCCATACAGACTAACTTCATGATACCTCCTCCAAGCCTTTCCCCCCTGTAATCTGTGCTCCTCCCTCCAAGTTCCATACAGGTTGCTACACTTGTATACATAAAGGTGCATGCATGTGCACACACAAATGCTCATAAATATAGGTACAAAACAGACATGTCAGATCCTGCTACTGTGGGAGCTTTCCTGCTCCACTGGTGGATGAGTCAGGCTCTTGCACATGACAAATGATGGAAGTCAAGTGCTTTGCTTATTTTGTGCATTTCTTGTTTTGAACACTAAAAGTCATCTTAATGTACTGAACTGCAGGATGCAAAATAGACCATCAAAGGCCATAAAACTTAAAGGAGACAAAAGCAGAGAATGCCAGGCTGGCCTCTGAGGAAATGTACTGGGTATTTAGAAAACTGGACAAGCTCAATACAAGGTAACTACTGACGGCAGAAAAGTACTAATAATATAATACTAAGCTCTTATATAGAATTTTTATCAGTACATCTCAAAATGCTTTACACAAGAGGTCAAAAGGAAAAGGAGTACTTGTGGCACCTTAGAGACTAACAAAATAAGCTTTCGTGAGCTACAGCTCACTTCATTGGATGCATTTGGTGGAAAAACCTTTTTCCACCAAATGCATCCGATGAAGTGAGCTGTAGCTCACGAAAGCTTATGCTCTAATAAATTTGTTAGTCTCTAAGGTGCCACAAGTACTCCTTTTCTTTTTGCAAATACAGACTAACATGGCTACTACTCTGAAACAAGAGGTCAGTACCATTATATATATTTTACAGATGGGGAAACAGAGGAACAAGAGAGGTGAATTGGCTTACCCAAGGTCATCCAACAGGCCAGTGGCAGATCCAGGACTCCTGAGTCCCAGTCCAGTGTTCTATACACTATGCCACACTGCCTCCCTTGATTTGTCTCAGCATTAATAGGAAGGGTGCCCAGACAGCAACTGTGAAAAATTGGGACAGGGGTTGGGAGGTAATAGGCACTTATATAAGGCAAAGCCCCAAATATCGGAACATCTGGTCACCCTATCAATAGGGAACTCACAGATACTTGAATGGGCCCTTTCATTTATAGGTAAGGTTAAGATTATGTCTGTGACATTTTCTGCTTCAGCCCTGGGGCAGCAAGGCTAGAGTGGTCAGCTGGTGGGGGCCCTGGAGCTCTGAGCCACCATGGGTGGTGGGGGCCCCTGCAGCTCTCAGCTGCCGTGGTGGGACCCGGAGCTCCAACCCGGAGCAGATGGGGGGGGACCCCAGAGCTCTGAGGCACCAGCCCCAGAGCTCTGAGACATCAAGTGCACTTGGGCTTTATATCAGTGACACACAGAGCACTCATCATGTCTGTACATACCTTAATTCTACCACGCTTGCCATGTATTATCCTTATAAGCTTGCGTTGATTTTTGCTTTGTTTTTACTGAGGGGAGTGCTGGTGAGTGGATGCTCTCTCAACAGCTGAGAAACTGAAGTCCACTGTGCCTCAACTTGGAGGAAATGGGAGGAGAGTGTGGCTCAGGCTCCCTGGGCCAGTTAATGCCAGGCCTCTTGCTGATGCTGCTAGTCGGGGTTGAAACAGTTTCTGATATGGATGTGTGGGACTGGCAGGACATTTGGTTTTAAGAGATGAGAATGGGATGAAATGGTGCATAAAAGAGGTCTGGATGAGCAGAGTCGCAGGTTAAGCAGAGCAACTGGAGATCAGTTACTGCATGAGAGAAGCACCAGACCAGCAGGTCCTTACTGGGGTGGGGAGGGAGAGGCAGAGAAGCAAGAGAAGACATTTGAGTGGAAGAGCCAGGAATTAACATATTGTTAAACAGGAATGAAGTTCTGGAACAGCCTTCCAAGGGGAGCAGTGGGGGCAAAAACCTACCTTGTTTCAAGACTGAGCTTGATAAGTTTATGGAGGGGATGGTATGATGGTACTACCTACTATGGCGTGTGGCCTATTGGTGACTGCTAGTAGCAAAAATCCCCAACAGCCAGAGATGGGGAACTAGAGGGGGAGGGCTCTGAGTTACTACAGAGAATTCTTTCCCAGGTGTCTGGCTGGTGGGTCTTGCTGACAGGCTTAGTATTCACCTGATTACCATATTCGGGGTTGGGAAGGAATTTTCCCCCAAGTCAGATTGATAGACACCCTGGGGGGCTTTCTTCTTCCTCTGCAGCATGGGGCCAGGTCTCTTGCTGTTTTAAACTAGAGTAAATGGTGGAATCTCTGTAACTTGAAGTCTTTAAATCATGATTTGAGGACTTTCGTAACTCAGCCAGAGATGATAGGTCTATTACAGGAGCGGGTGGGTGAGATTCTGTGGTCTGCGATGTGCAGATCAGAGTAGATGATCACCATGGTACCTTCTGACCTTAAAGTCTATGAGGTCAAGGAACTTAAATGCATTGCCCAGATCTGTTGACATAATAACCCACTCATAGAAACTGATATGGATGCTGAGCTAACTCCAACAATCAGCTTCCACCCAAGGTGCCACTGTTCTCCTTTAGCTTTCTTCTTGGGAATGAAAGAAAATGCAGTTATGTAAACAGTATGAAGGCATGTAGATAAGTTAGTTTTAAAATAGCCACGGTGAACAACTGGAGGAGGAGCAGGTCACCCCAGTCTGTTACTCTGATGAAGTCTCACAGATATCATCAAATATACACAATAAAACACGGCAAGTTCCATAAAATCTACAAACATCAATATTCCATGAGTTATTTTTTAATAAAAATAAGAATATAGGAAAAAGGCGTAGTGGTCTGCATTATATGCCAAGGTTTTTCTCAAAATATTTTACACCTGTTCTCAGTTGTGCACATCAATCATATTTTATCAGTGAGGTAAAGAACTCATACTGCCAAAAGGAATGCAGTTTATCTATATAAGTCTTAAATATTTTTCCCTTCTGTAATGCAAACCTCCTTACTACCTGCACTAAAATAAAACCAGCAGGACAAAAGCCACACATGCTGCCACAGTAACGGTGTTAACTATTCCCATTACTGTTTTCTGGAAACAATCTCTTCAGCAGGATTTTACAATTCTGGCACTTCAATTTAGCAAAGTTTTTATGCTGCTTGTGAAAGGAATGCAGCCAACATTGTACACTCAATTTAAATCAACTTGCTGATGATATGAAAAAAGAGTGCTGAACTGTCAGTTTGCTTCATCTGCTTCAAAACTAGGAATACAAACTGAGGTAATTATTACTGAAACATTAATAGAACAGTCTAGGGTATCAGAGCTCTAAAGTGAACTCTGATTTGGTCCCATGTTGGTGCAAACAGCTGATTTAACAACTAGTTGTTTGGTTACTTGATATTTCAGAAATGCAACTGGATGGTTTGCTAGTCACAGCTTTTTTTTTTATATAAACATTTCCACCAAAGCAGTGGCACAGACAAAGTACTAGACTGTTGGCCATGTGACTTTCCTATAGCAGCCAGGGGTAATCATCTACCATGGCTGTCTGGCCACACCGAAAGCTATTTTGTGTAGCAGCCTAAGATTATATGAAATAAAATGGAAAGGAATATATAGGTGGAGGGTCCCAATGTGCATGCGGGACTGATCCTCAATGTGTGGATCATCATTATATTTCAAATCAATTGTAGTCAGTGGAGCTACAACTAGGGTTCCTAATTTTGGTTGGAGGTATTCCTGGAGCTTTCATCACATGACATAACCTTCAATTAAAGATTAATCTTTAATTCCTGGAGACATCAAGACAATCATGGAGGGTTAGCAACTCTAGTTACAACAATTTATACCAGCTGAGGATCTGGCTTGCTGTATCTACCATGCCACTCAATTCCCTCTTTATTCACAGAGTGCCATATCCACACTTGGTTCACACTATTGATTTCAGAATGGATTGGAAGATACTGTAACAACAATGGCTAGAGTCCCCAAGAAGTCATGTGACATACCACCTAGTAACTTCTTGTCTGAGTAGCTGCATATATGCTGGAACTAGAGGTACTGGCACATCTTCTGGCTTGAAGTAGTACTAACAACCCAAATACATGGTTTCTGCCTTCAGCACCCCCACTATAAAAATTGGGAAGTTTTTTTTTTTTGCGAATACAGACTAATACAACTGCTACTCTGAAAACTATAAAAAATTGTTCCAGCACCACAGAATAACTGTATGATTAGCAAATGAGCTGAATCTCCTTCTTAGCAAAACTAAAAATCAGGAGAATTGTGCTGGTGAAAGGTGCTGGATTTCAGCCCAAAAGAGTAAAATCCTTTATCCAAGTGGCATAACTACACATCAGTTGTGGAACCTTCTATACCCTGCTATGCCAATGAGCCTCTAACCTCATTTCACAAATACCTCAGATGTGACTTTTTAAATGCTATCATCCTGGACTGGACCGAGATAAGACTTAAAAATGAAAGCTTGTGTCTGCTATTACCAGTTCCTAAACCCATCAGCTACAAGTTAATCTGAATTTAAACTTACTGATTTGATTTTTTTAAACATTTGCTACAATATTGATGGCACTAGTCTGTCTCAGCTAACAACTGTTCATTGCCTTTGTGCAGCTGGCCAAGTTTGTTGTTCTGGTCAAATTATATAAATGCTTTGTGTCACATTTATTGCAAATTTATTCTGTTTGCTCACATTTGATACTTACTTTTGTCTGATCCTATGCTATACAAATAAAGCATGAATAGCTTTTATATTTACTGTATTGTGAAAGGAAAAGACACTGGTAAATAGCAATTTTGCAAAAATGCAAAATAAATCATTTGGATAAGGTAGCTTTACACATAGAGGCCTACCAAATTCATGGTCCATTTTGGTCTATTTCACAGTAATAGGATTTTAAAAATGCTACTGGTGAGGTGCTGCGTTCAGACCTGGTCACCGAGTCAACAGTTGCCGCCCTCCAGCCACCCAGCTCTGAAGGCATCACAGAGGTAAGGGTGGCAATACTGCAATCCCCCTCCCTGCAGCAACCCCTTATTGGATCAGAACCCCCAGTTTGAGAAATGCTGGTCTCCCCCATGAAATCTGTGTAGAATAGGGTAAAAGCACACAAGACCAGCTTTGGCAGAGGTTAGAAGGGGAGACCAGATTTCACGGTCCATGACGCATTTTTCATGGCCATGATGAATTTGTTAGAGCCCTATTTATACAGCATCTCTTAAAAGATATGCAGTAGCTTGATGCAAAAATTATAGGATGAGGTTCTTTGGCATAATGCTCCTTTCCAATTTTAGAGTCTATAACTTTCTAAATCAAAAATATTTTCAATGACTAAATCAAAAACATTGCAAAAATGTGCAGCAATTTTTTAAATTAACTTTTAAAAAATGCCCTCAAAATTATTTCTCCATTTACAATACTATTAAATGGGGTGAAATTCTGTCCTGAAAATATTTTCCCCACTAGGTTCTGGTTTCATTATGAAATTCTGTAGAACACTTACATTTATGCCAGAATTTCCACTATAAACCTTGAAATTGTAGGTTTAGCGTCAGAATTCTTTTAAAAAACTTGTGGCTAAAATTTTTAACCAAGATCCATTTAATAAAATAAAGGCTTCAGACCTTTACTCATTTTGAGTTATTGCACAAACAAAAAACACAAGTAAAATGTGAGGAATTCTTGCCAAGCCCCAGCCTAAAAGCTTATTTTTAAAAAGACTAAAATATTATGTAGGCTTGTCTTAAAGTTAAAAGAAAATTAAGGGTGGTCATGCTGGATACTTGCTACTGTCCTGAACCTATTGCCACTGGGGTTTTGCAATTGATTTTAACAGGAACAGATTCACATTATAAGGGGAAAATACCGTGTCCAGCCCAAGTAACTGAGCCAAGCAGATATTTGGGGGCAGGAGAAGGAAATCCTCCTGCAGCAGCCCCCACAACCTACTCCATCGCCAAAACCCACTCACCATGGAAGATCTGGGAGTAGAGTCTGTATCCATCTCATATGGGCCTGCACGCCCTTGCCACACAGTAGGACCGTAGAGCTTTGCTTCACACTGCATAAAGGGGTGGAGCACCCTCACCCCTCAAATCATTTCCCACCTTGTGTAGTAAAGACAGCCTTTGAGAGCCTGAAGGCTAGGACAGGATTTGCTCCTAACTGCTGTGTGCTGTGCAACAATAATCTTACTTCAGCTCTTTGTCACTCTGAAGTCTAGGCTCTATTTAAACTAGAAATTTAATCCGAGTTAACGTTATGTTAAGTAACGGAAAGTAAAATGCTAGATATTTGAAATGAACTAAAGTCATTAAAAAAAACACGCAAGATTGAGAAAAGAGTGCAAATAAAACAAAAATCTGTTTTAAAGCACTCCTAAGGAGCAGAGTGAAAAAATGCCATAGCTCCAACTGCGGTACTGCAGAATGCCCTTTGTGGGCACTTTGCAGCACATGATACTCTAGCAGTGGGTGATCTCATTTACACCACAGCAGCTCCTGTAACTTCAATGGAGATAACACCAGTACATCTGGAGTTATTTCACGTACTTTGATACAGTACAGGTTTACACCGGGGTAACCATCTGATTGCATAACTGCTATCCGACTCTGGTCCCAGTTGTACAAAACAAGCACAACATTGATCTAAATAAAGACACACCAGGTGCTCAACCTGAAGGACAGGGATGGCAAAATGGGTAATTTAGAGTAATTGAGATTTCCTACTAATATGTGAGGATGGGTGTTCTATTTTTATCTCCACACATCAGATTAATCTTCATTGCTTGATCTTGTGATCAAGTCCTACAATCTGTTGTCTATAACAAAAGATACTATTCTAGGTGAGCAAGGATATAAGTATCACATGTGCAATGCCTGCATTATTTTCTGCTTGGGGAGGTGCTTTGTATCTCCACATATTTTATGCCTGTGTGATCATAGAAAAATATGTACAGCCTGTCAGTATTTTATAAAGGACTATTAAAATAAATTGCACTTAAATGTCACAAATGGTGATTATGCAACTATTAATTAGTGCATATTCAATTCAAAAAATCAAGACAATTACAAACCTGCACAATTTATAAAACTTAATTCTAAGGACTCTATTATCTTGGATTGGTTTAAGATTTTAAGGACATTGGAATTTTTTTTCAACTTGTGTTGTGTGCTATCTCAAAGGAAGAGCAGGAATTACTCATGCATAGAGGAAAGAAGCAGACTTACATTTTTGCCCCTTTCTTCAGTGTCAAAGGCATCTTTGGGAGTTAAATGCTGGCGATTTTAAAGGAATAAATTGCACGTTCAGAAGAGAAAATATGAAGAACTTGCTTCCATGGGCAAATTCTCCCCCCACCCCAATAGCTTTTGGCCATTTCTCTCCCTGTATTCACAAGGAAGTATTTCTGTGATGAGAGAATACTGGGTATGTGTAAACTGAACAGGAAAAGATTTACTTGGCACTCATTTAGGACAGAATTTTGCAATGTAAATGTTTGAGGCAACATTGAACTCCAAGACTTTAGTGCATGATCAACTAAGTGGATAAAATAGGCCGCATACCGGATTTTTAAAAAAGGGTCTCTCCTTCCTGCAGATTATTCCTCACCTGGTATCATCCTCCATCTATAAAACACCAGAGATGGATACTATGAAAGTGAATGACTTGGAATGGGCAGAGGATAAGCAATGAAAGAAGAAACCCAATAGCCTGTAATAGGAAAGATCACGTATTTAAAACATGGGGAATGAAAAAACTCTGGACTATATACTATGATCCCAGTTATCCAAGGCTCCTAAACCAGCTGCACGTTTCCCCACCTTAGTCTTAGAGAGCTCAGATAATCATCATCGTGCAGGCTGAATGTTTGGACAATTTTTTTTTTAAACAATTAAGTCTAGACACATGAACACCAACAACATAACAGCATTATTAGGTTAAAGAGCATATTTTTCAGGGTATTATTTACTTGACATTTTCCAGATTTGAATTTGAACACCTTTCAAAGTTACTTACTTCCTTTTTAAAATAAAAGCCTTAATTTTAAATTAAGCTACTTACTAAGCTGTAGAATTTCATTTATACTTGTTCATTGTTGCTTGATTAATGTCAAGGTAAGCCAGATGGTGAACTCAATACAAACACGCTAGTTAAACACAGGGAGGAATGAATGCCTAAAAAAACCACACACACTATTGCTGTGTTTGAACTTTAGTCATCATGGGACTTAGGATAGCATTGTCAGTCCTGCATCTCTGACAAATCCCTTTGCTAGCCCAATACTTCTTCACAGCCCCATTCTCTCCACTGCAGGCCAAACACCTCTCCTTGTTTTTACTTCCAGTACTGTACTTGGCTACTCCCAGAAAAAGCTAGACTCTTCTACTCAAAACAAACCATGTGGTGATTTTGTGCCTAAGTCTTGTAAACTCAAGTGGGCTAGGATCAAGCCTCATTCACAAAGGCCGGTTTTAGAAAAATCAAGGTTCAGACAAATTTAACTACTGAGTTTTAGTTTAAAATGCATTTTTAATATGAGGCACTATACTGTCAATTATACTTCCATTAACTTACTCCCATTGTAAAACTGGAATTACAGTGAGCAGTTTGAACAAACTGTTGCTTCTGTTAGCTGCTTTAAGGATTAAAAATAAGGCAAGACAGTTCCAGTACCCCTCAAGAAAATCAATGAACATCAGTGCTCAAAAGAACATGCAAGAATGGGGGAAGTACCTCCAAAATATTCTGTCAGTCAACCTGTTTTGTCAGCTCAAGGCAGCAGGCTAGTCAAACAGCCTCTGAATTTTCTTCCAGACACTCATATGGACAACTCAAGTAAAATGTTCATGGTTTGGAAGCCCAGTAAATTAGAACAGCAGCTGTTCCATCTATTTCTGGAATATAATTTATTCATTGTCAAATACTGTAGTTACATTAATTTTTTAAATAGATTATAAGATGAAAGTTTAAAAATCAGTTTGACTGTAAATCAAAAATTTTATTCACTCTACTTTCTGAGCTATTACTTGTTAACACAGAAACATAATGCTGATGCATTGGTCTATGACCTCTAGAGATAATAGTTCAAATCCACTCAGATTACATGGGAAGTGAATTTCACTGCAATACCTGAGTCCTTTCTAGATATGTCATATCACACAGTAACTCAACATTAAAAAAAAACAACTTGTAATCTTAATTCTCAAGGGTAAACTAAAAAAACCACCACCTGATCCAGTTGTAAAGGACTGCACATGTGGAAAACTTGTTTGTGAATGTTTGTTCAAATAATGCTAGCCAAGTATTTAATCAAGCTGTGTGCTTTGCAAGAACTATTTTAGGTAAAGCAACCTATTATCGCGGTGTGTCAAGTACAGCAACCACTTTCCATCATTCCTTTGTGATGCACTGAGTCAGACCTTTCTGCATCATTAGCATTTACAACACGACTGCAGTGCTCTTATCCTCAGCACAATACTAAAACAAAGACCACAACAGCCATTTAATTTTAAAGAATTTTAATACAAACTTAATATAAACTATTTCAGTCCCTCTTAACATGTAAGACACTGACTCAAAATACTTTTATACCATTTTTTCAAGTATTGCACAATGTAGGTACAAAATTAATATATACGATTACATTTTCTTCCATAATATATAGCAAAAATCTTTAAACTTTAACAGAAAATACAATTTGTGTTTCTTTTTGAAAAAAGCAAATATTTTGTACATTTTAATTCCACCACTAAGGAATATTCTGTACACTTTAAATTTTTTTTTTTTAGAATAATTGATGTCTAAGATGGATATTTTACAATTTCAGTAAAAAAAATACAACATGAAGCTGCTGCAGCTCTCACAGATCACTGTAGTAAAAAGATATAAATGCAATACCATGTTGTAGAAACAATATATATACTCTGATATTTTACAAACTTTGTACTAAATTAAATTATACAATTAGAAAAAGACCAATAAACCCACTTATTAGTGCGCGCGCGTGTGTATGTGTGTATATATATATATATATATATATATATATATATATATATATATATATATATATATAAAATCAGCCATGTCCTTGCTATATCTTAAATACTGTAAGAGGCCATATTTTGAGTATATTTTTTTAATGTACAGTCAGTATAAAATAACTTTGTGCTTGGCTGGCAAATGAAAAAAGATGCATGTTGTATTTATCTAACCAAGCTTGAATGTATTCATACTACAAGCTTTAAAAAAGTCGCAAGAAGTGGAAAAAAAGATACACCCTTGGGTACGTGCATTTGAACTTGTACAATAGGATTTATTTGCATTTCATTTTTGTTTTATTTTTAGTTAGCCATAACAGGCTGGAATTGCTGGTTAGAATACTGCATGTTGTTTAAGCTAAAATTCAAGCCATCAACAAAAGACTTCTCATTTAGACCCCCATAGGCTGCAAACATATCAAAGGCATTACTGTACTGGAGAGGACTGAGGTTAAGGGGGCTGTCACCAGGAAATATGCTACTGGTATTACCTTGACCCTGCATGTTAGGGAAAATGAACTCCTTTGCATTAGGAGAAAGGGCAGAAGTCTTCTGCTGTTGCTGCTGCTGACTGCCTAGGCCAAGCCCATAGAGCGAGTGCATGGAGGAGGAAAGGGCTTTCTGCTTCAACAAGTCATTGACATTCAAGCCAAGGTTGGTGGGAGAAGTGCGGGCGACCTTGTTGCTACGGCCGCTATTCTTCATTTTGGTCGAGCCAAACTTGGTGGCAGCAAATGTGGCAGTGGTGAAGGTTAAAGGCTGAGTGGAGCGGGGCATGAAAGTTGGGCTCACAGCAGCAGAGTGACCAAAGGGAGGAGAAGGAGAGCTAGACACTGAAGATACTGGGTCACTAATTGGCATGAACACCTGGGCCTCTGGGTTAAAGCTGTTCTTGATTTCCTTATCCAACTCACATCCATTTTCATTATCATCCACATAAAGCACTTTCACTGGTCCCTTTTCACCAATTTGATATGAAACCTCAAATGGGTCAATCCAAACACTAAGATCCTGAGGCAGGTTGCCGCGAACATCATCAATGTCCAAACCACTCTCTTTGGATGCTTGTTCTATGACTGGGTCCACTTTCTCCCCTACATGTATACATCTATACCCTGATCCTTTGTATGGCTTTTCCGGATACCAATGCCCTTCATACTTCTTTTTAAGAAGTCTTTCAAGCTCTTCACCAAAAATGTTGACACGTCGTCTGGGAAGCTTATTGTACAAATATGAAATAATAAAATTGAGTGCTACTTGGATTTCAACCTGCATAGCTGCTATGCCAAAGTTTAATGTCTGTTTCAAAACCCAAAGAAAAAAAAGTGTTCAAGATGCCACAGGGAACAAAATTTCATTCAAAGTGCTGATTCTAGTAGATTATTATCCTTCACCTTGAGTGTTCTTGTTCCTTTAAGAAAAAACAAAAGCAAATATATCCAAATAAGGAAAGCATAAGATCAGGCTCCAAAGCCTAATATTTTGGTGTCTCACTCTTCCAAGAATAGGTTATTTCCCAGCGGAAGACATTTGTAACATATTGCCTTTAACCATGACTGTTAAAACAGAGGACCTCAAATACATTTTGCAGAACTTATAAACAATACTATGGAAGATGCATTAGGAAGGTGTTTAATGAGTACAGCATAAGTCATTTCAAAATCATCTGAGCTTGCAGTTCAGCCCTTAAGTTATTTGCAAAGCAGCAAATGTGTGTCTAGGACATCATAGCAATGCTAACCGTGCCAGGCCTGTCAGGGGTTCAATTACCAACCCCCTATTCTGGGTGATTTATAGAACTCAGCTGCAAAATTTAGCACCACGCTATTAATTTAGCGTAAAAGGTCTCAGTCAAAGAACCAGTTCTCATTTTAAGGTTTGCAAACATATCAGTTGGGCTGTAAGTTACAGATATACTAAAAAAATATCTACTGGTTGTTTTAGATGCATTTTGGCACTTGTATAATTTAACTATGCCACATATATCTTTTTAAGTCAAAGCCAAACACCTACACCAACTGTGCATTTGATGGAAAATACAAGTGAAAAAAGTGTCTACTGACCAAGGGCAGGTATTCTTTTCCTCTCCCTCTAGAACTATTATAAGAATACTTTACACACACACTGTGCACACACAATAGAGCAAATACACATTTTCAGTCTTAATTATGGCTGGTAGTAAAGGTCAATTAATCCATTCCTATCCACTGGTTCAAAAATTTTCATCTTCTATAAAACTGCTTAAATATCAGCTAAATGCACATTTTAAAACAAATCAACATATATGGGAATTTTATAAAGCTATTATAGCCAATAGGATCAATTCTCATTTTCATGAGATTGCCTCTCTCCCTTTTCAGATTTTATACTATATATAAAATGGAGCCATGGAAGTCACTCCTTCATTAAGGATATAACAGAAATTCACATAAATATACAGTTAAAACAAGGGACAAGAGCAATATATAAAATAACATGCCTCAACTGAAAATCCTGCAATACCTTAGTATAACAGTCTGATTTAAAGATGGAGTTTCAATCATAGCTTAAGCAAAAAAAACAATACATTTTGAGTTAACACCTACAGCAGTATTTTACCTAAAGGTTTTTTGTTTGGTACAGCATGACAATTATTTACAAAATTTAGTAAATCAGTCATTAAGGAACTGGAAAAGTCAAAGCCAATTTCCAAATTCTGCAATCCCTTTTTATTTCCTGCCCCAATTGGGTAGTTTTGCAAAGTTTAACCCCATTTTTAAAGCCTCCTTTAATCTCCCCCCTCTTCCCCCTCAACATGATATGGGAACAGCCTGAGAGGCTGTATGATAAGGCGACCTTTAAACATTTGCTGGATCAGCACTGGGCGGGGATAAAGAAAGATCAAGGGCAAACAGAAGATATTTACAAAAGGGGACTAATTTGGTATGGAAAAAGTTGATTGGGGTAGTTAAAAGGGACACTAAAAATGATTTATTAATCCATCTGTTTCATCTCTCTTTCCCAATGTCCTTTAGGATAAAATGATTCTCAAAAACACTGAGCAGAAACTACAAATTCTTGTAAGCCCCAAAATTGAGCAGTGGTACAAGCAACTGAATAAACCAAACAGCTTGAACAGTGCAAACTGGGGTTTTTGTGTTTTTTTTTTAAAAGGAGGATGACATTTCTAAGGTATCTAAGCATGTTAATTATTCTAATGGCAATGGCGGTGGGGGTTAAAAACAAGAGCCTTAAGCACTGTGTGGGGAGTTACATAACCAGACAGTTGGGTCTCATTAGATTTCTGCTCACAGCCCTGGGAGCTCTACCAGCAGCAGCAGCAAGAGAAGGAGGAAGAGCATTTTCTAAGCCCACAAGAGACAAAATGAAGGGGAAGAGGGATGACTGGAGAGAAAGGGGATAAGCCAGGCACTCTCTCCTGCACTAGCAAGGCCAATACCCAGTTCTCCTGTGTACCCCACTCCCAGTGACACCCCTCAACCTTCTCTTGATTAGGCAGGGCCCTAGAGGCTGTTAGTGCTGGTTAAAATGCCCAAGCACAACGATATATATGAGTCAGTTTATGCAAAACTCACTCCTCTGAACTATAATGTGTAAAATGAACCCCTTTGGGAGGGTCCTTGAACCCCACGCCATGGCTTTGCCACTGACAAAGTACCTCTATGCAATTTTGTCAGGCCCTACCCACATTCTCTTTGCCCCGATTCCCCCCCCCCCCACAGGGCTGGGTCAATCCCCCCTCACCACCATAGGCCTGTTCCAATCCCACTCCCCTGGTCCTGCTCCTTCTCCCCCATGGGTCTGTGCCAACCCCCCCCAGCTCGGATCCACAGCCCCTCCCCACACCGGGCCATGCCAACCCCCCCAATCCAGCTCCATAGCCGCCCCCACGGGGCCATGCCAATCCCCCACTCCTGCTCCACAGCCCCCCCAACCAGGGGGACATGCCAACCCCCCCTCACTCCAGCTCCATAGTCCTCCCCCTCATGGGGCCATGCCAACCCCCCTCTCCAGCTCCACTGGGCTGTGCCAAAACCCCCCAGCTCCACCTCCCCCCACACAGGGCTGTGCCAACCCCCCCCTGCCCTCCCCTCCCGGGTGCCAACCCCCCCTCTCCCCCCACTGCCCTCCCCTCCCGGGTGCCAACCCCCCCTCTCCCCCCACTGCCCTCCCCTCCCGGGTGCCAACCCCCCCTCTCCCCCCACTGCCCTCCCCTCCCGGGTGCCAACCCCCCCTCTCCCCCCACTGCCCTCCCCTCCCGGGTGCCAACCCCCCCTCTCCCCCCACTGCCCTCCCCTCCCGGGTGCCAACCCCCTCTCTCCCCCCACTGCCCTCCCCTCCCGGGTGCCAACCCCCTCTCTCCCCCCCACTGCCCTCCCTCCCGGGTGCCAACCCCCTCTCTCCCCCCACTGCCCTCCCCTCCCGGGTGCCAACCCCCTCTCTCCCCCCACTGCCCTCCCCTCCCGGGTGCCAACCCCCTCTCTCCCCCCACTGCTCTCCCCTCCCGGGTGCCAACCCCCTCTCTCCCCCCACTGCCCTCCCCCCCGCTCTACTGCCCCTCCCGGGCATTCACAGCCACCTCACCGCGTCTGTTCCCCGCCCCGGACCCTAGCGAGCCCGCCCAGCCGGCACTCGCCCCCGAGCCGGCGGCTGGAGAGCGGCCCCGGCGAGCGGTACTCACCCGGGGTGGGTGTAGGGGTAGTGCAAACAGTCCCTGTGAGCGTGCGGGGGGGCTCAGTGCCGAAGCCCCATGTCCGAGAGCCGGCTCGCTGCGGGAAAGGGGGCGGGGGGGGGCTGCCTTGCTCACACCCCGGGACGGGCGCGCTCCGCCGCAACAGCTTCACTCCTTCTCCAGCGGGGGGACTCCCACCGCACCCATATATATCGCCTCCCTTCCCCCGCCCCCCGTCCGGCCCCGCCCCCTGCGCACTGCCGTGGCTGCGTGTCCCCCCGCCCCGCCCTCTCAATTCCCTACCCCTGCCCATCCCTCGCACCCCCAACCTGCCTGGCCCCTTCTCCTCCCACCCCATCTGCCCCCTCCTGCTCCCATCCCCCTGCCTGCCCCTCCCTCTCAATTCCCTACCCCTGCCCATCCCTCGCACCCCCAACCTGCCTGGCCCCTTCTCCTCCCACCCCATCTGCCCCCCTCCTGTTCCCATCCCCCTGCCTGCCCCTCCCTCTCTATTCCCTACCCCTGCCCATCCCTCACACCCCCAACCTGCCTGGCCCCTTCTCCTCCCACCCCACCTGCCCCCCTCCTGCTCCCATCCCCCTGCCTGCCCCTCCCTCTCAATTCCCTACCCCTGCCCATCCCTCGCACCCCCAACCTGCCTGGCCCCTTCTCCTCCCACCCCATCTGCCCCCCTCCTGTTCCCATCCCCCTGCCTGCCCCTCCCTCTCAATTCCCTACCCCTGCCCATCCCTCACACCCCCAACCTGCCTGGCCCCTTCTCCTCCCACCCCATCTGCCCCCTCCTGCTCCCATCCCCTGCCTGCCCCTCCCTCTCAATTCCCTACCCCTGCCCATCCCTCACACCCCCAACCTGCCTGGCCCCTTCTCCTCCCACCCCATCTGCCCCCTCCTGCTCCCATCCCCCTGCCTGCCCCTCCCTCTCAATTCCCTACCCCTGCCCATCCCTCACACCCCTAACCTGCCTGGCCCCTTCTCCTCCCACCCCACCTGCCCCCCTCCTGCTCCCATCCCCCTGCCTGCCCCTCCCTCTCAATTCCCTACCCCTGCCCATCCCTCACACCCCCAACCTGCCTGGCCCCTTCTCCTCCCACCCCATCTGCCCCCCCTCCTGCTCCCATCCCCCTGCCTGCCCCTCCCTCTCAATTCCCTACCCCTGCCCATCCCTCACACCCCCAACCTGCCTGGCCCCTTCTCCTCCCAACCCCTCTGCCCCCCCTCCTGTTCCCATCCCCCTGCCTGCCCCTCCCTCTCAATTCCCTACCCCTGCCCATCCCTCACACCCCCAACCTGCCTGGCCCCTTCTCCTCCCACCCCATCTGCCCCCCTCCTGCTCCCATCCCCCTGCCTGCCCCTCCCTCTCAATTCCCTACCCCTGCCCATCCCTCACACCCCCAACCTGCCTGGCCCCTTCTCCTCCCACCCCATCTGCCCCCCTCCTGTTCCCATCCCCCTGCCTGCCCCTCCCTCTCAATTCCCTACCCCTGCCCATCCCTCACACCCCCAACCTGCCTGGCCCCTTCTCCTCCCACCCCATCTGCCCCCCTCCTGCTCCCATCCCCCTGCCTGCCCCTCCCTCTCTATTCCCTACCCCTGCCCATCCCTCACACCCCCAACCTGCCTGGCCCCTTCTCCTCCCACCCCATCTGCCCCCTCCTGTTCCCATCCCCCTGCCTGCCCCTCCCTCTCAATTCCCTACCCTGCCTACACCCCTGCCCATCCCTCACACCCCCAACCTGCCTGGCCCCTTCTCCTCCCAACCCATCTGCCCCCCTCCTGTTCCCATCCCCCTGCCTGCCCCTCCCTCTCAATTCCCTACCCCTGCCTACACCCCTGCCCATCCCTCACACCCCCAACCTGCCTGGCCCCTTCTCCTCCCACCCCACCTGCCCCCTCCTGCTCCCATCCCCCTGCCTGCCCCTCCCTCTCAAATCCCTACCCCTGCCCATCCCTCACACCCCCAACCTGCCTGGCCCCTTCTCCTCCCACCCCACCTGCCCCCCTCCTGCTCCCATCCCCCTGCCTGCCCCTCCCTCTCAAATCCCTACCCCTGCCCATCCCTCACACCCCAACCTGCCTGGCCCTTCTCCTCCCACCCCATCTGCCCCCCTCCTGCTCCCATCCCCCTGCCTGCCCCTCCCTCTCAAATCCCTACCCCTGCCCATCCCTCACACCCCCCAACCTGCCTGGCCCCTTCTCCTCCCACCCCATCTGCCCCCCTCCTGCTCCCATCCCCCTGCCTGCCCCTCCCTCTCAATTCCCTACCCCTGCCCATCCCTCACACCCCCAACCTGCCTGGCCCCTTCTCCTCCCACCCCCATCTGCCCCCTCCTGTTCCCATCCCCCTGCCTGCCCCTCCCTCTCAATTCCCTACCCCTGCCCATCCCACACACCCCCAACCTGCCTGGCCCCTTCTCCTCCCACCCCATCTGCCCCCTCCTGTTCCCATCCCCCTGCCTGCCCCTCCCTCTCAATTCCCTACCCCTGCCCATCCCTCACACCCCCAACCTGCCTGGCCCCTTCTCCTCCCAACCCATCTGCCCCCTCCTGTTCCCATCCCCCTGCCTGCCCCTCCCTCTCAATTCCCTACCCCTGCCTACACCCCTGCCCATCCCTCACACCCCCAACCTGCCTGGCCTCTTCTCCTCCCAACCCATCTGCCCCCTCCTGTTCCCATCCCCCTGCCTGCCCCTCCCTCTCAATTCCCTACCCCTGCCCATCCCTCACACCCCTAACCTGCCTGGCCCCTTCCCCCTCCCACCCCACCTGCCCCCCTCCTGCTCCCATCCCCCTGCCTGCCCCTCCCTCTCAATTCCCTACCCCTGCCCATCCCTCACACCCCCAACCTGCCTGGCCCCTTCTCCTCCCACCCCATCTGCCCCCTCCTGCTCCCATCCCCCTGCCTGCCCCTCCCTCTCAATTCCCTACCCCTGCCCATCCCTCACACCCCCAACCTGCCTGGCCCCTTCTCCTCCCACCCCATCTGCCCCCTCCTGCTCCCATCCCCCTGCCTGCCCCTCCCTCTCAATTCCCTACCCCTGCCCATCCCTCACACCCCCAACCTGCCTGGCCCCTTCTCCTCCCACCCCATCTGCCCCCTCCTGCTCCCATCCCCCTGCCTGCCCCTCCCTCTCAATTCCCTACCCCTGCCCATCCCTCACACCCCCAACCTGCCTGGCTCCTTCTCCTCCCACCCCATCTGCCCCCCTCCTGCTCCCATCCCCCTGCCTGCCCCTCCCTCTCAATTCCCTACCCCTCCCCATCCCTCACACCCCCAATCTGCCTGGCCTCTTCTCCTTCCAACCCATCTGCCCCCCTCCTGCTCCCATCCCCCTGCCTGCCCCTCCCTCTCAATTCCCTACCCCTGCCCATCCCTCACACCCCCAACCTGCCTGGCCCCGTCGACGCCCACCCCATCTGCCCCCCTCCTGCTCCCATCCCCCTGCCTGCCCCTCCCTCTCAATTCCCTACCCCTGCCCATCCCTCACAACCCCCAACCTGCCTGGCCCCTTCTCCTCCCAACCCATCTGCCCCCTCCTGTTCCCATCCCCCTGCCTGCCCCTCCCTCTCAATTCCTACCCCTGCCCATCCCTCACACCCCCAACCTGCCTGGCCCCTTCTCCTCCCACCCCACCTGCCCCCCTCCTGCTCCCATCCCCCTGCCTGCCCCTCCCTCTCAATTCCCTACCCCTGCCCATCCCTCACACCCCCAACCTGCCTGGCCCCTTCTCCTCCCACCCCATCTGCCCCCCTCCTGTTCCCATCCCCCTGCCTGCCCCTCCCTCTCAATTCCCTACCCCTGCCCATCCCTCACACCCCCAACCTGCCTGGCCCCTTCTCCTCCCACCCCATCTGCCCCCTCCTGCTCCCATCCCCCTGCCTGCCCCTCCCTCTCAATTCCCTACCCCTGCCCATCCCTCACACCCCCAACCTGCCTGGCCCCTTCTCCTCCCACCCCATCTGCCCCCTCCTGCTCCCATCCCCCTGCCTGCCCCTCCCTCTCAATTCCCTACCCTGCCCATCCCTCACACCCCTAACCTGCCTGGCCCCTTCTCCTCCCACCCCACCTGCCCCCCTCCTGCTCCCATCCCCCTGCCTGCCCCTCCCTCTCAATTCCCTACCCCTGCCCATCCCTCACACCCCCCAACCTGCCTGGCCCCTTCTCCTCCCACCCCATCTGCCCCCCTCCTGCTCCCATCCCCCTGCCTGCCCCTCCCTCTCAATTCCCTACCCCTGCCCATCCCTCACACCCCCAACCTGCTGGCCCCTTCTCCTCCCAACCCATCTGGCCCCCCTCCTGTTCCCATCCCCCTGCCTGCCCCTCCCTCTCAATTCCCTACCCCTGCCCATCCCTCACACCCCCAACCTGCCTGGCCCCTTCTCCTCCCACCCCATCTGCCCCCCTCCTGCTCCCATCCCCCTGCCTGCCCCTCCCTCTCAATTCCCTACCCCTGCCCATCCCTCACACCCCCTGCCTGCCCCTCCCTCTCAATTCCCTACCCCTGCCCATCCCTCACACCCCCAACCTGCCTGCCCCTTCTCCTCCCACCCCATCTGCCCCCTCCTGCTCCCATCCCCCCTGCCTGCCCCTCCCTCTCTATTCCCTACCCCTGCCCATCCCTCACAACCCCCAACCTGCCTGGCCCCTTCTCCTCCCACCCCATCTGCCCCCTCCTGTTCCCATCCCCCTGCCTTCCCCTCCCTCTCAATTCCCTACCCCTGCCTACACCCCTGCCCATCCCTCACACCCCCAACCTGCCTGGCCCCTTCTCCTCCCAACCCATCTGCCCCCCTCCTGTTCCCATCCCCCTGCCTGCCCCTCCCTCTCAATTCCCTACCCCTGCCTACACCCCTGCCCATCCCTCACACCCCCAACCTGCCTGGCCCCTTCTCCTCCCACCCCACCTGCCCCCTCCTGCTCCCATCCCCCTGCCTGCCCTCCCTCTCAAATCCCTACCCCTGCCCATCCCTCACACCCCCAACCTGCCTGGCCCCTTCTCCTCCCACCCCACCTGCCCCCCTCCTGCTCCCATCCCCCTGCCTGCCCCTCCCTCTCAAATCCCTACCCCTGCCCATCCCTCACACCCCCCTGCCTGCCCCTTCTCCTCCCACCCCATCTGGCCCCCCTCCTGCTCCCATCCCCCTGCCTGCCCCTCCTCTCAAATCCCTACCCCTGCCCATCCCTCACACCCCCAACCTGCCTGCCCCTTCTCCTCCCACCCCATCTGCCCCCCTCCTGCTCCCATCCCCCTGCCTGCCCCTCCCTCTCAATTCCCTACCCCTGCCCATCCCTCACACCCCCAACCTGCCTGGCCCCTTCTCCTCCCACCCCATCTGCCCCCTCCTGTTCCCATCCCCCTGCCTGCCCCTCCCTCTCAATTCCCTACCCCTGCCCATCCCTCACACCCCCAACCTGCCTGGCCCCTTCTCCTCCCACCCCATCTGCCCCTCCTGTTCCCATCCCCCTGCCTGCCCCTCCCTCTCATTCCCTACCCCTGCCCATCCCTCACAGCCCCCAACCTGCCTGGCCCCTTCTCCTCCCAACCCTCTGCCCCCTCCTGTTCCCATCCCCCTGCCTGCCCCTCCCTCTCAATTCCCTACCCCTGCCTACACCCCTGCCCATCCCTCACACCCCCAACCTGCCTGGCCTCTTCTCCTCCCAACCCATCTGCCCCCTCCGGTTCCCATCCCCCTGCCTGCCCCTCCCTCTCAATTCCCTACCCCTGCCCATCCCTCACACCCCTAACCTGCCTGGCCCCTTCTCCTCCCACCCCACCTGCCCCCCTCCTGCTCCCATCCCCCTGCCTGCCCCTCCCTCTCAATTCCCTACCCCTGCCCATCCCTCACACCCCCAACCTGCCTGGCCCCCTTCTCCTCCCACCCCATCTGCCCCCCCTCCTGCTCCCATCCCCCTGCCTGCCCCTCCCTCTCAATTCCCTACCCCTGCCCATCCCTCACACCCCCAACCTGCCTGGCCCATTCTCCTCCCACCCCATCTGCCCCTCCTGCTCCCATCCCCCTGCCTGCCCCTCCCTCTCAATTCCCTACCCCTGCCCATCCCTCACACCCCCCAACCTGCCTGGCCCCTTCTCCCCCACCCCATCTGCCCCCCTGTTCCCATCCCCCTGCCGCCCCTCCCTCTCAATTCCCTACCCCTGCCCATCCCTCACACCCCCAACCTGCCTGGCTCCTTCTCCTCCCACCCATCTGCCCCCTCCTGCTCCCATCCCCCTGCCTGCCCCTCCCTCTCAATTCCCTACCCCCTCCCCATCCCTCACACCCCCAATCCTGCCTGAGCCTCTTCTCCTCCAACCCTCTGCCCCCGCCTGCTCCCATCCCCCTGCCTGCCCCTCCCTCTCAATTCCCACCCTGCCCATCCCCACCCCCCAACCTGCCTGGCCTCTCCTCCCACCCTCTGCCCCCTCCTGCTCCCATCCCCTGCCTGCCCCTCCCCTCAATTCCCTACCCCTGCCCATCCCTCACACCCCAACCTGCCTGCCCCTTCTCCTCCCAACCCATCTGCCCCCTCCTGTTCCCATCCCCCTGCCTGCCCCTCCCTCTCAATTCCTACCCCTGCCCATCCCTCACACCCCCAACCTGCCTGGCCCCTTCTCCTCCCACCCCATCTGCCCCCTCCTGTTCCCATCCCCCTGCCTGCCCCTCCCTCTCAATTCCCTACCCCTGCCCATCCCTCACAGACCCCCAACCTGCCTGGCCCCTTCTCCTCCCACCCCATCTGCCCCCCTCCTGCTCCCATCCCCCTGCCTGCCCCTCCCTCTCAATTCCCTACCCCCTGCCCATCCCTCACACCCCCAACCTGCCTGGCCCCTTCTCCTCCCACCCCATCTGCCCCCCTCCTGCTCCCATCCCCCTGCCTGCCCCTCCCTCTCAATTCCCTAACCCTGCCCATCCCTCACACCCCCAACCTGCCTGGCCCCTTCTCCTCCCACCCCATCTGCCCCTCCTGTTCCCATCCCCCTGCCTGCCCCTCCCTCTCAATTCCCTACCCCCTGCCCATCCCTCACACCCCCAACCTGCCTGGCCCCTTCTCCTCCCACCCCATCTTGCCCCCCTCCTGCTCCCATCCCCCTGCCTGCCCCTCCCTCTCAATTCCCTACCCCTGCCCATCCCTCACACCCCCAACCTGCCTGGCCCCTTCTCCTCCCAACCCATCTGCCCCTCCTGTTCCCATCCCCCTGCCTGCCCCTCCCTCTCAATTCCCTACCCCTGCCCATCCCTCACACCCCCAACCTGCCTGGCCCCTTCTCCTCCCACCCCATCTGCCCCCTCCTGTTCCCATCCCCCTGCCTGCCCCTCCCTCTCAATTCCCTACCCCTGCCTACACCCCTGCCCATCCCTCACACCCCCAACCTGCCTGGCCCCTTCTCCTCCCACCCCATCTGCCCCCCTCCTGTTCCCATCCCCCTGCCTGCCCCTCCCTCTCAATTCCCTACCCCTGCCATCCCTCACACCCCCAACCTGCCTGGCCCGTTCTCCTCCACCCATCTGCCCCCTCCTGTTCCCATCCCCCTGCCTGCCCCTCCCTCTCAATTCCCTACCACTGCCCATCCCTCACACCCCCAACCTGCCTGGCCCCTTCTCCTCCCACCCCATCTGCCCCCTCCTGTTCCCATCCCCCTGCCTGCCCCTCCCTCTCAATTCCCTACCCCTGCCCATCCCTCACACCCCCAACCTGCCTGGCCCCTTCTCCTCCCACCCATCTGCCCCCTCCTGTTCCCATCCCCCTGCCTGCCCCTCCCTCTCAATTCCCTACCCTTGCCCATCCCTCACACCCCCAACCTGCCTGGCCCCTTCTCCTCCCAACCCATCTGCCCCCCTCCTGTTCCCATCCCCCTGCCTGCCCCTCCCTCTCAATTCCCTACCCCTGCCCATCCCTCACACCCCCAAACCTGCCTGGCCCCTTCTCCTCCCACCCCATCTGCCCCCTCCTGTTCCCATCCCCCTGCCTGCCCCTCCCTCTCAATTCCCTACCCCTGCCCATCCCTCACACCCCAACCTGCCTGGCCCCTTCTCCTCCCAACCCATCTGCCCCCTCCTGTTCCCATCCCCTGCCTGCCCCTCCCTCTCAATTCCCTACCCCTGCCCATCCCTCACACCCCCAACCTGCCTGGCCCCTTCTCCTCCCACCCCATCTGCCCCCTCCTGTTCCCATCCCCCTGCCTGCCCCTCCCTCTCAATTCCCTACCCCTGCCTACACCCCTGCCCATCCCTCACACCCCCAACCTGCCTGGCCCCTTCTCCTCCCACCCATCTGCCCCCTCCTGCTCCCATCCCCCTGCCTGCCCCTCCCTCTCAATTCCCTACCCCTGCCCATCCCTCACACCCCCAACCTGCCTGGCCCCTTCTCCTCCCACCCCATCTGCCCCTCCTGTTCCCATCCCCCTGCCTGCCCCTCCCTCAATTCCCTACCCCTGCCCATCCCTCACACCCCCAACCTGCCTGGCCCTTCTCCTCCCACCCCATCTGCCCCCTCCTGTTCCCATCCCACTGCCTGCCCTCCCTCTCAATTCCCTACCCCTGCCCATCCCTCACACCCCCAACCTGCCTGGCCCCTTCTCCTCCCACCCCATCTGCCCCCCTCCTGCTCCCATCCCCCTGCCTGCCCCTCCCTCTCAATTCCCTACCCCTGCCCACACCCCTGCCCATCCCTCACACCCCCAACCTGCCTGGCCCCTTCTCCTCCCACCCCATCTGCCTCCCTCCTGTTCCCATCCCCCTGCCTGCCCCTCCCTCTCAATTCCCTACCCCTGCCCATCCCTCACACCCCCACCTGCCTGGCCCCTTCTCCTCCCACCCCATCTGCCCCCCTCCTGCTCCCATCCCCCTGCCTGCCCCTCCCTCTCAATTCCCTACCCCTGCCCATCCCTCACACCCCCAACCTGCCTGGCCCCTTCTCCTCCCAACCCATCTGCCCCCTCCTGCTCCCATCCCCCTGCCTGCCCCTCCCTCTCAATTCCCTACCCCTGCCCATCCCTCACACCCCCAACCTGCCTGGCCCCTTCTCCTCCCACCCCATCTCCCCCCTCCTGCTCCCATCCCACTGCCTGCCCCTCCCTCTCAATTCCCTACCCCTGCCCATCCCTCACACACCCCCAACCTGCCTGGCCCCTTCTCCTCCCACCCCATCTGCCCCCCTCCTGCTCCCATCCCACTGCCTGCCCCTCCCTCTCAATTCCCTACCCCTGCCCATCCCTCACACCCCCAACCTGCCTGGCCCCTTCTCCTCCAACCCATCTGCCCCCCTCCTGCTCCCATCCCCCTGCCTGCCCCTCCCTCTCAATTCCCTACCCTGCCCATCCCTCACACCCCCAACCTGCCTTGCCCCTTCTCCTCCCACCCCATCTGCCCCCTCCTGTTCCCATACCCCTGCCTGCCCCTCCCTCTCAATTCCCTATCCCTGCCCATCCCTCACACCCCCAACCTGCCTGGCCTCTTCTCCTCCACCCCATCTGCCCCCTCTTGTTCCCATCCCCCTGCCTGCCCCTCCCTCCAATTCCCTACCCCTGCCCATCCCTCACACCCCCCACCTGCCTGGCCCCTTCTCCTCCCACCCCATCTGCCCCCTCCTGTTCCCATCCCCCATGCCCTGCCCCTCCCTCTCAATTCCCTACCCCTGCCCATCCCTCACACCCCCAACCTGCCTGGCCTCTTTCTCCTCCCACCCCATCTGCCCCCTCCTGTTCCCATCCCCCTGCCTGCCCCTCCCTCTCAATCCCTACCCCTGCCCATCCCTCACACCCCCAACCTGCCTGGCCTCTTCTCCTCCCACCCCATCTGCCCCCTCCTGTTCCCATCCCCCTGCCTGCCCCTCCCTCTCAATTCCCTACCCCTGCCTACACCCCTGCCCATCCCTCACACCCCCAACCTGCCTGGCCTCTTCTCCTCCCAACCCATCTGCCCCCTCCTGTTCCCATCCCCCTGCCTGCCCCTCCCTCTCAATTCCCTACCCCTGCCCATCCCTCACACCCCCAACCTGCCTGGCCTCTTCTCCTCCCAACCCATCTGCCCCCCTCCTGCTCCCATCCCCCTGCCTGCCCCTCCCTCTCAATTCCCTACCCCTGCCCATCCCTCACACCCCCAACCTGCCTGGCCCCTTCTCCTCCCACCCCATCTGCCCCCCTCCTGCTCCCATCCCCCTCCCACCACTCTACCTGGCCCCTTCTTCTACCAACCCTGCTGATGCTGCCTACCCCCTCCCTCTCTCCCATATACCTGTTTGTCCCACCCAACGCCCTCCCGCTCCCGAGCCCCTTCTCCGCCCAACCCTTATACCCCATGCCTATTCCTTCCTTCTCCGGTATACCTGCCTTTTGCATCCAACACCCACCCCCCTCCCTTACCTCTGCCTGACCCCTCCCATGCTCCTCCTTTCCACACCTTGATTGATTTCTCCTGCCCTATTCCCCCTCCCACTGCCCTGCCTGGCCCTTCCTCACCTGCCATTCCCCTGCCTCCTCCATCTTCCTTCCCCCTACAACCTTCCTTTCCCTATTGCTTTCCCTTGATTATCCCCTAATTCCTCCATATATACCCCTCTCTCCCATCCCTACTGCTGTGCATCCCATCCTCCCCACGTCTCTTCCTAGCTCTTTATCCCCTCCCCTTCTCCATACATTCTCTCCCATCCCCATCCCGTTCTCTACTACCTTCCTGTATAGCCCCCCCAGCTCTCTCCTTCCCCCTAAATCTATCTAATCGAGCTATCTACCTACTCCTCCCTATGCTTCCCCCCAAGTTCCATATACCCTCCCCCCCATCCCCTTTGTGTCCCATCCCCCCCCCATCTCAGGGGCCAGGGAGGAGCGTCCGCCCTCTACGTCAACTCGTTCACCCCCTGCCCCCCCCTTTCTCCCCTCCCATTCTCAGAGCCTGGTTGCAGCAACACCCTACGTCACCCCCTTCAGTAATGGAGGCAGCCTGCGTGGAACTACATCTCCCATGGTCTCTGGGGTGCCAGGGAAGGAAGCGCCCTGGAAGGCAGCGGGAGGGGAGAACCGATGGGGGGGGAGGGCGCTGGTGAGGCGAATGTGGCACAGTAAAGCGTTAATACACCCCCTCGCCCCAGAGACGTGTTAGTGCAGAGGCTGCCTGCTAGGGTCACCCTATCCCCCTTTGTGGCCACCTCAAGGGCGAGGGGGCTAGCTGGGCCTGCCCCCTCCACTCCCTAAATTCCCACTCCACAGGGATGGGGCATGATGCAGGGAGCAGGATACCTCCTGCTCTCCTGCCACTGGTTGCCAGAGGTGTCAGTCACCAAGGGCCAGGCCTAGCACCACCCACTGGTGTCACCGCCTCCAAGTGAGCTGTAGCTCACGAAAGCTGATGCTCAAATAAATTTGTTAGTCTCTAAGGTGCCACAAGTCCTCCTGTTCTTTGTACTGCCACTGAGTCACGGGCGGGGGGGGCAAAGAGAGAAGAAAAGGGAGGGTGAGGAAAGGAGGAAGAGAGGCAGAGGGAGGCAGGAGGGAGCGGGGGAGGAGTTAGAAGGGGGAGACAAGGTGGGAGGGGAGGAAGGGAAAGAAGGATAGAGAAGGTGGGAAGGGCTATCCTTGAAAAGCCATTGGGTGAAGAAAAGTGTCACTCAGAGAGAAGAGGCTGGGAGGAAAGGGATGACAAAAGAAAAGGGAGGGCAGGCAGAGATCCTGTTTCTGTATGAGTGACAGATGAGCCACACTAGGCCAGGCTCACTGCAGCTGATACCCCTCTCCTGGGGGTGGGGAGAGTTACATCCCCAGAAGTGTAGGGAGAGTGGGATGGGCAGAGTATTCAAAACCAGTTTTTGGGAGGGGTGGAGGAGCAGCCACAACCAGCACCCAGGAACACACCAGGGGATTGGAATGTAATTGTCTTCTGTATTTCTTTTTCTCCTTCTCCTCTTTTTTTTTCCCTGCTAAAAATATTACCCACAGGTAGCAACGATGACCGATTGGCTAGATTCACTCCTTAGTAACCATCTGATTGGTCATTCAGTATCCAGGAGGAATACGTCAAACTCCAGTTTGGAGGGGAAATAATTAAGGGGGGGGGGGGAGAAAGAAAGAAAGAAAGAAAGGAGCAGTGAATGGAGAAGCCATCTCCTCACTTCCCCTATTCAGTGGCATTACCATGGAAAAACACCAGGCACAGGGCTGACTTGCCCAGGAGCAAGGAAAGCAGCACACAGCTGGTTAAGAAAGTTAAGCAGCAGCTAATCTAAAATGAGCTGTGTGCTCTAGTGAAAACAGACAGATGCCAAAATGTTTGTAGAGAGCTTAATACAATGGGGCCCAGATCCTGATTTGGGCCCTTGGGCACTACCCACAAAAGAAATAGTAAAACAGAGCACTTGTTTACCTCTTAACTGGATAAAGACTAATGCGAGAGGCATATGATTTTAGATGGGGCCTTGCCACAACTAAAAACAAAAAAAAATCATTGCATGTAACAAAGAATGAGCACTGGTTCTGGGCTTCAGGAATGTCAAGAGTCCAAATATTCAGAAGCTGTTTCTCCTCACACACCAATGGAAATCAGGAATAGTTTAATTTAATTCAATGGAGTCATGTCAGATTAAAACCATTCTATGTGAGTGGAGAATCAGGCCCTCAGTATGCAGGCTCCTTAAAAGTCAGTTCACTGTTTTGTTTTTTAATATCAGTTGTGTGTATTATTAGGCTGCAATTGTGGTTTTAAACCTAGTTTTTATGGCTAGCTTCAAACCAGACAATAAGACAAATGAGCAGGAACAGGCTTTAGAAAACAAAATATAAACTGCCCCCTCCCCCTCCTTCTCTGTGTTTGTGTAATAATACAGAATTTTGGCATGAAGGCTGCATGAGTTCCAGGAGAAATCTGAAAGTACTGGTCAGAGGAAACACCAGGACTCTTAACTCTTTGGAGTCTAGAAGTTGGGATTCTCATGTTATCACAAGACTCCAGGAACTGGGGTTTTAAAAAATCATCAAATATCACAAGACTCATGATAATATTGCAAGCATTTGCAATATTGGTACGGCTCCCATGAGTAATCGTTGCAGGATCTAGTCCCCAGATGTGACTTAGGGACAATGTGGTTTTGTTTGTTTTTTTGGGGGGGGCAGATTATTATTTTTACAATTTGATTTTAAAATAATGTGAAATAATTGCAAAAAGCTATTTCAAGTAAAAAAACAAAGCTATATTTTTTAAATTAAAATATCATTGGGGTACTTGGGGCAACAACAAAAAAAGAAATAGATTGTTTTTGCCAAAGAGTAGCAGGTGTCAATTGCTTCAATAAACATTCCATCATGTTATTTTGCTTAAGAGTCTAGTCTCAAAGGAGATGGAAGTAGGAGTTTTCCCCATCTAAGCAGCTTGTTGGGGAGCAGTAAAAAGCTACACACAACTTCATGGATCAGGTAATGGAAATGGCTTCTTTTCAGGTCCAAACAAAGCACCTATACGTATGCTCTAGGGAAATCTTTTTAAAATAAAACCAATAAAAATATGTCCAGTAGCGAAACTTCATCCACATTACTAAGATTATCCAACCAGATGATTAATTTTAAGAGAAAACATGTATAGTGCCTTTTCCTTCCTAGCCCACCTTCTTCCCTACCAGACCAGCACAATATGAGCAATTTCAGACCAATGTGGGGAGGGAGAGTCAAAGGCCACAGGGGAGGCCCTATCAGCAGTTCCCTCTCTGTTAAATCGAAGTGGGGAGCTCCATCTTGAGCCCAGCCACCAATCACAACAGTGGTGGCAGTACCATGTGGTGGCTGCCATCTTGGCCAACACCAGAGATTGAATCAGGGACCTCTAAAGCTAAAATAAATGAATCGCTACAGCCTGAACTAAAAAGCTGAGCTCTATAGTGGAGAGTGGTAACAGACTCACATCTTCAGAAGGGAGCATGTAATGTACAGCGACCAATGAGTTACAGTAGCATAGGGAGAGAGGTGGTCTCTGAAATGGCAGGACCCAAGCTATATGACAGGGGAACTTGGGGGTTCATTTACTTACAGCAAATGGCAACAAAGGAAACTGAAAAGAACTCCAATGAAATAATATGGAATCTCAGCAGAGCCAGCTTAATACACTAGGCTTGATTCTCCACTGCCTTGCTCTTGTGTAGTCATTTCCATCTGTGAAAAGTGAGGGCAAAGAGCTACAACATCACAATGATTTTACACCCAATTTGCACAAGATGTAAATAATTCTATGACATACAAGGAAGGGGAGAATCAAGCTCACAGTGTGTATCCACCTTTATTTTCAATATTGATTTACAAACATGGCTGCAGCAAACATACTTTTCTAGAACACAGGCTTGCTGGATAAAGCTTTATCTTCAGGGAGATCTTTTGTTTGTTTTTTGTTAAATAAAGGACATTGTCAATGAGAGATACTATCACCACCATTAATTATTTAGGCCCCAGTTTAGGAAAACATCTCGATTCAGGACTCCATTTAAGCACTTGCTTAACTTGAAGCCAGTGGTATTTAAGCACATGCAGAAGTGCTGTCCTGAATAGGGATAGATTTAAATAGACACCTAAGGGCTTTTACTCTTCACCTTTCCAACGTGTGTACTTTTTACATTTCACTCAAACTGGACAAACTATAAGTAAATAGATTGGTTAGATTTAGGATCAGGTCCTACTCTCACATAGAGCCCCAGAGATTCGGCAAGGGCACAGTGCTCTACCCACATACATTCAGTTGAAGTATCTGCCGCTTTGTTTGTTTCTAGTCCTGTTCACTTTCCAGTGCACACACTGGCCTAGTGCTGTTTGGCTTCACATAACACAGCAAAGGAATGTGTACATTTAGAACAAAAATATCTACCTTTTTTTCCCCAAAAAACAATCTAAATTTGGTACCTAAAATAATTGATAGTGCACCTTTTACATAAAATATTAATTAATATTAAAGGTACTTGTGGGGTGGTTATAGCGTTCTGGGTCCTCACTGGTAAACCCATAAGTACCAAATTACAATTTAAAAGATTTACACTATCTTGGAAAATGTATTACTAGTACTGTATAAATACAGCTAGCTTAAGTGAAGTAACATATTGAGAATTATCAGTATATTGATATACACACAGAATTTATTCTCACTATCCACACCTTCAGTGACTATTTCTTTTGATCTTCTCCTGTGAGTGAATGCTGCCTTTTGCAGAGTATATAATATTAATGCTGACAATGAAACAAAGCTTTGTAGGGTACAGGACTGAAGCAGACACAGTCTCTTTTTAAATGCTTTTCTTTGTGGAAGCAAATCTCTCCTTTCAGCTGGGACTGGGGCTTGGATTTGGAAAATATTGAATGTATTTCCCCTGTATGCCCCCCCCAACACACACATTTCTACCCTTGCAGCAGCTTTTAACACACTTATCCCTATTATCTAAAACGTGACCAACGTCATGCATCATGATTGCTCTCCCACACATTTCTCCTGTTACTGTGATCCTGAAATGTGGAGTAGATTCTCTTATATTTAACTTTATCAACTCAGGCAATAACTTCTCCATAAACGTGACTGCATCAGATGCTGCTTAACTTTAAAAGATCTTTGACCACCGCTTCCAAAGGACTTCGATCAGGCTCAGTCAGTGGAAGAACCTTATTGTAAAACTGCTTTAACAAAGTGAAAAATCAGGCCTATAAAATGTGGAATAACTATCATATATAATATATAATATCAGTGGAGAAGTTCAGACAAAGTGGTGATGTTCTAGGGCTTTGAGGTGGACTGCATGAGACAAGTCCTGACTTTATTGTGAGATCCATTCTTAGGTCTTTGCTGGTGTTAGTAGCCATGGTGATAATGAAGTAGGAACTGAGATAAATAAAGACAGTCTCTGGAATGTGGAAAAAGTGATTTTTCGGTAGCTGTCACTAAAGATTTCACCAGCAGGTCTGATGAGTAATGAAGACATCATTTTCTATAGATAATTTGAGTGGTCACTCAAACAAGTAATTCAAAGTGATTGGATTCTGTTGCAGAGATCATTATTTGGGTCTGTAAACAATTTATTTCAGGGTCTTCTTCAGGTTAAGATTCATATTTGGGTTTTATATTGGGTTATTGTATCCAAAAGAGAACAAATTACCTTTGTCCTGTGTCTAGAAGCTCTGGAGTCCTGTTCCAAAATCCAATGAAGTTAATGAGAGTCTTTCATTGGTTCACATTCTAGATGCATTGATACCAAGACTTGAGCTTGAATATCAAGGGTCAGGAGTCAACACGCCAGTATGGTTACATCCAGCCCCTTGCAATCAGTTCACTATGGAAAAACTTCTCCAAACCTGTGTTGTCTTTGCAGGATAGGCACAACTGATTTTTATAAAATGGCATTAAACACCACTAAGGAATATGCTCTGTTTTACAAAGCACTGCTGTGCCTACAAGGAAAAGGTGATCTGTCATTCAGCAGCAATGTGCTGGGGCGGGAGGGGTCTCTGTTAATCTAAAGTGAGATGGTATCAAAGTTGCCTCCTCCTTGGGAAAAATCACTAGAGTCTTGAATGAATAGCAAAAAAACAAAAACAAAAAAAATATCTGTAGAAAATGAGGAAAACAAGCCAAGAAAGAAAGTAAGTTTTTTTTAAAAACACTTCTAGAAGGCTTGCTATTTAAATGTTTTATACACTAGATTGGCCAGCATCTAAAAAAATTTTTATTAAAACTCAGGATACTTTTTCTCCTACAGTGCACCTTTTAAATGGAAGAATGACAGTTTATGGTCATTTAGTTCCATGGTACCTGATTATAGGCCAAATTATGGAGTTGTGACTGTCTAACTGTTACTTAGTGAGCAAAAAACGGCACAATCCCCATTTCTTGTCTCTTCTTCCTTTCAGATCACCTTTAAAGGGAACCAGGGGTTGTTAGTCAGTTTTTCAACATTATGAATACAGGTCTTATCTACCCTGTATTTTGCTGGAAGACCCTCTTTTCCTGGAAAAATAGTAAGTTTATCAGAGATATTAAGGTTGTGAAACTTGAGTAAACTGAGAGAAAAAGTGATTTTCATTCAGACTGTTTAAACTCTTTGGTTTCTGTTTGTTTTTAAACAGCTGTTTAGCACAAAGTCCTGACAAACAGAAGAGAAAGAAGCTCTTCTGTTAAAGTTTTAACACCCTAGTCTCTTCATTTAAAAACAGTGAGCTTTCAGTCCACACTTCTGGATCCTCTATGAGAGACCTAGAACAAACAGACAAGACATGATATTCCTTCCATTTCTAAGGTGTTTTTTTTTAAAGCAGAACCTCTCCTTTTTCAGAAAAGTAAAACAAGCAAAGAGTATTAAATAATACGAATAAAAGTCTTCAACAGTTCTTTACTATCTGATCCTGTAAACCGCGAGTCTGAATTTGTTCCCATTGAAGCCAATAGCAATGTTCCCATAAAGCCCGTGGGAAGAGGATCAGCCCCTCCTTGTTCTCTAGTCTTTCAGGAAAAACAAGGTAAATATGTCCTGAATTTGTCATGTTAAAAAAAAAAGGTAACCTTTTGGTTGTATAAGAAGGGGAGAACCCCAACCTTTCTGGCCTTATTCATCTTGGTAAGAAAGGAGGGAAAAACTGCTATTTCTTCCCCCCCTATCCTTTTCACGTCACTTTTAAATGGAAGCATTGCTTGTTCGTCAACTGCTCCTGTAGTGTAGTCTGTAAAAGAGACACCTTGTTTGAACTGCTTTTATGACCTTTTTCTAAGCACTGATGACTGAATTCTTGCTGTACAGTGTTTATTTAAAAGAAAAAAAGTCTAAAGCAAAAACATTTTTTGTAATGTCCGTGGGAGATCCCGTCACATTCCTGATCAATATCTTAGAAAAAGCATTAATGATGGAGCCCCTAAAGAATTAATCCTGTATTTTACGTGGATTGTAAGATCTCTGGGGCAAATACCATCTTTTGGTTCTTTGTTTTTATAGCACCTAGCACAATGCAATGTCCTGGTCCATGACTGGGGCTCTTAAATGCTATTGCAATTCAAATAATAAATAATAATAATTAATAGTGTTTTGCATACAGCCCAGTGTGTGCTGGAACAGGAATTTGGTAGCTTAGTTAGTCCTTAATAGATACCATGCAGAGTAGACATAGTCAGTAAAGCTGATAGTTACATTCATTAATACTGAGTCTTAGAGCATTAATTCAAGAAGCCTCCAGTAACCTGCTGTGCTGTCAAGCTGTGACAATATAAATGATGGTGACTTCAAAGTAGAGTGAGTTTGAATGTCAATGTCTCGTTAAAACACACAGCATGTACATTGGCCAAACCGGACAGTCTCTATGTAAAGGAATAAATGGACACAAATCAGATGTCAAGAATTATAACATTAAAAAACCAGTCGGAGAACACTTCAGTCTCTCTGGACACTCGATTACAGACCTAAAAGTCGCAATATTACAACAACAAAACTTCAGAAACAGACTCCAACGAGAAACTGCTGAATTGGAATTAATTTGAAAACTAGACACCATTAAATTAGGCTTGAATAAAGACTGGGAGTGGATGTGTCATTACACAAAGTAAAACTATTTCCCCATGTTTATTTTTTCCCCCACTGTTCCTCACACGTTCTTGTCAACTGCTAGAAATGGTCCACATTGATTATCACTACAAAAGGTTTTTTTTCTCTCCTGCTGGTAATATTACCTGATCACTCTCGTTGCAGTGTGTACGGTAACACCTACTGTTTCATGTTCTCTGTGTATATAAAATCCCCCTACTATATTTTCCACTGCATGCATCCAATTAAGTGAGCTGTAGCTCATGAAAGCTTATGCTCAAATAAATTTGTTAGTCTCTAAGGTGCCACAAGTACTCCTTTTCTTTTTGCAGATACAGACTAACACGGTTGCTACTCTGAAGCATGGAAATTGTTTTCACAAGAGGAACAGGCTTTCAAAGCTGCCTTAAATGAGTAAGTCTCCATCCAGATAAAGTGAGATTTGACCTTGGGGCACTACATTTCAAAGGACAATTCCTCCAAGACTGAACATCACTTAAGACTCCTTTGTAGGTACTATCTTTTCCCCCTGGTGTGAACCCACCAAACTTTTCCACCTCCAAAGAGGATAGTAGCTTTAGGAGAGACTAACTGGAATCTCTGCTTTAAAAAAAAAAAGTTGCATTTGAGGAGAAATTTGAAACCATTCCAGTTAAAATGTACCTGTGTTAGAGGGCTGTACAGATAAAACAGATTGCAGAAGGAAATGAGTGGGGGATAGAGAAAGAAATTCCAGATGCCTGAAATAACCACTGCAGACATAAAGATCCAGCTGAACCCAATAGAGCTACACCAGTTTACAACAGCTGAGGATTTGGTCCCAGTCCTTTAAGGATCTGACCCAAAGCCCCAGGAAGTGAATGGGAATCTCCTGTTGACTTCAATGGGTTTCGGATCTGGCCACAATTCAGCTTTTATTAAAAAAAATGGAGTTACACAGATGTGAAACTAGTGTAATGGAGAGAAGACTCAGGTCCTATGTTTCTTCCTGAGAGGTGGAAAGCAGGTTCTAACACGGTCCAATTTCCCCATTTCTTTTTGCGAATACAGACTAACACGGCTGCTACTCTGAAACCTGTCATACAGGAGGACTGAATCTGTCACTGCTCACTCAAAATAAATCATCCACTTATTACAACAATTCCAAAGCATAGTAAACCTACCGACTCTCTTCTCCAACCCCTTAATTCCTTCCTTTTGGTGGGCACACTTTTTCTAAAATAACATAGTGCTGTATTTACCTTGCCAGATTGGACAAATGGTCCGTCTAACCCTGTACCAACCTCTGGTAATGGCAATACATTATGTCAAATCTGTTGCGACCAGTCTAGTTCTCCCAGGATTTTAAGACTACCATTTTGCATATTATGGCTACTCGGTACTTCCGTGGCAGAGAGGATAAAACTCAGATCCCCCGGCTCCAAAAATCACAGGTCCTTACCATTTCAACCAAAGAAGAATATTTTTTGCCATTAATAGTAAAGAGCCTATAATACATAGTTGAGCAATTCTGAATCTACCCAGTGCAAGGCAGTGATACATGTATGTACACACACACAAACAAGCCAGTTCATTCTTTACAACAGAATATTTTCTCTTGAATTAACAAGCAAGTAGAAACTATTATACTGTACATTTTTTATTAATAAGCAAGATTATAGATTTTATCTTGAACACAGTAGCAATTGCTATATTGTTAACAGACTAATGGCCAGTCTAGTCCAATATTATGTATCTAACGGTAGCCACAAGCATATAAAAAACAAAAGAACGGTCATACTGGGTCAGACCAAAGGTCCATCTAGCCCAGTATCCTGTCTTCAGACAGTGGCCAATGCCAGGTGCCCCAGAGGAAATGAACAGAACCGTAATCATCAAATGATCCATTCCTTATCACACATTCCCAGCTTCTGGCAAACAGAAGCTAGGGACACCATCCCTGCCCATCCTGGCTAATAACCATTGATGGACCTATTCTCCATGAATTTATCTAGTTCTTTTTTGAACCCTGTTATAGTCTTGGCCTTCACAACATCCTCTGGCAAGGAGTTCCGCAGGTTGACCGTGCATTGTGTGAAAAAATACTTCATTTTGTTTGTTTCAATTCTGCTGCCTATTAATTTTATTTGGTAACCCCTAGTTCTTGTGTTATGAGAAGAAGTAAATAACTCTTCCTTATTCACTTTCTCCACATCAGTCATGATTTTATAGACCTCTATTATATCCCCACTTAGTCATCTTTTTTTCCAAACTGAAAAGTCCCAGTTTTATTAATCTCTCCTCATATGGCAGCCGTTCCATATCCCTAATAATCTTTGTTGCCCTTTTCTGAACCTTTTCCAACTCCAATATATCTTTTTTAAGATGGGACAACCACATCTGCACACAGTATTCAATATGTGGGGCGTACCATGGATTTATATAGAGGCAACATGATATTTTCTGTCTTATTATCTATCCCTTTCTTAATGATTCCCAACATTTTGTTTACTTTTTGACTGCCGCTGCACATTGAGTGGATGTTTTCAGAGAACCATCCACAGTGACTATATACTTCAGAGGAAGGCATATAAACCCTATGATGCACTACCAGACCAGGTTTGGAGATGGAAGAGAGAATTTTCTTCCTGACCCCTTATGATGATTAGCTTATGCATTGGAGCATTAGGATTGAGAGCCACATAATTTTTATTTTAGCTAATATATCTCAGCTTTTGTCAAGAAGATGATTCTGCCATATGACCATATTATCTCAACTGCTTTGTCACCAACACATAGAAAATGGAATACAAAATTGGATGAACATAATTGAGTACTGACTCACCCTCTGATTAGGGTGAATGGTGGAGCATTTTAAACTGCCTTGGAACTTTTTTGAGACTCACGTTCAGAGTTGAAAGCTCTTGATTTAGCTATCTGTACTCCAAATAAGTAAATCTACTATTTACTTTCACCATAGTCCTATTTCCACTTCTTGGGGCTAGATGCTACAAATCCACCTGTTGTCACAAGACTTCACTTTCCTTCTGCATTAACTTGATCAATTTTCTGCTGCAACCTTATATGTTCATTTATCTGTCGTCTTGACAAGTGCAGTTCCCCCCACTGTGGTCTTTCAAATTCCCAACTCTCTAAACTCATCTCCCTTCCCTGGACTCTGACTCATAACCCTCTAGTAACTAAGACTTTATGAATGTCAACATTTAATTCTTTTCCCTAGAAATTCTAATAGTTTCATTTTGGTTGATTTTGAGTCACATAATTTTTAATTTGTGAAACTTCTCATAATGCATTTGTTCTGTTTGAAAGCAGGTAAAAATGCAAATACATTTCCAAATATTTTCATTGGAAATATCCTTTGCTTGAAAATAATCCTGTATTTTGAGACATAATACGTGTGAATATTTTGCATGAGTACTTTTCATGAATCAGGACAGTTTTGCAATGAAATGTGAGGAGGCACAAAGTACCACCATACACAAATGAGAGGTTTTGGTGAGTGGATGAGACTCAAGTAAGAACTTGAGTTAATTTTGCAGTGAAAACCAGCCCTTGGAAAGAAATTCTTCAAATATACAGGGGAACACACAGAGCAAAAAGGGTAAGGTCTCGTCCCAGGGAGGTCTTAGAGCAGTGAGGAATCCAGTTAAATTAAGTTCCAGGAGAGAATGTCCTCCAAATCAATGTCCTCCATAGCAAACAGAAGAAAAGGCAGCACAATCCAGATGAAGTAATGCATTTAAAATAAGTGCTGCAGAAACAATGGCAGCACTAGTAGTAGCATTTCTTAGTAAGGATTTAGGAGGTTATTAGGCTTTTTGCAGCAGTATCCACAGAATGAAATGAGTGCAACTGCTTTGGTTATGGTATGATGGGATAATGGGATTTTGGTAAGTAATTGATCTTTAAATATTCAGGGTAAATAGGCCAAATCCCCTGAGATGGGATATTAGATGGATGGGATCTGAGTTACTATAGAAAATTCTTTCCTGGATATCTGGCTGGTGAATCTTGCCCAAATGCTCAGGGTTTAGCTGATTGCCATATTTGGGGTCGGGAAGGAATTTTCCTCCAGGGCAGATTGGAGAGGCCCTGGAGGTTTTTCGCCTTCCTCTGTAGCATGGGGCATGGTTGACTTGAGGGAGGCTTCTCTGCTCCTTGAAGTCTTTGAACCATGATTTAAGGACTTCAATAGCTCAGACATGGGTGAGGTTTTTCATAGGAGTGGGTGGGTGAGATTCTGTGGCCTGCGCTGTGCAGAAGGTCGGACTAGATGATCAGAATGGTCCCTTCTGACCTTAGTATCTATGAATCTATGAATCTATAAGGAATAATCTTACTGGCCAGGATGAAAAATATATTCAGCGCACCCCCAAAAAATCACACTCTTCTGCACTGTAAAGGAGTGACACAGATGAGTCTTGGCTGTTGTATACAGCAGTCAATCTAAAAAATCAGGCCCAATGTGTCTCAAGTTGGACACCCAAACATTAAATACATGAGGCAGCCAAATCAATGGCCACTTTTGAAAAACTGTCTGTATGTGATTTGCTCAAAAGCATGCAAATGATTGTGGCAGACCTGACTTAGCACTCAGAAGCGTGTGGCTCCTAAGTCAGTAATCAGTGCCTTCACTCAGCTGTGTAAACTGTCTAAGCTGGTGGTGGCTGGGGCATAATTTTCCATTGGTCCTTGGTTTAAATTTACATTTGATAATCTAGATGATTTAGGTGTTTATTATTACCATGTAATTTGCCAATCAGCACTACTTTAGCTGAGTCATCCAATGTTTCAATCTGGTGCTCTGTTAAGGTGTCACCTTTACCTGATTGAATTGAAAACTTATATCCTTGAGAAACAGAAAAATGGCAAACGTATATTTGGCTGACTGATCTCTGAAGACAAATCTTTTAAAGTTTAGATTAAACAATCTTTTAATGAAACAAAAGAAACCATGCCATCTGTATCTGCAGCTAGAAATAAATAGAAACAAGGCAAACATAAAAGACAGTCTTACTGAGCAATGTCAGTCCTAAGTGACTGTCTAAGGATGGCAATATGGCTGGCTTTGAAAAACACAAGAGTTTAATAAGCCTTTGTCAGCCGTCTGGCAAATCTTCCAAAATATATTTTACTAAAACCACCCTAAATTGCTACTTTTTTTAGTAATTCACAGTTGCCACTGCTCTGCGCATCACACCAGCCAGAACTTCATGGCAATATCAGTGACAGAACACACATCCTCCTGCTCCAAAAGCACAGGCTTTTGTCATTTGAACTGAAGGAAAATCATCTTTAGTTGTGTATATGTCTTATGTCAAACAGCTGAGCAGTTTGGACTCCACACAGTAGAGGGCAGTGGTAAACATAATCACTAGCCAATTCATTGTAATACACTGTAGCGTAGAACAAACGAACGAACAAACAAATAAATCAACCTGCTGGGCACCTTTAAAAAAATCCCACTCTAGAAAATTAAAAATTACTTCCATAGTACCGCCATGTGTTAACAGAAGCTCCTTCCTCTTGTGTTCATTATCTCCTCCTACTTGGCCCACGATCTACTATATTTATGACATTGCGATCAATTCCATGAAACTTGTGAACTGATATCCAGCATGATGGCCTGTGGCCATAATATTGGGAGTATCGGAATGTGTGTAACTCTCACATAAGCTGCCTGGGAGGCAGCTGTAGTTCCTATCTGGTGACGAGATGTTTCTGTGTTACAATGTGCAGTCTGTAAAAGTTATTTTCAGCTTTTGTGATCTTGTTTGTTTAACATGGTGGCAGGTGGAGTGGGTCCTCAGCTCAGAGATATAAGCCAGGTGTCCAGGGGTAATAAGAGAAGTGGGAAGCTGATTAAAGGAGAGCTGCTCTTCTACAAACAAAATTAACTTGAAAATATGCACTGATGAGAAAGGGAATGCAGAAAAATTATTGGGCTGTTGTATCAGTAGCTATTGGAGACAGTTTGTAATCCTGAACCATTTTGAGGGACCAGGGCTAGACAATAAGGACCCGTCTCTTAGCAGCACTCCTGTGTGTCTTACCTTTATTACAGCTGGTAAACTGGGTATTAGTCAAATCAATTTTGTTATTAGCTTGGGTTTGTTTTAACTTTTCTTACGTCTGGCAGTAGCTCTTTAACAAACTGCTGCCAGGAGACCTTTATAGGACAGTGGAAACCAGTACAAGGAAATAATTATAGCATTTCCACCTACAGTACGTCTGCTTAAGGGGAGGTATAAATAGATCTTTAAGTGTTTGTTCACTCAGAAGAGAGTTCAGTCTAACAGCATTCTCGATTGCCAGCAATGGGTTTGATGGTTGGATTCTTTTTTTCTTAAAAGTGAAGGCGAAGTTCTACTAAATATCACCTTCTTTTCTTCCATGCTACAAGTAGTGTTTAAAGTCTCCCACAATTGTACCAAAACCCAGATGTAGGATGTGTCAAAATAAGGCAGGGAAATTTTTCAAAGCCATTACACTTGTTTGGGTAAGGAGGGATAATTAGATCAGAAACGCAGTTCAGTTTCAGAACTGGGGAATGAATGCAAATAAAATGTGTTATTATTTCATTCACTGAGAACACACAGGATGGACAAAAAGCCTTTCAAGTAAAATATGCAAACAGCACAAAGTTCCCTTGTGGAAGGTCCAGCCAAGCTTTGAGATACTGCTCACTACAGTTCCTAAAAATGCTGCTCTTCTTCATCCACAGACAGCCAAGCAGGAATTGCTGGAGAACAAATGCAAAGTAGAAACCACTGAGATGAGACTGAAGCAGAACTGGCTAGGGGATCTGTCTCTAAGACATACAGCTATATGCTTGCTTTCAGCTTCAGAGCTGGAGAAGCCCAGAAATATCACATCTGCCCCAAAGCATGGAAATGAAGGGTCCATTTGTTACCACATCCACTTATTTGAAGGAGAGAAAGCAGAGGAGTAACAGCCCAGCTGCCAGTATCACTATCACAGCAAACAAAATTCCAGGTTTCAGAGTAGCAGCCGTGTTAGTCTTTTAGCAAACAAAATGACTCCCTTGAATCTCCTTAGTGCAGTAGCACTCCCACAGCACCATCTACTGTTCCTGCAGCATCAACAGATGACAGACACAGAACGCCTGTGAAGTGCTGCATTGTTTATTGGTAACATTCAGATTTTCGTTCAAGAAACATTTTAAATAATATTTCCCCTAGACACTCTTTTGAGGTCCAAGTAATGAAACAAACTTTATTTTATTTAGTGTATTGGTATAATTTTTTAAAGCACATGTTATAATGGCATTATTAGCCTTCTAGGCCCATTTACAGTACTCTGCCTTCAGTCTGGCAGGTAAACACTCACCTGGGTATAGTCCACCAGGCACAATAAGCACATTAAGCACGTATCCTGTCATAGGCCATTGTTCAAGCTACAGGTACTATATTTTATCAAACAATAGCTAATAAACAAAAGCTATTTTAAGTGTTTTATGAGGGCCACAGAGCAGGTGTCCATTGAATGCCAAGTGCTAGTTTTGTTCTGTCATGTCTACTGTACTGACAGTGAGAGTCCTGAGTTCTAGTCACTCATAAAGGCCCAATGCAAAAAGAAAAAAAGAGCGGGGCAAACAAATCTAATGTGGGAATAAAAACAACAGATGGATCATAAAAACAAAAGGTACACATATTCCAACAGAGAGATGCAAAATTTAAGGATACCAAGCAGGCTAGTTGCAATAATACTGCGCCAATAGCAGGATTAGTCACTCTGGGCTCCTGACACCTTACTCAAGCCAACCCCTTTGAATGTAGACAAGATTTAGACTTTTAACACTAGGGATTATAGGTGGTATTAGTTACCTGAGTTTCAGGCTTGAATTAAACCACCCTTTGGCATCCCCAGATATGAGATGCAGGGCCTTGACTCTCCATTGCCTTGCACCAGTTAAGCAGGGCTAGTTTAAGGCATAGCCATGGTAGGCAGTATCAAAGGCTGCTGGAGTCATGTGGTTACATCAGAATCTCAACTTTCACTTTAAAACTTCACAGCGTGCACAGAGCGTAACCAATACAGCGATATCTGACTGAGTCTGCAGACAGCCTGAAACGATAGTTCAGAGGTATGAGCTTCCCCATGCATCTCAATGGGGTGTTAATGCCCAGATCTACTGCTCTGGGGCTCCCCACCCAAACCACCCCAGGAGAGAACTCTGTGCATGGCCAAAAGAGAAGAATGCAACAGGCCTGGCGCACCCATTAAAACAAATACTCTCCAAAATGCTGCAGCAAGAGGTGGAGCCTCTTGTTGCCACCTTTGCCTCCCCAGGGGATTAGAGGGGACCCCTGCTGCCACCTCTGCTATGCCTCAGGGGAAGTCAGCCTGTGCTGTCACTTCTGGGCATAGAAAGGACCCCATGCTGTTGCCCAGGCCTCTCTGGGAGAGGAGGAGCGCTCATGATTTTAGAGTGCTTAGGGTTAGCAAAACTGAGCCTACTAAAGTGACTCAGCCCTGAAAAAGGAGGGACCAATTCTAAGACTGGTTCTGTGCCCAGTAAGTTCCTGTTCTCTCTTGATCTGCTTGATCCTAAATTCACAGACACAGGCTATCCTCAGAGATTGTCCTATCAAAATCAGTTTACTCTGCATGAAAACACCAGCCCAGATACTTGTTTCCAAATACACACAGCAACCTACAGGTTAGTTCATCTTTGATAAGGACAGAGACTTCTGAGAAATGCTGCTGAGAGCAAGTTAATATTTTTAAGACGGAGAACTCTGGTATTTTTAAATACCTAGAAGCACTAATATTTTTAAATCTACAAGACGCTGCTAACATTTGCAAGTTGTTGCAACCAGAATCCATTTTCCAATCCAAATGGAGATAAAAGGCTGATATTTTTCACATACACTTAAGATACTGACAATTTTCTCATTTTCTGATATGACAGGGGATTCCCCCCAACTCCCAAGGCAGAAATGACGGTTATTAAATGTTGCCACGGAGGGAGATGAGAATTTCACAAAAAGAGGCATCACATTTTTACACATCCATGGCTAGAGGAAAGCAATAATTGTCCTAATACCCAGGCAATAATTCTGAGAAACGGCTGTTGATTTTATTTCAGGGAGCCACCATTGGCAAAATTGCCAAGCATGTCTTTCTGAACTGAACTGCCTACTGGGGTTGGTTAAGACAACCAGCACTGCCTGTCTGTCACATTTTCTGTGCAGGGAGATTCCTCAGCCAATCTTGTCTATGATAGGCGTAGCTGATAATTTGGGAACTAGATCCTCATCTATTGCAAATTGGTATAGCTTCACTGCAGTCTAGACCAGGGGAGCATCTGGCCCTTAGTTTTTAGCTCAGAAAGTGGCATTCAGCACCAATGCTGATTTTTTTTTATCCCCAGGCACCAATCATGGAGAATGAAGTCCTAAGCAGATGCCAATTTGACCTTTCACTCTTTCTCAATAAAAATTGCTGGCTGTTACCAGTTTTACTGCGTCTATGAGCTGACCATGGAGCTACAATGAGCTGCACTCTGTGGCAACAACTGGAAGGGGGGGAAGGGGAAAAGAGTTTCCTAAGTCACTCCTGTGCTCCATGTATTTTGGGACAGCTAGAGATTCTACTTGGCCAGTGCTTAATTTGTGCCAGGATTTGCCAGGGCTGGGCCCTGGCACCTCTAGGCTTGGCAGTTCATAGCCTGGCACCTCTGGGCTTGCTGCATCAGTTATGAAAGTAAAAAAAATTGCTTGAGCCCTGGTACCTCTTTCATCACAAATTAAGCACTGTGCTTGGCCCTGGAGCAATCTGAGGCTGCTCTAATTTATGCTCTGCTTCAGAGAAGCAGCCAAGGATAACCATAGTGCAATGAGCTCCTTCCCATCCAGTCTCCTGGACCACCCTTGATATGTCCCCTATACCAACATATAGCCCTTCTGCCAGCTCTATGCCAGTTAGGAAGGTGCTTGCCCAAGAGATATTCTCAGTATCCTGTTTCTGTCTCCTTTATAATGACAGGTTTCAGTGTAGCAGCCGTGTTAGTCTGTATTCGCAAAAAGAAAAGGAGTACTTGTGGCACCTTAGAGACTAACAAATTTATTAGAGCATAAGCTTTCGTGAGCTAGTGAGCTGTAGCTCACGAAAGCTTATGTTCTAATAAATTTGTTAGTCTCTAAGGTGCCACAAGTACTCCTTTTCTTTTTGTCTCCTTTATGTTTCCAGAGAGCAATGAAAAGTTGCACAATAGAGAATGAGACTCATGGAGCTGAGTCAGGAGAGCTGGGTGCTCTGCTCAGCTCTGCCATTGAACCCTGTGTGACTTTGGGTAAGTCACTTAACTTCTCCCTGCTTCAGTTTCGCCATCTGCAAATGGGGATCATAATACTTGCCTATCTCCCACGGGAGTTGTGAGAATTAACCCATTTATGTTTGTTAAGCACTTTGAGGACCTCGAGCAGAAAATGCCAGGTAAGTGCACACTATGGTTACTATTCCATGTTTTTCTTGTCTATGTTGGCTCCTTGCTCCCAAGCCTCTGCCAGTTTGCCTCTCTCTCACCTTGTGCAAGATGGGATGTCTTCAGTTATTATGTAGAACCTCTGATTGCTACACAAACTGTATATGTGCAGTATACTTTGTCCACTATTTGGCTGGAGCTTGTAGCTGGTACAGATATTTCATTGGCTAACACAAATCTATAGTTTATACTTCATTCCTTTTCTCCTCCCACTCTCCTCTCCTAGCTGCTCCCTGTGCCTTCTCTCACTCTCTGTATCTCATGTTCTTCCAGTGGTGCTGTAACAATTTTTTTTACTTAGGGTACTGAAGGTGGAAACCATGTATTTGGGTTACTACTTCAAGCCAGGGGGTGCAGCAGCACCCCCAGCACTCCTAGTTCCAGCACCCATGTGTTCTTCCATGCTATTGCCAAGTATCCTCTTTCCAAATCCCTCTTTAAACCCCACCTCTTTTGCAAAGCCTTTCTGTATTGATCACCAGGACAGTCTTTGTCCCCTTGTTATCTTGCTTCTCCATGTGCTTCTATTTTTCCATTGAAGTCACAGGCAAAGAACTCATCGACTTCAATGGGTAGAGGATTAGACCCTTATAATAAGTTCAAGGATCATGGTTTGCATGTGGTTCTAAACTACCATGCGCGTGTACTGCTCTGAATGCATTAGAATGGCAAGATTGCCCACTCGAGCAGTAAAACCTAGAGAGGAGGAAGGAAGGAGGCGTCAAAGAGGAAAAACCCATGAGAATCCCCTAGGAAAGCTTCTCCTTGATCCCTCTAATGGATTTGGGAGGGCTTCCCAGCTGAGGAATGAATCATAGGATCAACAAACCTGCAGATCCTGTCATTTGGCCAGGAAGCAGGAGCAATCCACATGGAGGTTCTGAGCTCTAGCATCCACCCCCTGAGAGCACGGCCCGCTGGCGTTGCACTAGCAGGGATTTCTGGCTGCTGCTGCTCAGGGACCCTTCTTATACCACGGTTCTCCAGCATGGAGGAAATTCTATGGAACAAGTAACACAGCCCCAGGGGCTGAAAGAGGGGCTCGTGTATCAGAGACAGTAGGATTTTTACCCAGTGCTGTGTCCAAGATCCGAAGGTACTTTGCACACGGCAGACTTCCCTCCCCATTTTCAAATGGTTTCAGATTCCACTGCTCTTGTGTGTGTTCAGACTTTTCATTTGAATAGAAAACTGACAAAGTAAACAGACCCTGCTGTCATATGCCAGGAACAGTGCTCCAAGGAGCAAGGAACATACATGCTATAAAGCTATTTCTTTCCACATGGAAGGATACATTGTATGGACAGTATATACACTTACATTTAAAGAAAGAAAAGGAGCTGATAAGAGATTCCTATAGCTACTGTAATAGCGGAGCCCAGTGGGAAGAGCACTGGACTGGGACTCAGGAGGCCAAATGGGTGATATTCCTGGGTCTAGCACTGACCTATAATGCAATATTGGGCAAGTCTCTTCACCTCTGCGTGCCACTGTAAGTTCTTCAGGACAGGAACCGTCTCTTATTATGGGGCTGTACAGCACCTAGCACATTCTTCGCTGGGGCCTCTAGGCACCACTGTAATACAAATAATAATTTTTAACCAATAATGGCAGCTCGGGACAGTTTTTACATTGAAAACTATGTGAACTATGAATCTGTCCCTGCCCCAAAGGCTTCACAATCTAATAAATAATATATTTTACTCCAGTCCTCCTAATAAGCACTGTCACTGGGTTTTATTCACACTGGTCAGCACTTACACAACTAACCCCAAGGAAGTCAATGGAACTACTTGTGTGAGTAACGGTTCACCAACCAAGCAAGGGTTGTATAGTCTAGCCCTGAATAATCACAGAGCTTAGGCTTGGCGATGGTGTAGTGTGGCAAAAGACCCCTCTGAAAGTTTGCTTCAGCTGTTTTTGGGGGAGTGGGGCATGGGTGACTTAGCATATGGGGCTCGGCTGAGTTGTATGTATCCACCAAAATATTGTGTATATATAACGTAAATCAGAAAACTGAAAATGTACAGTTTCCCAGCTCTAAGCTGGCAGTTGATTTTTCTTTATCAAGATTTGTATTTATTGATTCTCACTCCATTCCCCCATCCCCTGTCTTCAGTACCATTTTTCTTTGCAAGTGAAAAATACACCCTGAGTCACAGCAAGTTATTTCCACTTGTCAAGACAAAGGTTAATTAAATATCAGCAACTAAATCTAAAATCTAGCTCTGTGTCTATCTAGGGGTTTCAGAGTTTATAGGGGTTTATATGACATGTTGAACTGCACCACCTAAGCCTAAATAAGGCTGCGATTCAAAAATGACAGGCCAGGAAATTCACAATTAAGGTAGCTGATATTCTGCCCTTCACCGCACCCCTACACTCCTGTAGGAGGACATAAAAGACACCCACACAATTTGTACAAGTGAGAGCCAAGATTTATTCCAACACACCAAACAGGTTCTGCAGGATTGCAGTATTTAAATAACTTCCCTCCCACCCCCGCCAAATATTTTCTAGCTCTGGGTAAATTGCTACTTGGATATTTGTTTTTGCTGAAAGGGTACAGGACACATAGGGGATTTAGATGCATCATATGCATACATCTTTGTATATCTACCTCCAGAGAGATTAGTATTATGGGTACACAGAGAACTTTACATATTTTCTGCAAAAGGTTTCTGCCTAGAATGTGAACTGAAGGGATAGGGACTGTCGGGCATAGCACTGTAAAGCTTTTTGCAGTGTAAAGATTTGGAAATCAATAAGTATGGTGTAAAGTAACTTGACTAAGAGCCCAAATTGGCTCCAGTTGGCACCAAGGACAAAATCCCCATTGAAGTTAAGAGGAGCAGTAACCAGATTCTACAACTATGTACTTGTAATCACTGGTGATGCACAGATTGTGTGTGAATTTGCTTACTTTTTATTTATTTATTTAAGAGAAGTCGAGCCAATATGTGCAATGAGTATTAGAAACCACTGTTTGGGGTGACTCATGAGATTGGCATGTGGAGTTTTTCCATTAATACTGGCTTGAATGCATGCCAAGGAGGACTTCCCAAATTCACAGTCAGTTATTGCTTGTCATGGAGATTAAAAATCCTATAGTACTTTATTCCACTCCAAGGGACTGCCCAAAAATATATATGGGGGGAGGGGAAGAGCGAGAGAGATGGCCCCTAACTTTATAATGGGCCAAATAAAAACACTGGGGTATTTGGAATCCAGATCTTAAGTTTACAATGTGCGCCCATGTTTTGTATTTACAGGTGAGCTGCAAAAGAAAAAAAAAAAAAGGCTAGTACTTTTAAAAAAAACCTTCTTTTTGATAGACAAAAAAAGCTTGAAAGTGTTTTTTAAATTTTTTTTTCAATTTGCTTTTTCACTTTAGAGACTTATGTCCAGACTAGCAGGAAAGACTCTGATGACTGGAGGTCTTCTGAAATGATTATGTCAACAGCCAAGTAAGTGAAAGTAGAGTTGCTGAAAGGAGAAGAGATTTGTAATCACTGTTTAAAATTTGTTGATTTTTGTTTGATTAAGTTAGCACGTATTTAACTTCAAATTTTAATGGACCATTTGGAGAAAGTAAGTCTTTGTTACAGAAGCAATTCTGTCCTTTCAATTAAAATGTGAGGGTTAACAATATAAATTTTAAATATACATCCTCTGGGAATCTCAACAAGTCTCTGAACAAAAGCAGAATTGGCAGACCAAAGCTGGCATTCCTGAGCTTTCCAAGGTCAAAAATTAGCAGAAAAAAACGCATTTTTTAAAAAAAAGAAGCAAAAAAAAAAAATGGCACCAGCCCGTTAAAAAATCATTAGCAATTTAAAAAAAAAAAGAACATGTATTTTTCTATCAGCTTTTTTTTTTTTTTTTAAACTTTGCCCACTAGATGGCTGTAATTGTTTCCGTCGTGTTCCCTCCCACCCCAGGTTCTTGTCTTTAAGATGTTGTAGTCCTCATTTTGTTATTTTTAATTCTGTCCTGTTAACCTCTGGTTTGTTATTTGAAGTGAGAGGTTGATGACTTTGCAATGTAACTGTAACACAGCAAAATGGTTCAATGTCCCACATTTGTATCATGTTTGGGAAACAAAAACCTCTATTTACAAGCCTGCAGTGGAAACTTATTTTTCTTTATTGTAAGAAACGGTTTTGATTTCTGACAGTAGCAAAAAATTATCAAAGACTAAATGATTCCTGGCCAAGGCTTTTCAGATGGTAAATCATTTCATGCATGTAGTTTGCAATGATTCTCAAATATCGCAAACATTTTGCAAATCTTGTGGATGAAAGATCAGAAGATGGAACTAAGTATGAGGTTGGGTACAATGGCCACCTGTATCATAGACATTGCTGATGCATGAATGTGGATGCAGCGAGGAGGCATGGCCTTCCTCAGGGAGCGACAAGGAGGGACCGCAACACATTCCCTGGTGGGCCAAACCAGAAGAGTCACATCTGCCCCGCCCAAAAAGGAAGGACGGGACAGGAAGGGGAAGTACAAAAGGTGGGCCCTGTAGCTCAGTTGGGTGGGAGCTGCCACAGGAGACGGATGCATCCTGCCGAGGAACTCCTGGGGCTGCCTCCTGAGGATTGGTCAGAACTCCCAGGACTGCTGGCTGGCGACGGTGCTGAGGAGCTGCCGGTGCTGCCCTGGCTGGATCACCCGGGCTGCCAGCCGTTTGAGACACCGATTCGCTGTTGGGGCTGCTGCCTGGCCCGCGTCCCCCGAGACAACGGACACAGGTACATCTGAGGGGGAGAGTAAGAAGCAGCCCATGGAAACCAGGCAACCATCTGGCTGGGAAATGGCCAGATCACAAGGTCAGCGTGTTGTGGATGGATTCCCTGCTCATCCAGTGGCAGGCCACTCCACCATTGTTAGGGCCCTGGGCTGGGACGTGGTGGAGTTGGGCAGGTCCATGTCCCCCCTGCACCTCACTCTGGGGATGGCAGTACTCCCCCCTCCTTAGGCCTGGAGGCCTGTGCTCCTCGGGGCCCTGTGTCTGAGCCCCTAGACTTTATTGGTGCGCTGCCCTGACTGGGCCTGAGGCTCATAGACTGCTTAGTCACTGTGCCCTGCTGGCAGGTCAGAGCCTACTAATTTTTGGCTGCTGTACTGTTCTGCCCTGCTGGCGGGCCAGCACACTCGGTGTAGCTAATTCCCCCCCCCTTCAAGCTCACCTTTGCAGGTATGTGACAGCGAGGAGGCTGTCAAGGAGGGATGACCACTCAGCCTACAGTGGCAAAGAGCCAGGATTCAGCTATAACGAATATAAATGCAATAATTTATTTATGCACCTGGACACAGATAGGACCCCACAGCTCTTTTGATTCTCCAGCTCCCAAACTAGCTACACACAATCTATGCTGCTTGGTGTCATCAACATACAGGGTCTCTCTAAGACCTACCATAGACTCAACAACGGTGGAATGAAATGACTGCACTGCAGGTGAGAAAACAACAAAGCGAGGCAAGCTGGAAGTCCTCTTGTCAATTATTTTCATAACCAAATAGATGGTGACTGTTGCAGGTAATGGACATGGAGTGGGGCCTACATGAAAAGAGATATCTATTTCAGGGGACAGTGTTAGACAGACACATAAGCTAGCATTCAGGACTACGAGAATCTCTAGTTGCCTATTACAGTTATAGACATATGAAAAAGATTAAGAGATGAGACCTCCACTTCTCATGTTGTTTTCCTGTCGCCATCTACCCTTTTTTAACATATAACCTTTCTCATGCCTATTCTGGTGCTTTACCATTTGGGGTTTTATGAAGCAGCACTTCCCAGTAAAACCATAAAGAAAAAGGAACTGGCCCTGAGCAATGTTGCCAATCTCTGGTGTGTTTTCACATCTGGCTTTAGGCCCCGATTAAGCAAAGCACTTAAACACATGCTTAACTTTAAGTATATGTATTAAATCCCATTGGCTTCAATTACACTTAAGCATGAGATTAAGTGCTTTGCTGAATTGGGGCCCTAGGTTAGTGAACCAAACTGTTTATATTGGTATAAAGCAGTGGTGGGCAACCTGCAGCTTGCGGGCTGCATGCAGCCAATAAGGGTATTCCGTTGGCGAGCCACAAGACATTTTGTTTACATTGACCATCCGCAGGCATAGCCTCCCACAGCTCCCAGTGGCCGCGGTTCACCGTTCCCAGCCAATGGGAGCTGTGGGAAGTGGCAGGCCGCAGGGACGTGCTGGCCACTGTTTCCTGCAGCTCCCATTGGCTGGGAATGGCAAACTGCAGCCACTGGGGGCTGCGGGGGACCGTGCCTGCGGATGGCCAATGTAAACAAAATGTCTCATGGCCCACCAGAGGATTACCGTGATGGGCCGGGTATAGGCCGAAGGTTGCCCACCACTCGTATAAAGGCATTCACACGAGGTAATTGTCTCGCTTTAACAGTATTAAGTTTCTAAACCAAGATAGTTAAAGCAGTGTGTGCACAGACAAGTTCTTAGAAGGAAGAGTGCCACCTATTAACCTAGTCATCAGGACTTTCTACACCACCCTGGGGCAACCAACCAAATACTGACCACACCTGACTACCTAGCTTATGAGATCACAATTCAAGGTGTTTCCTTTAGCCTCCACCCATGACTCAGTAGTTTTATTTTTTTGGGAGAGTGCGTTCCTAGGTCTGAGTGTATCACCCTTCATGGTATGCATGCACCTTATCTGTCTAGGTATTTAAACCGCACTTGTCATGCTGATATATATGAAATAAAATCTAACATAACATAAAATCTAAAATCTAACATATAATCCCTCTAGTTTCTTAGAAGAAAAGTTTCTCTAAGTAAAGTGACTCTTCCATGTTATCTTGATTATTTATAAGTCCTTCTTTTAATGTATAGAGAAACATTTACACTTCAGCTGCTATGAGACGGTTTGGCTGTCTTGTCTATTATCTAATATGATTCTCTCTCTTACCTTTCCCTTGAAAATATTTACGATGATCATCTTTTTGGGCCAATAGGTATGTTTTGATAGAATTCAGACACACACCTGCTGCTGGTCCTCCTTTGTGGGTCCATTTCTGCAGTACACCTTGTTGAACAGGTTTTATTAAAACAATCCCTATGCAAACATCATGCAAATAGACCAGTTCTACTTCCTGCAGACAGGGACTGATCCCACTGAAGTCAATGGGAGCCTTTCCTATAATTCTCTAACAGGAGTTTCAAATTTTCTCACTTAGGGTTCTGAAGTGGTTTGTAATTTTATTTTTACCATACAGTTTGAAGTAGCTACAATAATAATGCAAAAACCATACTCTACAGGGGTTGCAAAAAAAGAGCTTGGTCCATCTCATGACAAGTACAAAGCTATGGAGGCCAACATTTTCAAAAGTGGCCTCTGATTTTGAATGCCTAACTTGAGACAATTTGGGCCTAATTTTCAGAGATGCCAAGCACTTGTAGCTCCCATTAACTTCTGATGGAGTTGTGGATGCTCCTCACTTTCTGATAATCATACTCAAGGTGTCTCAAGTTGAGTGCCCAAGAACTGAGGCACCCAAAATTACTAAACTTTTTTAATAACATGGACTTGGTTTGCATAGGAAACAGAACATTCTTGGGGCTGGTCCAAACTGTGGAACCACTTCTGCAGGAAGTAGAAACTACCTCAAACCTCAACACTTTCCAGTCCAAATGCAAAAGACCCTTCCTCCACCTTGTCTTCACAAATAAAAGTGCATATCACATAGAACCAGGGGCAGCAGATTTGTATAATTTTTGGTGGTGCCCAGAATGTGTCCAAGTCCTACCCCCCTCCACACACACACCTGTCTAAGGCTCTGGGAGGAAGTTGGGGTGCGGGCTCTGGGACGGTGTTTGGGTCCTGGGTGCAGGCTCTGGGCTGGGGCAGGGGGTTGGGGTGCAGGGCATGGTGTTGGGCCAGGGATGAGGAGTTTTTGGTGCAGCAGGCAGATTGCCCTGGGGCTGGGGTGGGGGGGCCAGAGAGGACTCCCCCTAGCTCTCTCCCCACCACCAGCAGCGAGCTCTGCGGGAGAGGAGGTCCCTCCCCAGCATAAACACTCACCCAAGCTTCCCCCAGGCTGCTGCTCAGGAGGTCAAGCCAGGATAAGCCACCCCCTCAGAGCCAACTCGGAGTTGCCAGCCAGGGGGTTGAGAGGAGCTGCCACGCGCCCCCTCCTTTCCCCCCTCTGCAGGCATAGCAGCCGTCCCAGCCTGCTCCTGGCATCGCTCCCTTGTAACCGGCAGCGACTGGCGACGGAGCACAGTGCAGAGCTGCAGGGAGCAGCCACCCGTTGCCCCGCGCAGGCAGAGACACTCGGGGGAGGTGTGTGGGGGCAGCAGTCGGGGCCGGGGACACTAAGAAGAGGCGCGTGGGGATGGAGGATGCTCTGGGAGAGATGCGTGGGGGCAGCAGGTGGGGCCGGGGGAGAGACCCAGCCCCAGCCCCAAACATTGGTGTAGTCAGGCCCCCCAGGCCCTGAATTTATGAGAGCCCAGGCACCACGGGCCCATATAACTTGCCGCCCCTACATGGAATATCACCTTTAACAAAAAGACAGGCAAGCAGTATATCATTCTATGGAGAGGAATGGAAACAGAACTGTATATGACAGTATTCCTCACATTGTATAACTCATCATGAGTGCTTAGATATCCTGGAGTCAGGCAAGTATAAGAACCTGAATAGAGATGTGTTTTACTGCATCTGATAGTTCTCTGAATTCTGATAAAGATATCCAAGTTTAAGCAAAAATAGCCTGAGGAAGTTAATAATGCTGAGGCCAAAGGATATTCACTCAGATGGCTGCTCTCTTTCTCAGATGCGGGGGATCAGACATGTTATCTCCCAGGGCCTGAGCAAAAGTCCTCTGAAGCCAATGGAAAAACTCCCATTGACTTCAATGAGCTTTCGATCAGGTCACCACTGCAGACGCCAGGCCATATTTTCTGAGAATGTTATGTTTGTCAGATTTATTAAGATTATCTGTGTGTCTTTCTCTGTACCAAAATATCTCATTCGCATGAACAAACCTGCCAGAAAGCTTTCAGTGGTCAATTTTTTGCATAATCCAGTTTTATTTTGCATGATTTCTGACCCCCCTAATAAAAATATTTCCTTTGACTTTGCTTCCTCTCTTAGAAGCTATATATTCCAAACTCAGCTGTTCTGCCACTATTTAGCCGGGTAAGCATGAGGCCATTTAAAATACAGAACTAGAGCATTAGCAAAACATTTGTCTCATCCAAGGCCAACCAGGGAGGCTATACCATTGAGGTGCAACCTTGGATGTCCCTTGGAGCTTTTTTGTCTGCACCATGTGGGTCTGTGCTGAATTTAAGGCACCTAGGGATGAAATCTGTGACAAAATCGGACAGGGTTTTAGAAGCATTATTTTACAGCCTCAAGTATTTACATTTTTTTGGCTCTCTGTATTGATCACTGTGTGGTCAGCAGTTTAATTATTTACCATGATATATTGTATCATTTAGTCATCAAAGCATACATTTTTATAATGCGAAGGTAGCTTCTTTTTCCCCCAGCTGCAAATCGTGTTCTGCTGGGAGAAGCAATCATAGCTCTGCTTGGCTGGCTTTCTGCCATCTAACTGCTCCTTTAAAAAAACATACCTCCCGTTCAAGGAACTCAATGTCCTGTTATCAGGGCAGGACGTCAGTGTTTCTATGGAAACTCTTCCCTAAGAGTCTTTCTCCGCGCTGCTGCTACGTATTGTATGACCAGCTTTGTATACCGCAATTCATTACAGGGATTGTGACGAAAAGAGAGCAGGTTTTGCCTGAAGGGAAAATATTAATAAAACAAACCACTAAAACTGAAGGCCCTAAAGCCATTTGGTTTGTGAGTTGTGAATGGAATCTGCTGTCCTGTATAATACTGAGAGTGAGAAATATCAACGCCTGAATAATTAGCTCAGCTGAAAAAGCTTATTAATTGTACAGAGGGGCCTTTCTCTACCAAGTATCGGGGGGGGAAGGGAGGGGGAGGGTGCTATCCAACAATCACAAGCTCATCACCATGCTATTTGAGAAACTTGGAGTTTAGAGCTGGGCCTGAATCAAAACACTCTGATACTAACTGCCTTGAGCTTAGGGGCAGTTCAGACCTAGATCCAAATTTTGCAGCTGAATTAACCTCTGTGCATGGTGCATGAAATTATAATGAAGGTAAATTAAGGTTAGTGTCCCAAGTTCCCCAACAATAGAGCAACCATGGACCCAACAGAGAATTGTTTGTATGGCATTTAAATATGAACTCCACTTGCTAGTACTACAGATAGCCACTAGTCACATTCAAAGAACCCATATTTGTTCCATTTCTGTAACTGAGTGCAGTGGGTAAGGCACTGGACTGGGAATCTGAAGACCTTGATTCTATTCCCAGCTCTGTCATGGATTTGTTTTGTGACCTTCTATTCAAAAGTGTTTGCTCATTTTGGAAAGGTGGAATGTTTAAGATACTCATCTTGAGACACCTGGGACCCAACTTTCAGAACTGCTGAGCAGCCACAACTCCCGTTGACATCAATGGGAGTGCTGGATGCTCAGCATCTCAGAAATCAGGCCTCAAGCATCTCAAGGTGGGTACCTAAATAACGATGTGTCTAATATTAGTGGACACTGTTGAAAATGTGAAGCCTTAACCACTCTGCAGTTCAGTCTGCAAAAAATGTGTTAAAATTTGAGATCTATGGATGAAAAGCAAAAATAGATAGATAAATAGATTAGGGATTCAGATACTATGCAGACGAGCAATATATAAAAACCTGAGTAAAAGAGAAAAGAAGCATTTTATTATAAAAATATATTATTATATTTTATTATTATATTAGGAATATCCCAGAAGCTTTGGGTTTTTTGTTTTTAGTTTTCTAGGGAAGCAAAGAGGGTTAGGAGACTTAAGTATTTTAAACTATTCCAGCTTCCTGATGCTGTGGTAAAGAATCCTATTAACTTTAATTGATGTTTCTGAGTATATTCTCATTGATTCAACACAAATTCACTCTTTATGCAGAGAACATTCTATTCTCAGAGTATAATCTAGAATATTTTACACCCATTCAAACATTATAGACATTTCCTGATAACATAATTTAGAAAGACGATCTAATTACTGCCTGTGGTGTACACACAGCACTCACATGCTTGCCAACATACAATGAACCTTTGCCCCCTTTCAAAGTATACACAGAGAGAAACTCTAAAAGCTTTGGATGCAGTTCTTGTTTTGCTGAAAGCCTTTTCCATCTCTTTCATGATTCTGGCCCTCATGCCATTGCTTTTGTATCTGTACCTTCACAGTAATGTGTTACCCTGAAATTATCTAGAAGGATCTCAAAGCATTTTACAAAAGACATTCAGGAATCAATTCATGCAGCACTGAAATTCATCTATTCGGTGGTGGAGAATAGCAGCCAGATGAACAATTGGCACATGGCATGCTGCATAACGGTGGGGAGTGGTCAGGGGAATTTTAGCTGTGGCAAAATTCTCAACTTAAAAAAAGTGCCATGGATCTTTAATGTCCATATAGAGCAGACAGGATCTCAGTTTTTAAGAGCTTGTCTTAATGCTCCAAAGCATGGGTTGAAATTCATCTGATGTATTTTAAAAGTACCATATATACTCATTCATTAGCCCGTTCATTTATAAGCCGACCCCCCAAGATGGATAGGTAAAAATAGTAAAAACTGTATGACCCTTTCATAAGCCGACCCTTATTTCAGGGGTTGGGAAACTTTGGCTCCTGGCCCATTAGGGTAAGCCGCTGGCGGGTTGGGACGTTTTGTTTGCCTGGAGCATTCACAGGCATGGAGCCCCTCAGCTCCCAGTGGCCGTGGTTTGCTGTTCCCAGCCAATGAGAGCTGCGGGAAGTGGTGCGCCACTTCCCACAGCTCCCATTGGCTGGGAACGGTGAACCATGGCCACAGGGAACTGAGGAGCTCCATGTCTGCAGATGCTCCAGGTAGACAAAACGACAATGTATTAGATATTCAATTCAATGATTTCATAGAGTTTAAAATCATCACATTTTGGTGTAGACCCATTTATAAGCCAATCCCTGCTCTTTGATGCGTCACTTTTTTACCAAAAATATTTGGCTTATGAACGAGTATATACGGTATGTCCTATTCTGTAAATGTAATTGTGATGGTCCTATTGTTATGGCTCAAGATTGATGTTTTGAAGCACTTTGATCATGTAAATCAGCACACAAGCGCTGTGTTACATCATGATCGCAAGGGGGTGGGAGAAAGTATAGCATGGAACATTAGAGTCTCAACTTTTCACATCCAAGTCACTGGTTCAAATCTGCCTGAATTCAGTAGTGACTGGAATATTTTTCTCCATAATGGCAGCTTATGTGAAATAAGCAAGCAGTCCTTGCTGTGTTTCGTAGTCAATAGATCCCTGCATCACAAAAAAGAAAAAAGAAAAAAAAATCACCCCTGCAATTATGCCCTAGTCAGCAGCCTCAGCTGAGAAGTCAATGATTGAACTGGTCATGAAGACTTAACTACCTTCTCGTCTAGAAAGTGGTCCCTTCACAATACATTTTTCCTCATTACAAAGTCACTGCATAATGGAACAATTTAGCTCAGCTCTCAGTCTCAGCTAAAGATAGGTCTGGAACTGTAATAGGAGATAGGAGAGATGCAAGTTAGGACTAAGAAGCCTTGGCAGAGCAGTCAATAGGAACTGTGCCCACACTTATGGGAGTTTTGCCATCGACTTCACTAAGAGCAGAATCAGACTTTAAGCCTTATGCAATACTCTTTTGTATGTTGGGTCCCTGTTTATCTGAGAATCTGGCTCTCTCCATGTTATACTGCAACAGTGGAGGTCAGCTTCGGTGGTGGAATGGACAGTCACATTGGATGGCTACATCTTGGGGCTGGAGACAGTGGAAGGCCCTGAACTCTAGAATTTGCTTTCTCATGTAGGTCCAAATTTTGCCACATTGCAAACACCCACCTATTAAACTAGGCTTTTCCTGAGGGATTGGGGTGGAGAAAGTCTTAGTTGTTGGTGGCTGGGGGTATTTTAGCTGGCAGTGTGTTAATGATGGGAATTAGGTAAAAAACATTTTTATTACTACACCTCTACCCTGATACAACGCAACCCAATATAACACGAATTTGGATATAATGCAGTAAAGCAGCGCTCTGGGGGGGGCGGGGCTGTGCGCTCCGGTGGATTAGCGCATCTGGCTCTGACACACTGCTCTGAGCGGCATGTTAAGGGTGCCAGGCCGGGGCTGGATAAGGGACAGAGGGTCTCGAGGGGCGGTCAGGGGACGGGGGGGTTGGATGGTTCGGAGGTTCTGGGAGCGGGGTGGTCAGGGGATGGGGCCATTAGATAGGGCGTGGGAGTACTGGGGGGTCTGTCAGGGGGCGGGGGTGTGGATAGGGGTTGGGGCAGTCAGGGGACAGGGAGCGGGGTGGGGGTTGGACGGGTCGGAGGTTCTGAGGGGTCAGTCAGTGGGCAGGAAGTGACTATTAATAACGGAAATGCTCGAGGCCAAAGCAAGTTCGATATAACGCAGTTTCACCTATAACGTGGTAAGATTTTTTGGCTCCCGAGGACCACGTTATATCTGGGTAGAGGTGTAATTGTCCATAGAAAATAATAAATAAAATGATTGTGTATCCCTCACTCTTGTGGGAACCACATTTACATACGATTAAAGCAGAGGAAGGGATGGAGTTTCCATCACAGGCCTTGTGTACAGTAGGGCTAAAACAGTACTAACTAAACTGGTTTCAAATACTGCTTAAGATTGGCTTGGCTCCCATAGCTTGCCTGCACACCACAATATCAGTATCAGAGGGGTAGCTGTGTTAGTCTGGATCTGTGAAAGCGGCAAAGAGCCGCTACCACCATATCAGAACTCTTTAAAAATAAAAAAAATCACACTCTGGACTAGGCCCCCGATCCTGAAAAGGGATCCACACACACACATAGGCCATTCACTAGGAAGCTGATAGGGCTCTGCATAGGAGTAAGGGTTTGTGTAGGCACAGCCAGAGGTGAAAGTAAGCCGGTACGGCGTACCGATAAGAGCCGGTGTGCCTTACCAGGACTGGCTTTCCGAGAGGGCAATTTAAAGCCCTTGGGTAGTGGCGGCGGGGCTGCAGCGGGGATTTAAAGGGCCCCGGAGCTCCAGCTGCTGCTACCTCCCCTGGGGCCCTTTAAATCCCAGCCTGAGCCCAGCAGCCCGAGCCTTGGGGTAGCGGCAGCGGGGCTCCAGAGGGGATTTAAAGGGCCGGGGCGGTAGCAGCGGCTGGAGCCCCAAGCCCTTTACGTCCCTGCCTGAGCCCTGCTGCCCGAGCCCTGGGGTAGGGGTGAGGGGGGGCTCTGGCGGGGATTGAAAGTGCCCCGGAGCTCTAGCCACCACTACTGCCCCGGCCCTTTAAATCCCTGCCGCCAAAGCCCTGGGGTAGCAGCGGTAGGGCTCCGGCGGGCATTTAAAGGGCCGGGGCAGTAGAGGTGGCTGGAGCCCCGGGGCACTTAAAATCCCCGATGGAGCCTGGCCATCGCTACCCCAGGGCTCGGGCAGCAGGGCTCAGGCAGGGATTTAAAGGGTTTGGGGCTCCAGCAGCTGCTACCATAGTGGAGCCCCAGGCCTTTTAAAGCTCTGCCAGAGCCCAGAGCCCCAGGGTAGCAGTGGCAGCCGGGAGCCCCCAAGGCTCCTCAGTAATTTAAATGGCCCGGGGCTCCGCTGCAGTAGTGGCAGCTGGAGCCCTGGGCCCTTTAAATCGCCCCCGAGCCCCAGGGCTCCCAGCTGCCTCTGCAGCTGGTACCTCGGGGGTGATTTAAAGGGCCCCGGGCTCCCAGCTACCACTACAGCAGCTGGAGCCCTGGCACTTTAAATCAAGATTTAAGGGATTTAAGGCCCTGCCTCTTCCGGTTGAGGCCATGCCCCTGCTCAGGACTGCAGTGTACTGGTAAGTCCTCTAACTTACCAAGCATGTGAGTTGATATAGAAAAGGCCTAGGTGGTGAACTAGGAGTGCTAGGGAGAGGCCTGGAGGGGAGGACCATGAGGAGGAAGGACTTTTACAAGCAAGATGCTGCTTGTGCAAACAATACCCTCCAAGATTACAGTCTTGCAGCCCCTCATATTACCAGTACATGTACCAAGGGCTGTAATTCATGTCAGCTCTAGAGAGAGAGAAGCAGAGAATGGAGAGTGCAGAGGAAACTTGGTGAGGAGAAAGAAAGGGAATAATTCAGATGGGTTGGGGGGAAGCAGGAGAACGAGAGCGCAAAGGAAGTGTAAAAAGAAAAGGAGTACCCGTGGCACCTTAGAGACTAACAAATTTATTAGAGCATAAGCTTTCGTGAGCTACAGCTCACTTCATCGGGAAGTGTGAGACTGGAACTGGCCTCCTTGCCACAGCACATGTACATTAAATGAAGCTGGTATATTAGGGACAGGCACCTCCTGCGTAGAAATCAGTATCTCTAACACTGGGGCTATGCTGCTGTTTTTTTAAACTAGCAGCCCCTTCTATCCTAGGCTTCTGTGACCCAGGGCAGTCTCTAAACAAACAGTAACTGGCAACTGTGAGGTCATTAGTGCTAACTCAAGCAACCTGTGCTGTTTGTAACTCCCTGACCTTGGGCCCAGGCAGGGCTTAGGAAGCTGTATTTTACCAGTGCAGCAGGAGTCTGACTGGGACAAGGGGAAGGTGAAAGGATTATGAGCAGAGCTTGAATAATGGGAAAAAGTGTTTGCGTGTGGGGGGGAGACTGAATGTCAAGTGTCTTGCTTTAATTTAAACAGTAACCAGAAGTAAGAGGTCCAGGAGACAGAAGTGAGGTAGCCCTTAAAAGTAATAAGGGGGCCTGGCCTTTGTAAGCACCCTCTCCCCACTGTAATTTACACAGTGGTTATGAATTTAGTGATTGTTAACAGTAATTCTTAGGCTGTGCTCATTGGCTTCATCTTACCACTGGGAGCTTGGGAGAAAAGGGATGCTAACCCGAAGGAAAATATAAGCAACTGAATGCTACCCTGCTTAGCAGAAAAGAAAGGTCTTGTTTGAACACGAGGGAACTACTGGTGGTCCTTATGGTACTAACCCTTCTTTTGCCTTAATGCCTATAGGGTACTGTCCCAAATCCCCAGTCTGCACTGGGCCAGGAACTGTCTGATGAACCTGGTTTAAAACTGGTTCAGGCTAAATCTGCTGCTATGTGAATTGGCTGCCCAGTGTAGACAGGCCCAAAACTATACAGTTTCTAAATACAGTTTAAGTACAGTTTTAACTCTGTCCGTGCTAACTGGCTAAACTTGTTTTAAACCATGCTTAAATATAGAACAACAAATGCAGTTTCTAGATGGGGCCACAGAGGGGATAAATATTGAGTAGGAAAAATTAGGGGGAGGAGGGGATACAGACAAGAGAAGGGAAAAAATCTAAACATCTTTGGAAAATATTACTATACAGAACTCAGCAAGACATTCAATTTATAAAGTACCTGGTTTTTGAATGAGAAAATTGAGATTAAAATACTAATCTCTGGTGATTTCATTGTGGAGCAACAAAAATGAGGGTGGCTGAAAGGATTGACCTATGAGAAATGATTAAAAGAGCTAAATATGTATAGCTTGGCTAAGCAACAGCAGGGGATGAGGAACATATCTGCAGTGTGGAAACACAGAAGAGGGAGGATTATTACTTAGGGAGGCACAAGGAATTTGAGTAGTGGTAGGAAGAAATTAAATTGTTTAGGGTGAATGCTACAAAAAAAAAACCTCCCCTAAGACAGTGACATATCTCAAAAAATAAGTAATGAAAGCACTACTGCTTGGAACATTTAACATTGGACTAAACCCTGGAGCCAATATTTTAAAAAGTGACTAGTGATTTTAAACACTTCCATTCCTGAGTATCCAACCTGAGACACCTTAAAAAGGGCTTCATTTGCAAAAGTGGGTGCTCAGTTCTTTCTGTAAATTTGGCCCCTTTAAGGTTTCTCAGGTTGGGCACCCAACATCGCTAGTCACAATATTTTGGCCTATGCCAATCTGGGATTCCTCGACATAGGGGAAATCGTCCCCTGGGCAGCTATGTTGGTTTTAGAACAGCTCTGCAAAGGCTTTACTAAGGCTGCTCTGAGACTTTGCTTATAAAAACAAAACCAAGAAACTGAATACCTTGGTATTTGAGTTAACTGAAATGGACTGAGAAAGCCCAGTCCTCTTCCCTTCCCCCACCTGAACAGCTGAGTACACATAATTATCAGTGAAGTCTGAGTAAAAGCAAAATCTGCAAAAAAAAAATAAAAATAAAAATAAAAATTCAGCTGCTTAGCAGATGTAGCCTAACGATATAGTGAGCTGATTGCCTAAGATGGCTATTCCCATTGGAAATGGTTCCCAATGCAGGTGTCATATATCAGCTGTTCTTCAAAACCTGTTCAAAAGAAGTCAACTACATCGAGGTCAGCTGACACTGGAATTTAATGGTGATGAAGGAAACTACTTGACTCTTTCAGCTTTCTGAGCTGACAAAAGCTGGGTTCTTCACTGCTTTACTAGCTTCATCAATAGGTTTGGGCATGAGGGGAATGATTAGATTGGAAGAGTATTCCCTATAAGGGTAAGAGACACATGGGCAAAAATTAAAATGTGACCTGTTCTATCATCCATAATCTCTGCCTGTCCTAACTTTGTGGCATTATTACCAGCTTCTGAATACGGTGCTGCCTTGTCTCAAAGATCATACTCAGTGGTAGAATAATGCAAAATATACTGAGGACCAATCTTACAAATGGCAAGCACTTAATGAAAATACTTAGGCTTGCTCATCAACCTAAGCTTCCTCCTCCAATAACACTAATCTAATAGTAGAGACTGACAAAAAAGGGGTGGCCAGTCAGGTTTTACAGAACCAGAAATAGCTTGGAACCTGTTTCCATTTTATCTGAACTCCCAAAGCTCCTAGTGGTTTGGATGAATGGTTCTGGTTTTGATCCATCTATCTGTCCAGATTTTCAAAGTGCATTTCGTTTGCGCATGTGAAAAAATGCCTACCACCGGGAAGCAAACATAGAATATGCAATGGCTTAATTACAGTGAGCGTTACCAGTCTGTATAGAGGGGTTCTGATGATGTGGGTTATGTAACTAGATTGTTAATGCTCTTTATATGTTGGCAGAATTGAAATTAAAAGAGGAAATTATTCTCCTGATGCTCAACTCTAATCCCCATCTGTCTGTGTTTTTACTTTTCTGCACTTGCAAAGCTCCCTGATCAAAAGGTCTTGAACAGATTCCAGATTTCCAGTTTCGTTTGCTTATGCAACCAAAAATATTGTGGCAGAGTTTCCTAGGGGTGATGAAACATATATTTTCAGTTCCTCTGATTCTCTCGGTCTCAGGATTGCTAAAAATGGCAACGATTTAGCTCATTTCATAGTATTAACACCACAACCAGCTTTTTTATTTTAAGGGTTGTTGGGTTTTGTTTTTGTTTTTTTTTTTTTTTAAAGATAGACATAGCCTCAAGTTTTGCAATGAGGCAATATGTCATAAACTGAGACTTGCTGAATGTACCTTGTCTTTCACCAGAAAGACAAGGGCCCTGTCTTAATAAAACCAAGGCAAACAACAGGAGACTAGTCAAAAGTGGAGATGGAGCCTAAATTGCAAACCGGGGAAGCCTGGACACAAAAAGTTCAAGGATATTTGGATCTAGGGCTCAGAGAGATAAGGATCCAAGGCTAATAGAGATAAGGGTCAGCTGCAAGGCTGGAAATGAATTAGCAAGGCCATTGGCCTACTTAATCTTCCTTCCGCTCCTGCTACCCACAGGCCTTTCTTTGGTTTTGGAGACCTTTGTTAGTGCTAGAGTTGCATGGCCATTGCCAGGTTTGCTTCATGGGTGTTGATGGAAATCTTACTGTGGGTTTTCCATGGAGTTCCATATTTTGTGCTTGGAATGAACCCAAAGCACAGCTGAAATCGGTGCATTTTGTCTTGGTTTGGTGGTGGATATTGTTGGGTTCATATTCTGCTTTGAAGTGGGAAGAGGATGGCAAAAGAAGCAATGAGTGTGAAGGGGAAATTAAGTGGGACAGAGAAAAAGCATAAAGTGTAGCAGAAAGCAGGGCAGAGAGAAAGAAGGAAAACAAGGGAGAGAGAAAATCTACTGAATAATAGCTATTATATAAATCTTTCTCTTGCAACACTGGCTAATCTCATTAACATTAGAAGTGCAGGGGAAAGACCCCCTGAGGGGTCTCAGACAGTAGTACTGTTGCTATTACAGGAAGAACATCAGATCCTGAGCTCAGACGTTGGCACTAGCAAGTGAACACCTTTCAGTTCACATCTCACGTTTGCCGTATGTTTCTAAAGTGGGACAATGGGGACAATTAATACCATTTTGCATATGAGGATATGCTTGCAACATTCATCCACACAGTCCAGGATTTCAAAATTGGAGCAGATGGCAGGAAGGATGTCTTGTGCTATTTGTGCTGGGGGTGCAGTTAATAAAGAGATTTTTAATACAGAAGAAAATCTTCAGTTATCCATGCATTGACATGCATACCCATTTACATACTGTGCCTTTCAGTTTCTACTTACTATCGCAGTTACAGATATGCCGGACAAGAATATGTAGGGGGACACATCTTCATGGCCAGTGCAGTCATGTTTCTGCTGTCTGTTAGCAATAGGCTTTGTGCTGCAATTTTTTATTTAAAAGTTTGAACCACAAATTTTCTTTTGAAAACAACATCCTTAACTCAGTTAAGGAAGGGCCAAGAGATTACATATAAAACCACAGAAGGAAAACATTACTAACAGTCCATGAAATCTGAGTCGGCTACCATATTTAGACCCTGACCCTGCAAGTGGATCTTGATGAGTGTCTCTGATGCCTGCCCAGAGCCCCGTTGACTTCAGTGGCTCGTCACATGGACATTGGGGCAATATCAGAGCCCTCGTTATTATACCTACTAATGAATAAAGCTATGTAGTAGCTGAAACCACTCACCTAGTTTCAGGATTCACTGGAATTCAGATCAAGTTCACTGAACAGTTTCAAGCACACATAACAGACAGACCAAAACTTTTCCCGCCACCCCAGATTTGAAAGCATCTTGTCCCCTTATTGGTCCTTTTGGTCAGGTGCCAGCCAGGTTACCTGAGCTTCTTAACCCTTTACAGGTAAAAGGATTTTGTGCCTCTGGCCAGGAGGGATTTTATAGTACTGTATACAGAAAGGTTGTTACCCTTCCCTTTATATTTATGACACACTGTAATCAGGTTTATTGCTATTAGTAAGGTGGCCCTTCTTTGGCAGTTTTACGATATAATCTCTCTTCCACTGAGTTGGGTTCTTTACGTCTTTCCATATTCTATCTAAAAACACAATGAAAGTCTGGAGGTCTCATTCATCATGTGCTTTATCCTCTCTCATTGCTTTCCTATTTTTGAGTTTTTGATGTTTTTTCTAACTTTTTCCATTTTAATATCTCCTAAATCAATATCAAGCTCGAGTGCTAGGTCTTCATCACGTATTTGTAGTAATTGACTAGCACTTGGTCTATTTAAAACAGCCTGAAAATGTTTTGCCATCTTTTCTTTTGCTCTTCTTCTGTATTAAGAGTTTCCATTTCCATATTTAATAGGGGATCCAGTACTGCTAAAGTTTCCTGTTCGTTGTTTCATTGTCTTATACCAGGTTATAAAGTCACCTCTTTGGCTAGCATCCTCAGCCTCTTGTAGCACTCCTTTTTACCTCTGTTTATTCTCCTTGCCACTTGTTTGTCTCTTTACATCTTAGCATCCATGAGGTTTTGCTTCTTTTCCATTTCTGCCAAAGTCCATTCTCCCCTTTAAGATGGTTTTGTTCATTAAAACTTTCTTAGTACATTTTAGATGGCACATTCTGTTTTTCCACAGCATATCAATGTCATGGTTTTCTTCAGTTTAACTCCATTGGAACGCTGAACCAGTTCTTCAGTTCAAGCTGAAAAGCAATTTTTGTGTTTTGGGTCTTTTAGTTGTGCCCTATTGATGCGTGGTCTTGATCCTACCATCTGCAATAACTGGAGAGGAAACATATTACTCTCAGTGTCTGGAGAAAATCATGTGCAACATCACCCTGGAACATATCAAGAAACAAATAGACCTTCAACTTCTAGAGGAACAAGCGGGATTTAGACTACTGAGATCATGTGCAGACCATATTGTTGTTCTCAGACATATTATAGGACCAAGTGTGATGGAAAACACCTCTTGTGATAAATTGTATAGGTTTCCAGAAGTCTTTTGACCGCATACACAAAGGTGGTCTCTGGAGAATTATGGCATAGTGCAGGCAAAAATAATTAGAATCATCATATGATAATGTGGAATGTGCAGTCACCGATGGTGATGTCCGCCAATGGTTTATAGAGACAACTGGAATAAGGCAAGGGTGAATTATGTCCCCACTATTGTTTGCACTGGTCATTGACTATGCCATGAGGAAAGTAACCACAGAAGGCAACCAAGAAATTTGTATGGACAAATGATAAAGCACCATTGGATGGCCTCATTTTTACTGATGACATTGCCCTGTTTAGGTCAACACATTACTTAATGGAAGCTTTTGGCCGATACAACAAAACAAGTTGGTTTGCTCATCAACAAGGGAAAGACTAAGTCTCTGGCCATCATTAGAGTGGATAAAGAAACACCAGAAGAAGTAAGTCACTTTACCTACTTAGGGGGAGAGAGGTGTGGTGATGGAGACATTATGCTAAATAGCACTCCCCCCACCCAAAAAAAAAAAAAGCAACCAACTTTCATATACTTGAAAAGATTTGGAAAAGTAGTCTGATTGGTACAGACACACAAATGTGATATTTTTAAATTTATTTTTATTGTTTTAAACATTGGCATCATGTCTGTTCTCTTTTATATAGAGCAGTCTCATGGAAATCTACAACAGAAATTAATAAAAAGATCAACTCATTCCAAAGTAAATGCCTGTGGAATATCTTCAGAGTTCATTAGAAACAGTGCATTACAACATCAGAAATTCTCAGAGCACACCAATCTACAGCATCAAATATGGTAAGACAATGATGGAAATATTTAGGTCATGCTTTAAGGATGCCACCAACATGACTACCCCAACAAGTGATAATATGGACACTACCTGGAAAAAGAGAGAGAGGGAGACCTAGAGAAACATTATGCAGAACAATACAGAAAGAAAACAAATCCATCAACATGACACTCAGAAGCCTGAACAGAGCAGTACAAGACCAAAATAAGTGTCAGAATGGATGCCCTATGCACTGAAAGGGTGCAGTAGGATAAGAAAGAAGAATTGGAATTTAGCTGCTTTGTGGAGTTTTGATTGTTTCAACAGAGTTTCACATTGAGATGTCACATTCACTGCAACTGAACTGAAAGAAAACATCTGCATGAATCTGTGAAAAATTAAAACTTGAGTTTTGCCTGATTTTCTTGTTCTGTTGCAATAACTTACGTTAGTGTGCTGTCCAGATGGCCACCTAAGGCTTGACCAATTTGGATGATATAGATGTGTTGAGAATTCACTGGCATTGTATAGCACAGGCAATATTGTCATAAGAAACACCAGTTATGGAAAAAGCAAGCAAATTTTTCTATGAGAAGATAATATTGGAGTTTCCAAAGGACATGGAAAAAGAATCCCCAAAAGCTAAGGCAAGATATAAAAGTAAAAGTACCACAGGCGATTCTAAATCCAAAGATTTCCCATACAAGGTAAAGGCTTGGCTCCACCTCTACTGCTGCAGCAATTTTAAGTGACTAATGAATAGAGCTGGGTGGCAAATGATCATTCCATTTTGTGGAGGATTTTGAGACTTCAAAATTTTTCATTCTGATTTGGAATGAAAACAAAACTTTGAAATTCTCCAAAGCACAAATCTGAAAAAGAAAGAACAAAACAAATACTTAGTGTCTTGTTCTGATATTTTGCCACTCTGTGGCAGCCTGCTGGGATTTCAGGCAGCCAGTTCTCAGGAGTCAGGGCAGGTAACCTGGCAGAGTTGCCCCACAGCCTCCAACCTTGAGTCCCCAGGCATGGATTAATCCAGCAGGTAGGCTGTGGAGAAAACAGATGGGCAAGTTGGCAGAAAACCAGGCAGGGTTCTGTCAGAGCTTCATTGAAACTGAACAGTCTCCACAATGTTTTGAATCCACAAATTCCAACAGTATTTTGCCAGAATTTTCCCAACCTGTTTTACTAATGAGGTCCTACACTGAAACACACAAGTAATATAAATGCTTAAACAAATGCTGCATTACAGGAGAGTACCCCCACAACAGGCAATTCCAGCAAAGGGGTAAAGGATCAAACAAACCACTTATTTATATTTCAGTAGTGCCTGCAAGCCATAGTCGTGGCCCCAGGATACCTCATGATGTTAGGTGCTGTATAAACACAAACACTGTCCCTGCCCCAAGGAGCTTATAGTCACTTGAGACTGAATGATCACTGCCTGGGGACAGTTCCTCCATGTCAGGGTTGAGGATGGGTGGATGGAAGTTTGCACTTCTATTGCTTTTGCCAGACCTGTTCTCCAGCAAAATAGGATCTTGTTTACGCTGAGACTTTTATGAAATTTTCCCTTTGTTGCTGTAGTGATGCTAGCAATGGTGAGGGAGGTAGTATAGACAGACAGCCAGTGTGTTTTGGGCCCTAAGCATGTGCTTAAGTCCCATTGAATTAACCATGGGCTTAACATTAATTGTGAAGTGCTTTGCTGAATAGGAATGGATTTAAGTCCATGCATAGTCTTAAGTAAATGCTTTGGTGCTTTGTGGAATCATCCTGAAGGATAAGCACATGCTTTAGCATTTTGCTGAATTGGGGCCCAAGTATTACTCAGAACCTAGTAGCAAGATCTCCAAGGCCCGGCATCTTTCACAAGCAGTAAATTCAAAACACACATTTAGAAAATACAGTTCTAGAAAGTGGTTTAAAAAAAAAAGTTGAGAGAAGAGAAAGAAAAACAGCCCCTGAGGAAATAATTAAACTGAGGGCAAGACATCTGTGGGGTTTAAAAAAGAAAATGTTACTAGCACTAGTTTAGCATTTGGATACGGATGAAAGATGCTTTAGATACACAGAGCTGATTCTGGCCTTTTTTTTTTTTTTTTTAAGTTTTATCACTGATGCCATTGAATTGCTGCCTAGAGTCAGACAACTTCTGCCTCACACGTTTAGCCCTCTGGTAAGGTCCTGAAAGGAGGCTGTTCTGCTGGTGCAGAATGGAGGTTTAACTGCTGGTGATCAATGCATTCTGGGGGTTTTGTGCATGAAAAGGGTCACTGATCAAATGTTGCTGTTCTCAGCAGTGAGCACCTGGTTTATAAATAACTCCAGATATAGTTACCTCATGACCTTCATTTCTCAGCACTGGCAAACCAACTCTGAGCCAATCAAAAGTTATCATTCTCACCCACTCCCTGAACAAATAACACTCTGTCTTATGACAGGTTTCAGAGTAGCAGCCGTGTTAGTCTGTATCCGCAAAAAGAAAAGGAGTACTTGTGGCACCTTAGAAACTAACAAATTATGGATTCCTATCCCAACACATCTGTGATAATGCGTGCCCTCTGTAGGAAACCAGCATGTTTACATTCAGTCTGCACGGCTTCTTTGATCAGACACTGCCACGTACAAGCAAGGAGCATGGTGCTGGTTTTGAGATGATTAAATAAAATCTGATCTTTCATAGAAGTACACTGGCAGTGAGCTTCCCTAGGAAAAGATATCCCGATCTTCCCTCTTGTGTACCAATGAGTATTCATTTTATATATGCTGCATTCTTAACTTTTCACTGTTTGGGCATATATACAGGCTTTTGTCCTGTATATAAAATGTGACATACAAGACTAGCAAACGTTCATGTAATTTAATGCAAAATAGTTACATTTAGATTGGTTAGATATGAAATTGATCAGTGCTTTATAATTGGTTACATATTTTTACATGCTTTTTATGAAAGATCAAGCTATTGTAAATGAACACTTGCCACCTCCATCTGTGTACCATGCAACACTTTCATAATGGAACTAAAACAAGCAGGCAAAAATCTCTGGTTACTCACACTTCAAAATCTCAGGCCAGATTGCCAGCGTTTCAAGGAAATCTGGGCTGATGTGAAGCTTGGAGGGAAAGACTCGGTGACCTGAAACGAAACAAAACGTGGCTGTTCCAGGATTTGTTTTAACCTAGTACATAATGTTTTTGTGGCAATTGGGTCAGTAGTTAACTCCTGGCTGAAAGAAACCCTAATCGGTTCTTCCAGCAACTTTCCTTCTGTACTGTATCTCCTGACGTAGAGTAAATAGGCAAGGTATAAATACCTGCAGAATTGTCCCAACTTGGGGGGGGAAGGAGGGCAATTAGAGGCAAAAGTCCTAGGCCAAATTCATGTCTTGCCACATGTGTCGTCTTACTCTGATGCTCTGATCTCTTACTCTTTCCTGTAACACTAGGACTATGACTCTGATATAGACTCAGGCAGAGGAAGAATATTCTTATTTCTTTAAAAAGAAACTTACATTTATTATTATCTATTGCTTGACTAATAATGCATAACTAATAACTTCTCTGATCTCGCCTTTTTTCTGGTTTCAGAGTAGCAGCCGTGTTAGTCTGTATTCGCAAAAAGAAAAGGAGTACTTGTGGCACCTTAGAGACTAACAAATTTATTAGAGCATAAGCTTTCGTGAGCTACAGCTCCGATGAAAGTGAGCTGTAGCTCACGAAAGCTTATGCTCTAATAAATTTGTTAGTCTCTAAGGTGCCACAAGTATTCCTCACCTTTTTTCTGATTGAGAATTATCTGCCAATAGATCTGTTTTCTCAAAATTTGCTTTTGAAATTTTACCAAAGGACTACTGTGAAAAATTCTTGGTGTGGAGTTCATTTGTGAGTGGTTTGTTGTGAATATTTGATATTATCAAAATGATCTTTGTGATTAGAAACATAACATGCAGCTTAGGGTTACCATTCCTTGACTGGCTGGACATAAATCTTAGAATTGGGTTTTCTTGCATGGATGCTTGTGGAATGCAAACTTAAATTTGCTTCACATCAATATTTTCTAGTATTCATTTTAAAACTCACTGCTCCCACAAACATCCTGTCAGTAAACTTGCTCACTAGACTGTTTTGTGGAAGGCAAACACAAAAGGGGCCTGTTCAGTTAGTTATTTAAATATTCATGGATTTCTTTCAGTACTCTTCATCTCTACTAGGAGCAAAGTAAATTGCTTGTGTACATTTTTCACATTTGCCAGGGTACGAAGTCCCTTTTGCACCGTCTTATGGAAAAGATTTTGAAAACCATACTTATCAGGGATAGCTCTGCTTGTTTAGTGCATTTTACCTGCCTCTAGCTTTTCAGTGACTGTCTCTGTAGGGGTCATGTGCATGAAAACAAAGTCTGTTTCATAAACATATTAGCTCCTGTCCACTACCTGATAATAACATAGTCCTTCATCATCCACATCATCTCTGTTAACAAATTGTGGCTGCTAAGGTTATGTTATAAATAGTAAACAGAAGAACTCTAAAGAAAGTTTGTGTAAAAGTAAATCTAACATGAACAAATGGAGAAAGAAATACACAGAACTATTGAAATACAGTATCAATAGAATGGCTTTGAAAGATTTGCAGGCGGTTACAGAGTTTGTGTTTTAAGGCTTTTGCTAATGCATATACTCGTTATACGTGGTTAATCCCAGGTCAGGGAATCTTTACAAATGGGCAGCATAGCTGAGTGTGTAGATCCACCGTTTGTCAGGGTGAAATTAAAACCCTTTCCCTGAAGAGAAAGCTGCAGCAGATGGCAGCTTTTCTCTCTGCTGACATTTCTTGAAGGTTTAAAAGCTTTGCTTTATTTTAAAATGCCTCTTTCAGCAGAGGCAATGCTCACTGACACTTGTAAACTAACATAAATCTCAAAGTTTCTAAAAATCTGTCAAGGATTCCCTTCCTCAGATGGATGGAATCCAAGATGGTGGGTGCTGCGTGGATAGGCATAGTCCCCATAAATCATAGCAACTTTGCAATTCAGCGTGACAAGACCACCACACTTTCAGATAACTGCATAACTGGATCATTAGACAATTGTCTGTTTATTAATTGAGAGACATAGGGTAAAAATTTCAAAATGACCAAATCCCATTTTCAAAAGTGACTTAGGAGCTCAAGTCACTTGAAAATTTTGCCCTTTGTCAATTTCAGACTAGAGTTGTGTTTTGCTCTAGAAGTGCCATGGTTCTAACAAATAACCTACAGAATCAGTTCATGAAAACTTCATTTGTGTTTTAAGTGTAAACCATAATTTGCGTTCTCACTGTCTCTGGGTTTGACCTTCAACACTACATCATATTGATCTGCTGCTAAAAAGTGGGTGGCCATCTAGGTATTAATTAATTAATTTGTTCTGCAATTTAGAAACCATTTTTAACTGTGGGACTTCTTGAACTATTTGGGATCCGCAATGGGAATGCTAGCTCACCTAAAAATGTTTGTCACCGCTCATTCTGACCATCCTGTAAGCCCTAGAGGTCTAACAGATTCAGCAGGTTTTTCTTTTGCTAGCTTGCCAAAGTAGATGTCACTATAGAGATCCTGTAATTTTCACTGATTTGTAACTTTCATTGCTTGCACAGGGATCAGGTAAAAGGTTGGCAGAGCTATGGAAATATTTACACATTACACTGACTAGATTGTAAAGGATGTAGTAATAAATCATTTAACCATGCCCAAGTTGACATACGTTAAATTTCTTACACAGTCACCACTAAATTCAAAGAATTACCACTGTATGGAAACCTCGTTCTGTTATAACCTGTGGAAAAAACATAGTTTGGATCTGATTTTTGCATGTCTGGAACAGTAGTTGCACATTTCTGCATAGGACATTTCACGTGGAGAAGTACCTCTCAAAGAGCAAGATTTAGGATGCTGAGGTAGTGTAACAAGGCTGCCAAGAGAAGAGATGTTTTCTTCAGCCTCTCTCCCTCTAGGTCACCAGTTTTAATTTCTCTCAGCCTGGCAGGGACCAAAAACTTGTCATGATTGGCTTGCCATTTGGCAGTCTATATGAAATGTGATGTTAATAACTCCCCAGTTCCTTGGAGATGGCTGTCAGTATCATAGAAACTCAAGGCTGGGGCTGTAGAGTTGTTTTTTAATCTGTTTGAAACTGGTATGGTTAAAGCGATATAACCCTTACAGTGGACACTGGGTTTTTTTGTTTTGTTTTAATATCTGTGTGAGAATATTTTCTGCCTGGTGAGAAAATATACCAGGATGTCATATCCCCAGAAACTAAACAGTCCATTAAGGAAATACAATTGTTTGTTCTCTGCTACAATCCTGGATAACTTTAAATCGGATTATGCTTTCTTTTCAAAACATTCTTCCATAAAAATGTTGCTCCTGCTAATGTTTCCGTTATAGAACTTTCCAAATTTGCTGTTAAGCAATAAAAGATACTTAGACTTATGATTACTCAACAAAAGGTTCATGATGTAATAAGGGATTGCTTTTCTTTATAGAGTGATAGCATTTAAAGTCAGTTCTGGTTTGATGTGGCTAAAAATTCTAGGCATTACTATCAAGGCCTGGTGCCACTCATCATATTGGTGTATCTCCAAGTCTAATTCTGGTTATTGTTATATTTATACACTAGTTTCTACTGATGGGTGAACTCAAAGGGTCAGAATTCAGGCTGTTTGGATACTTATTTGAACTATGCGAACCTTGAATTTGCAAAATTCGATTCCAAACCTCACAGGAAGAGGCTCTCATAGCAATAACTTTAGACTGTGGTGTCTAATATATCTTTAACACTTTGTACCCCTCAGGCAGATCCCTACTCTTTTCCGTGCCACATTGACAGTCAATGAAATTTTTTTTTTTTAAACAAGCCTTAGCTGAAATCTAATGTTAACACAGATAGCCTGGGGAAAAACTAGACTCCAAGGGGCAGTTTACAACTGAGACAACACAGAGTCAGTGTACTAATTCAGAGTGCACTTGGATTGTGGCTTGCACGTTTGCCAGCTCTTGAGTGTTGTTTTGCTGCAACAACGCAACACATATGGGACCATCTACTGAAAGGTATTATGGCCCTACGGTGCAGGGAGGGAATTCACACAATTATTTCCACACTACCATCCTACCATGATGCTAAACTGTGCAGTACATGAGTAGCTAACAACTGGTCTCTTTTAGAGCTTGGGGAAACAAGTGAACAACTTTCTGCAAAGCTTCTTGCATATCAGGCAGTGCCCTTTTGTTTCATGCCTGTCAAGTTAAATTTTTCTACCAAATTTGACACAGTGGTGCTTTTCTCTATTTGCAACAAAATGGGTTTAACACTAACTTTTGATTAAGTGATCCCATTTCCATGGGGAGGGGAGGAGGATGGCAGAATGTGTCAAGCTTGAGGGTGAAATTTTCAGTTCCTAATTTCTCAGACTTCACCTCTTCTATGGTATGTATTTTGCAGGCTGCCATAGCTATGGGGCACAGCGAGAGTACTGCTACAAGAGCACAAGCAGGTAGCTAAGAAGCCTGCTACTCTGCTTGGTTCCGGAGCTCAGGCCCTCTAGCTAAAGGGCTCTGGCACACAGGATAGATTATTGTTGATCAGAAGAAACGCCTGCTCTTTTTTGCAGCTCAGTTCCTTGTTTCCTTAGTAACTCTTGGTAAAAGTAAATGCACCTGAGTGCAGCTTTAACAATGTGAAATTTCTACATACATTGCCTGATCCAAGTCCACCCACTCTCAGCATCTCCCACAATCAACCTGCCATTACACACTATACTGTACGATCACTAGCAGAGTGGGTGCAATCGGAGACTGAGAAGCATGTTAACAAAAGTCCTGGTGAAGAACAAAAATAACCCCCCTACCAGTCACCATAGCAAATGTTGCTCCCGAGAGATAGGAAAAAATTATATACTGAGATGTATGTGGCGTAAGCCTGCCTACACCCTGTGTGGGAAGGAGCTTTAATAAAGCACTGAGAGCCTGCAAGTTGGTGGAGAGAAAAACAAATGTTAACGGTTCCTTTTGTTGTCCTGGATAGCATGATAGAGAATGGAGAGTGAAGGGAAAGCTCCCCTTGTTCTGAAGAGATACAGACTCATTGTGATAACTGCAGAGACACTAGTAAACTGCCACACTTGCCACTGCTTTTTTTCCCCCTAGGGTTACTTGGTCCTGCTTCCGTACTGGGGACTGGACTTGATCACTTCTGACAGTCCCTTCCAGCCCCACATTTCTATGATCTACTGCAGCAACGTTATGGGGATCAGTGTCCTTTTGAGAGCTCATGCTTCACTCTTCTTTCCTGGAAAAGGGGTATGCTGAATTGTACTATGCCCTTGCATACATAATAGCTCCAAACATAGCTGGGTCTCCTTTGCAGGCAGAATGGCTGTGGTTGCATTCATGGCTTGTGAACTGGCTGGTAAACCAGACACATGTCATTTTGCTTAGGGAAGCAGAAAGTAGGATGGGCTTTGTGTCCTCCCTCCCCCAGGTAGCAGCAGCTGGACACAGTGACCAGACAATGTTTAATGGGAGCCTCTGAGCAGGACCCCAGTGGGAAGGGAGAGTCCCGGACAAGTGGATTGCAGTTTCATGCAGGTAACTAAAAAGTACAAAAGTTCCCCTTCCTAGAATTGGCCACGGAATGAAGCTAGGTGTAAGTATATGAAACTAGGTCTCCAGGAGGCTGGAAGGGGCCTGTAAAGGTGGTCCCTGAGCACCCTCTTGCAGCCCTGTGCACCTTAATGTCTCCAAATGGAGCAGCAATAGGTTTCAGTTTAACAGCTCAGGGCCAGGGAGAAGCCAATACATATTAACAAACTACCATCTCCTTTTAACTGGATGTCAGACCAGGAATCCTTACAACACGCATTTCATTGGGTTCTGGGTTCACAGCTCCCAAACTTATAGTCTACATCAAGCCTCTGAATCAGATTAGGCTTGTCTCCACATACCCGAGAGCGCACCTGCTGCAGCCCACCAGGTTCAGGCTCCTGCTCTCTTTCCTTGTTCTGCTTCCTGTTCCTGTTAATATAGCTCAGATCCCAGGGCAGGGTGGCCTTGATTATCCTCAGGCTATACACTCCAGCCTGTTCCTTAAAGGGGTAATACCGTTTCCCCCTCTCTGTTTCACAGGGCAGTATAAATAAGTCACCACGTTAGACAAGCACAAGTCGTTGGGCCATGTGGTTGCATTTAATAACTTGAATTATATGCAATCCAGTTTCATAATCAGAAATTGAAATTAGGAATGGATGCCATGCATCCTAGCTGTGGAGTGAGGGGTACTCCTGGCATTCCCTGAGTTGGGAAGCTCATTGAATGCAGACGGCCTGCAGGCACAAGTTCCAAATCAGAAACTACAGCTGAGGAGGAAGAATAGTCATGGGAGTAAGGCACTGGACCAGGACTTCGGTGAGCTAAGTTCAATTCCTGGATTTGCTGCAGGCTTCTCACATGACTCCGGCTAATCATTTTTATTTATATTTTGGTAGCATCTAGGGGCCCTGATCATGGCTCAGAGCACCACTGTACTAGGCATTTTTCAGAGTAGCAGCCGTGTTAGTCTGTATTCGCAAAAAGAAAAGGAGTACTTGTGGCACCTTAGAGACTAACAAATTTATTAGAGCATAAGCTTTCGTGAGCTACAGCTCACTTCATCGGATGCATTTGGTAGCAAACTTGTACTAGGCATTGTAACACAGTGTCTCTGACCAGAAGTGCTTCCAGTCTTACTAAGGGCTAGTCTACTCTAAAAGCGCTACATTGGCGCAGCTGTGCTGCTGTAGCACGTCTGGTGAAGACTTTGTAGGCTGATGGAAGAGCACTCTCCCGTCAGTACAGTAAATCCATTCTGCCAGAGGCAGTAGCTATTTTGGCAGGAGAAGTTTTCCCACCAACCTAGCGCTGTCCGCACTGGCGCTTAGGTCGGGATAACTTATGTCACTCGGGGTGGGTGGGGGTGGCTTATTCACACCCTTGAGTGATGTAAGTTATACCGAAGTAAGTGGTAGTGTAGACCTGGCCTATGTCACTAACTCTCTATGCTTATGTACTATGGGGATAAAACCTGCCTCATAGGATGATTGAAAGAATAAAGCTACAAATACTCCAGAGGTGTTCAGATATTACCGTGGTGGGCACCGTTAAGAATATAGCTAAAACCCCTAGATGTGGCTTTTCTATAAATGTTCATGTTGCAAAGCTGCTATTGGGCAATCTCCCTATCCCTGTTCAGACGCGTCCTGTACAGTATCGTATCTTGGTCACCCAAACTCAGCAAGAAGTCGAACTACTGTTATCTTGCCTTTCTTTCTTCCTTTGACAGGAATAAATGCGATGCCCCCTGAAAACTCATATGAATGAACGTCTCATAAATTTTGCACTCGAGAAAATCTGCTGTATCCTGTGGTCATAAAAAAGAAATTAAATCTGCATATAACATTCAGGAACCTGTAATTCTGCTGCACAGCTTTATGCCTACATAAATCAGTGCCTGTCATGAATATTGCACAGTATCTGCAGCTGCCTGACCCACATGATTTTAAAAAGATAAATAAAATGAAAACAAAGCAATATTCACAGAAAGTCTTCACAAACAGCACCTGCTTTTTGAAAGCTTGAAAGGCCACAAATAGCAAACTAGGAAAGGCACAGAACATAAAGGTCTGTTAAAGCCTAAAGGTTGTGCATATGTTTATTTTCCTCTTGCAACAGTGGGAGAGTGCTAGGAGTTCTAATACACGGAATATCCTCCGTGGGTATTGTAATGGGGAAGAAGGCATGATGACCATCAAGCCTTGCAGAGGGCAAGGATCTATGGGAAAAGCTATGCTATAGATTTTGGGGAGAGGGCATTACCTGTAGATAGAGCTAGTCAGGAATTCATCGTTGGAACGTTTTTTTCAGAATCTGCTGATTCATTGAAACCAAAATTGTTTGTGGGAAAGCATATGTTTTGACAAATCTCTCACTTCCAAAGGTTTTGAGAAAAAGTTTCAAAATTGTCTAAATGTCCCATTTTGATACTTTGAAATTTTCATTTTCTGCTTCAAAATGACTGTTCCAAGATGTTAGTTACTTTTTTTAACACTATAAATTTAAAATCAAAATTAAGTGCCTTGATTGACATGATCTGAACCTTTTTTGGATTATTGGTTTGTGAAAATTTTACTTTTTATCCCAATTCAGAGTGGGGAAAAGTCTTCAAAATCATTCTCGTAGGATGGGAAAAGCACAGGCACCTCTTCTCCCCTTATCTTTGGAAACCAAGAGTCATGCTGCTGCTGGCTTTTTCCTCCAGGGCTGTGGCTACCCCTTACTGCCTCAGGGGGCTAGAAAATACCCACAACTCTCCCACACCCACTAACTCTCCTGCAGATTTCTACAAAGAAAATCCAGTGGATTGGTGGGGATCATGCTGCATAGAGGCCCTGTTCTGCTGCCTCATCTTAAATGACTTTGTTTGCTGCCCCAACAAGTTTCCCAGAAACCATGGACTTGTGTGGAAGGGTACCCACCAGTTTTAGGGAAGAAGAAAACATGCCATTTTGGCTCCATTCTTCTCCCTTCTAGAGTGCTAGGGGCCTTTCAACCCTTCCCCGCCCCCCTTTGTTTTTCTCATAGGCTTCTAGTGTCTGAGAACCCAAGGTCCTTCGGCAGCAAGTTAATACCATAGCAAATAAATGCAGCTCTCACACATGTGGCACCTTGGGAAAAGTACAGTAAGGGTTTGGAATAAATTATGAGTAGGTGAACTTGTTCAGAAACAGCATGAACGCTCTCTTCTCGCAAACTATTGTTCATTGTCAGGTTCGGTTTGGGTCTGGTTTTATTTAAAAGCTTCAGCAATACAGGTGCTGTACTGAAAGTTTGAAATACTTAGAGACAGAACTTAAAGCAGAAGGCAGGAGCAGGGCAAGCCTCCCCCATGCTGTATCATCAGTATGCCTCTATCATAATTGTCTTCACCCCATACGCACTCAGTCCTATATTGTTCAGCTAAGACTGCAGAGGGGACAGTGTGTGGAAGGAAATTAGGCAGGGAGCTCAACTGGTGCCAACTAGACTGAGCTCCAAACTCATCACCCCATAGGCCACTGCTGAGTCATTGGAATGCAGCAATTTTTAGTTTGTTTCAGTCCAGCAGGAAATATTTTCTTTGTAAGCTGAAATGCTCTGGTGCAAGATAAAAATCAAATTTCCTTTTAGGAGAAAAAAAATACACTCTTTGCTTAACCTAAAGGAGGAATTTGGCACATTGTTTTTTAAAAAGTTCTGTTCGGAGACCTGTCCAGGGACCCTTTTGGTGCGCTGAGAACTGGGCCCTGTGTGATGAAAGTACACAATCCCACAACCTCCCTCCACCAAAAGAGAGGCTCACTTGATTAATCAAAGGGCTGGGAGTCAGGAGGTTCTGTTCCTCATTCTGTCACTCCCTGTGTGACCTCAGGTAAAGGATTTCACTTGTGCTTGTTTTCCCCATCTGTAAAATGGGGCAATCGCTTAACCACCTTCATAAAATGCTTTGAGATCTACAGGTGAAAGAACTCGGGAAGCTGCAAACAGTTTCCAGTGCCATGTTAATCTATGGTTTACACTGATTTGGTCCTTGTTATCCTCTCATTTAAATAAAGAGGATTTAAAAACATAAAAACCCAACACACAGCAATCCCATTATTGTTTACTCACATCCACCCAGCCTGTACTTTCTCCTATAGCAACCCAGAAATACAAAACATTGTGCTTTTTTTTCTGCACGCTTTGCTGTACTGCAAAATCCTGCAGTTTTAAACATTAAGCAAAGTCTTTGTATTACAGCTGATGCATGCTATTAAAAGGGTTCTGAATGCTTTTCCCACTGGCATTAATTGAGTGAAGGGAAAACAGACTCCAACACTGTCATATGGTATCAAAATAATTAGCTCAGCTATAAATAGCTTGGCTTGTTCAGTTTTTTTTTTTTTAAGGTCAGCTGTAACTGAAAAGATTAGTGGCACATCACTGTGCATGCAACTGTGCCTTCTGCAACGACTCATGAATGTTAGTGCTGAGAGGGAAGTGCATTCTCAATCAATGATCCTAAAGCCACACAAACTATTTAATGCACTATTGGACAAACAACAAGTCACAGTTTAGACTGGGAAAGCGGTGTTAGCTAGTGATTTGATTGCAAGGCCTTGTCTACACAAATTTATCCCAGTTTAACTAAAAGTGGTGTGTTTTTTTCCCAATCCAACTTTAGTTAAACTGATGCAAGCCCCTTGCAGGGAAACACTTGAGCTGAAGAATGCATCCTATCAAATTATCTTGCATTGATTCCTTACCAACTTCAGCTAAAATATAGGGCACTCCTAATATGAAATAAGTGTCTACACAGGAGGGTTCATCAATTTAATTAGTTTCTAAATCAGCTTAGTTTAAAAAAAAAAGTGAAACTTTCTTGAGTAGACAAGGCCCAAGAATGGCAGCTAGGAAACCTTTGTTCTAATTCTGGCTGTCACTAATCCTGTCCTGACCTTTATATCCTTGAATGCTGATTAGGGTCTGTCTGTACAAAGAATAGACTAGGAAAAAAGGTGTTTAAAATGCCACCTGTTACAACTGTTCATTTTGTGTTGAATCTAGGCTCCCATTAGTGACAATCAGCTAAACTTACTATAAAGTTGTTTAAACTGCGTCCATGCTAAATCATGTTGGCCAACTCATTTTTTAAAAAGCACCTTTGCCCCAATCTATTCCTAGTGTAATTTAATATTTAAACTGCCTGTCCATTTCCTCCTCTACAACAAGGGGGTGATACTGACCTACTTCACAGGAATAAGGAAGGCTACTGACTATTTTAAATGTGCTGTAAGATAAAGTATGTGAGTGTTAATTGTTTTATTAATAAAGCTAAACTTTCAGTTCTCATCTAGCTTTCATGTTCTGCATGTAATTTTGCAATTACTTTAGTTAGAAGACGCCCTTGAAGCTCAGTGGGTCTGCAGTAAAGCTGAATACAAAGCAGCTTGTGTCAGTCTACAGTTCTGCTTTAAAACTACATGCATTCCCCCCCCCCCCCGAAAAACCATGATGTCTTGTGACTGCAGTTCAGTGGTAAAATCTCCTTTAACTGGTGGTTATTTTGAATAAGGCAGCTTAAATTCTAATTGCAGTTGCTCTGTGTTTAGGATTGCACAACATATTGGGCTAGAAAGTAGCCAAGCAACACGTTTAGGTCCATATCTAGCTATTGTGTGTACTTTGATATATACGTTTTCCTCCCCCACATATTATTCAACTCTTCTTTAATTTATCAGAAATCTAAGACTTTAATTGTCACTAAGCTACTAAAATGGCCACAAAACGTTATGGCAGCCATGTAGACTTGGGATAGAAGTCTGCTCCTTCTGCTTCAAGCTAAAGGAGAATTTTTCTCAGCTATTACTAGGCTAGGCCATGAGTAAGGCCCTACTTCATTCGTGATATTGCGAATCCCACAATATTAGGCTTTCACCGCAGTTTGATTTTAATTAGCTTACTTTCCATAGTCCACAGTTTTGCATACAATTTGAATATGCAACTAGTACTGCACTAATAATCAATGTCTGTAAAATGTAATGCATCCAATGAAGTGAGCTGTAGCTCACGAAAGCTTATGCTCTAATAAATTTGTTAGTCTCTAAGGTGCCACAAGTACTCCTTTTCTTTTTTGTAAAATGTAAAAGACTAAAGTGACTGGAGTTGATTTTCTACTCCAGTTGTGTTTTAGTCTTCTGAATTTTATACTGTACTGGTCACTTTTTTTTTTTAAATGAAAGTAATACAATTGCAGCAAAAAGTCTGGTTATTTAAAAAAAAGAAAATTAGCAGGCATAACATAATACTTGAGTGTTTATTTCATTCCAGCAAGTTTTTCTTGAACAAATAGGTCTACTCTGGCTTTTCCAAATTACCACTATTAATAAAGGTCCATTATTACTTTTCCATGTCTTGTCCACAACTCAGCTGCAGTTATTTGGAGATTATCCCTCAATTCAAGTAGGGCCTTAGTTCCAAGTCTATCTTTGGGTCTGAGATTTTCATAGGAGCCTAACGGAGTTAGATGTCTAACTCACACTGAAATTCAATGGGAGTTGGACATAAAATTCCCTTAATCCCTTTTGACAATCCCAGCCTTAGTACCTAGTAATAAAGACACACTGAAAATTACACAGAAGGGGAACTGTTTCTAAATAAAATTCACCACCTTTTTTGGAGTAGTCATGTTGGATCAAACCATTGGTCCCTCAAGCCCAATATACGGGGAAGTTTGATGCAGTAGTTAGGGCATTAGGATGGGATTTAGACGAGAGTCAAATTTCCTGCTCTGCCACTTCCAATGGCCTGGTCTACACTTAAAAAATTAGATCAACCTAGCTGTGTCACTCAGGGCTGTAGACAATTTTGCATCCTGAGCGCCCTAGTTAGATCGATCTATCCCTGTGGTAAACACATATAGGTCCACAGACTAATTTCTCCAGCAACTTTCTAGCCATCACTTTTTGTGGAGGTGGATTCACTACAACAACAGAACAAACCCTTCTGTTGATGTAGGAACCATCTAGGCTACGGTGCTACAGCAGCAGTACTGTAACAAGGCTGTTGTAGCAGCTATAGTATAAACATGGCCTATGTGCCCTTAAGTGAGGCACTAGTCCAGGGGTAGGCAAACTACAGCCCGTCGGACCTTTTAATCCGGCCCTCGAGCTCCCGCCGGGGAGCGGGATTGGGAGCTTTCCCCACTCTGCTGCTCCAGCCAGGGAGTGGAGCGGTGGGCTTGCTTTGCTCCACTCTGCATGTGCAGCAGCTCTGCCCAGCTCCCAGAAGCAGGGACAGCCAGGGGGCTCCGCACGCTGCCCCCACCCCACGTGCCGGCTCTGCAGCTCCCGTTGGCCAGGAACTGCGGCCAATGGGAGCTGCAGGGCTGGTGCCTGCGGACGGGGCAGCGCGTAGAGTGGCATGGCTCCGCCTCCACATGGGAGCCAGAGGGGGAACAGGCTGCTGTTTCCAGGAATCGCTTCAGGTAAACGCTGCCCAGATCATGAACCCCTGAGCTTCCCCCCACACCCAACCCCCTGCCCTAGCCCTGATTACCCTCCAAACCCTTTGATCCCAGCCTGGAGCCCCCTCCTGCACCCCAAGCCCCTCAGCCCCACCCCAGAGTCTGCACCCCCAGTTGGAGCCTCAACCCCCCTGTGTGCTCCTGCCCCAGCTGAGAGCCCCTCTGAACCCCTTCATCCCAGCCCGGAGTACTCTCCTACACCCTAAACCCCAGACCCACTCCAGAGTCTGCACCCCCAGCTGGAGCACTCATCTCACCCCCCCCATGCACCTCAATCCCCTGCCCCAGCTGGCCCTCCATACAATTTCCATATCGAGATGTGGCCCTCAGGCTAAAAAGTTTGCCCACCCCTGCACTAGTCTCTCTCTTTGCCTCAGTTTTCCATCTGTAAAGTGGAATAATAGCACTTGCCTAACTCACAGCACCGCTGCGATGATAAATACATTAAAAATTGAGGCACTAGGATAGTACAGTAATAGAGGCCATATAAGTACCTTAGGTAGACACAATATCCTGCTGTGGGAAAAGGCCAATACTTGATGCTTCAGAGGAGGGTTAAGAGCCAAGCCCCCACGCACTATTGCACATAGGTTATGACCCAAAGTACAGAGAAGTAGAGATTATTCCATTGATTTCAAAGGACTTTAAATCAGACCTATAGCCAGTTGTACAGTTCTACAGATAGGGGTGAAGGATTCCTACCTGATCCCATTGGCAAATCAGTTTACAAACTGAGGCATGGGATTTGAATACAGGTCTTGTAACTCATATCCATATACTTGCCTTGACTGTATGAAGGAATGAGATACAGGCTAGGTCTTAAGCCCAAGAATGGGCCAACATCGCAACCAGTGAGGTTGCCAAAGGCACAGCCATATGAGCAGATGCAAGTGTGCTTGTGAAGGATAAGATGATAGTGCAGAATCTAGACTATCTTTACTCCCAGACACTCTTGTGAATCTGTTTTTGGTATATGGTTTTAAAGTGTAAGCAGATGAAGCTCTTCCCAATTAGAAATGGAGGTAGGATATACTGAACAAGAACCCAGAGGATTATGAAATGAGAAAGACAAGTATACAGAAATAGATTGCAAGCATTCTTAAAGGTTAGTGGGTTGATTTGTCTCATTAAAACATCTAGTGGAATGGAAAGCTTTGAATATTTCTCAGGTACTCTGTCTTCTTAGGTTTGGGACACAGAATACGCTGCCTACACTTAATGATATTTCGGAAGCGCCAGTGGAAACTAGATTAATCATTTTATGTGGGTCTACATGAGGTTCTCCAGAAATCCCTGAGTGTTAAAATTATATTTTACTGTCTCAACAATACAGTCCCTGCTCTGCTATTAGTGTGAAGGACCAGTGACATCCAGTGGCAAGTTGGAGTGACTGAATTCCTTACAATTCTGCCAGAGCATAAGTACTTTATTTTCACATGGGTTGATAGCAACTCTGTCCCGTTGTTCTAGAATCATTATTACTAAAAACATATCTTGTCTCTAGTTTAGGGTGACCAGATGTTCCAATTTTATAGGCACAGTCCCAATTTTTGGGTCTTTTTCTTATATAGGCTCCTATGACCCCCTCCTGATTTTTCATATTTGCCGTCTGGTCTCCCTACTCTAGCTTCTTACTCCAGGCCAACTTCTGTGGTAGCTGGGCACCTACTGAGCATGATCCGTTTACTAGTCTTGTGAATTACATATAGTTCTATATTTGTTTTAACTTTGGTTGCATGGGTACTTCAATGTGAGCTTCATTGGGAACAATGGCCATAAAACTCAAAATTCTCTAGCAATGACATTCCACATAAACATAACCAGGGAGAAATTTGACCTTGGGAGAGGCAATGTGCCTAAAATACATGACTTGGTTAAGGATACTATGAAATATTTTTCTAACACTTAGGGTACAGAAAGAGACTGAGCACTCAGCTATAGCACTGACTTATTTTAGAGGGAGTGAAGATTGTTCTCCTCTTTCTCCCTCCCTCCCCTCCCCCTCCCCTTAGGAAGAAATTCTGACCATTGTACAAAGATTGTTTACCAAACCTCCAAGAACTTCTCTTAAAGATCAGTAACAGAATGTAGGTGTGTATTGTAAATTACATTTTGGAGAATGCTATATTTCAAAAACAGTTCTTCCTTTTGTTCACTGTCTAGTTCTGGATTCCCTTTTCCTTGCAAGAGTCGATCTCTAGTATTCACTTGAACTAAAGATGCAATCCTCACTGAATGAGTGAAAGAATAAATGTCATTTATAGTCTGGGTGGGAAATATTTGAACTTGGAAGCGGTTATTAGCCAAGTTTAAAAAAAAATCTGAAATCTGTTCACAATGTTGAAAGTACAGAATGGAGAATTATTTTGTTTAAAATACAAAGTAATTCATAAAAAATCATAACATGACTTGTGACAGAAGAGACCATATGAATTGCAGATCCTCTGGTAATCTTAATATTAGAGGGGCTTTTATTAAAGAGAAATAGAATAGAATGATTTACTGCTTGTGTTTAGATGCACTGAACTCTGCACCCCTTTGTGTAAAAAATACATCACTGATAACCTTAATAAGGTTGTGTATTTACTGTAACCCATAACTTGCATTACGTGAACTGTACTTCATCCTCTGTATCTGCCACAATCTTTTACTCGTATACTGTCAACCACTGGTTAATAACAAAGCTAAAATTAAACACACCAATTGGTAAGAGGATCAGATTAAATATTGTCACTAGCAAAGTTTAGTATCATTAAAAGCTCTCTAAGGACTCTGTAATAGTACCAAATATGTGGACAGTATTATTTAAAACAAAACATTGAGCTATTAGTTTTCCTTTATACACACACACACACACACACACACACACACACACACACACACACACACACTTTTCCTACTAGGATGGGATGGGATGGGCTACAGGCAGGGCTGGCTCTAGGTTTTTTGCCACCACAAGCTCCAAGAGCGCAACTGCCTAAGCAAAAAGGGTGGCCGGAATGCCGCCCCTGGAATTGTGCCACCCCAAGCACTTGCTTGCTTTGCTGGTGACTAGAGTCGGTCCTGGCTACAGGACCCTCCTTCGGGAAACTCAATTGCCAATGACCTTAAACCCAGTATTACCAACTTGAAGCATTCAAACATGAGTCAGAATGGAAAAAACATGTGATTTTAAAAATATAGTAAAATTTGGTGTGGGGTTTTTTCTTTTGAGTCTTTAGTGTGCACTCGGGTCACCTTTTCAAGCCTTTCTCCCCAAATGAAGGCTAGAATTTTATTTTTTTAAAAACAAAAGCTGAGATTCATACTTGACTCTCTGAACTGGGAACTGAAGACTCATGATTTTAAAAACATGAGTTGGCAATACTGTTCACCCACTGCCCAACTAGCCTAAACCTGGAATATTCTTTAGTTCTTTTTTCACCTGGGGAAAATACATTGTTGATACTAAACTCATGAACATTCACAGTTAAACTGTACAGATATCTTTACTTTATGGATGTGTGAAAATACCCAGTGAGCACATATAACTGATGAAAGCCTTACCTATGTTAATTGGTTAATGTTACTTTTCATACTGTGATGTGATCTATATATAAAGATAGGGAAAGGATAACTAGATAAAGTGTGTCAGACATACAGACAAGAATATTACTTTCAGTTACAAACTAGGCACTATATATTCAGTAGTCATAGATATGTCCAATTCAATTTCTAGTACACTATGTAGACTTCAAATGGACCCACACCACAGGAACCGTCTCTTTTACAGTAATGAGAGGAAAGGGAAGCTTAATATTATTTTCAATTACAAACTAATTTTGTAACTCAGACTGTAAATGCCTCAGGGCAAGGCCTTTTGGTTTGGGTCCGGCACAAAGCTCAGCAGTGTCAGCGCTTTAACATTTTCTAGTTCAGTTATTTTATTTTTTAGCTTACATAGTAACTAAAATTAGCCTGCTTCAGTCTTGTCTCAAGAGGACGACAGAGTTGCCACTGTTGCTTCAGGTTTCTTGGCTTTAAAATAAATAAATAAAAAATCTCAGTCTCCTTAGAAGATAAAAATATCCTTCATAGTTCACTCTCCTCTTGACTGAGTACTGCACTCTTGAGGTGACACTCAGGTCTCAAAGCTGTCTTTTAGCATCAGCAAAAGCCTCATTCTGAGCAAAGGAGAATGTAATAGAGATATATAATAACCCATGATCCCTGAAACTTCACCTTTTCAGTCTAATTTTTAGAAAATAGTTGATTGGGGAGAGTGTTTTGCAAGCCATCAGGCCCATCTTCCTTGGAGCCGGGTGCAGTGAAGCCTCTCTAAGGAAACAACTTAGTCATCATAAGAGACCGATTTTTCTGAAAACTCCAAAGGGCATGGTAGATCTGAAAGCTGCTCTGAAATGGGGAGGGAGGAAGAAAAAGAGGGGGCGGGGAACAAACAAGCTGCACACACCACACCTCAATGCATCAGTCTTCTCAGAATTGCTTTCTTATTCTTATTTGTCCATTGGATTGATTCTAGGAGTTATTACTGGATCCTTAGTTGCTTAGCATCCACATGTGTCTTCACTGTATAAGGTTCACTGTCTCACTGTATTGCTACTGCAGTCTCTAAATCCAGTTTCTCTAACAACAACAACAAAAAAACTAGCTCTTGTATAGCTCTCAAAGCACTTTATAAAAGGTCAGTATCATTAACCCCATTTTACAGATGGGAAAACTGAGGCATGGAGGGAAATTATTTTCCCAAGGTTCCCCAGCAAAGCAGCTGCAGAGTCAGACCCAGATCTCGAGTCCCAGTCTTGTACTCTGTCCACTAGGCTACATTGCCGCCCATAGAGGAAAAATAAAGAATAGACCCCACACTTCCATCTTTACTCCTCCTGATGCGCTATTTGCTGGTTTTCACAAGAGCTCACATTAATTTAACATGAGACATCTGTTGTGGACTATAGGAGAATTCAATAGCAACAGACCAGTTTATCGATTACATGGTGCTTTTCAACCTCAGATGCTGGTGGTTGCTTCTCTTTCACCTAGTTGTAAATAATAATTCAGTTGTATAATAGGATTGTTTTCAACTTCTTGTTGTATTACTGAGTACATACTGTTGTGTGTACTATTGCTTTCAACTAGATTAATTCTGAATAGCTCAACTGTGTGTCATAGATCTTATACTGCTAACAGCTAATGGAGATCTTCCTGTAATTCTAGTGGTAGGGTTAGAAAAAGGAAAAGAGCAGGAAAAACAGAGTTCTATTTCCAGTCACTATGAAGTTCCAAGTAGCCATGGTGTGAAGTTTTAGATGATCCCAGATTTAAGATACCAGTAGAAACATACAAAACTAACTTATTCTAGCAATGTCCCAGTTAAGTATTGATTACTGATTTTTATGCAAATGAAAGTCTGCAACCAATTTTGTTTTGTGCTATGTTGTAAAAATTAAGGATTATCTTTTTAAAATACATTTTAATTATTTTTATTTGCTAATTATGTGTCTTATGGGATAACTCAACAGTATTGACCAAAGTGGGATAGTGTTCTGGCTGGTTGCAGTTAGGAACAGAAAGCTCTATGACATGAAAACTGATGATACTGTGGTGAACTTTTGACCTGATGTAGAAACTTGATTGTCACCTTTCCATGTTTTCTTTTTAACTTCAGTTCTACACAGAAAAACAAATCTATCTTGATTTTTGTAGGCAAGTTTCCTCACACTTCACCACTGAAGTTTTATATGGTCTAAAATAAATAGGCCAGCCTTTGAAGGTAAAACTTATAAGTGGCTAAGTGAGATCTATGGTGTCTTACAGTGTCTCTGGCTTTAACGTGTAAATCTAAAACTAATGTGACTGGGCCATCTAAGGAAAGTGAGAAGCTACCTTGTCCAACTTTGTGGCGTAAACAGAGTAAAATACTGAAACAGATATTACTGGACTTTTTTTCCCATGGCATTTGGAAGCTAAATTGATGGGCTATACAACTTACTAAAGTCAGTAAGGTTATGTCTCCACACCACACTAAGCCCAGAGGCTAAATCAGGTTTAAGCTCAAGCCCCTCCTTCCATCCCCACAGAAATCAGCCTGATTCAGGCTAGGAACTTCTCTGGACTTGAGCCCACGGACCCTTCTAGGAAGGTGGGTCAGAGCCCGAATCCTCCTGTGATGTGGATGGGAGGCCAGAGTGCAGTGTGAATGGAGCTCAAGCCCAAGTTGTGAGACTTGGGTCTGGAGAGTCCTCCAACACTATTCCACAATCCCTTAGAGCTGTGCTTCCCAGCCCTTCCATCCCAAAACTTTCCATTTGCTTCCCAGGAATTGGAAGCAACCTACTAGTTCAAATGCAACTACTTAGTGTTTAACCCTTCATTTCCGCATGGACTGCTCAACTAGAAACACAGTCATCCTGCCAGTGTATCAGCTTGGTCAGCACTCAGAAGTCATCTTGCATTAAGTGAGTTGCTAGCTGGCCAGACGAACACAGCTGGATTCTGGTTAACTTCCGATATGAGGCAAGCAAGACTTAACTTCGGTAAGAGCACAAGAAACGTCTACAAAGCTATCTCCGAGTGGCTGGCAGAGTTGAGTATCAACCGGACAGCAGAATACGGAGAACGAATCAAGTGGCTGAAGACAGACTACCACAAAGTCAAGGATGCTAATAGCACCTCTGGGAATGCCCCATCTTCCTGCCTCTTTTACAAGGAATTCGACTGGGTGATGGGAAATGTAATAAGGATTGAGCCCGCAGAGGTGCATGTCAACCTGCTGAGGGGGGATGGCACCCTGAAACCCTGCAGTCATACGCACCACCAGAGGAGAAGAAGTTACCTGATGCTGAGGCCAGTAACCGAAGAGGCTATGCCACCAAAGCGACTACAGCACATCCTGGGTCTGTACTCAGAGGAGTTGTTTGGAGATCGCCCTGTGGAGTAGCAGGCTGCAGAACTGGCATCAGAGCAAGCCCCGGAGCTGAAGCCTGGTACATTTGTTTGTTTGTATTAATATGTAGATGGGAGATTTCCAGTTTCTGGTCCTAGTAAGTTATTAACACAAACTGTGGGTTTGGTGTGCTTCCATTCAGGGGGAACATTCTCCTTCCGCCCTCTCCTGTTTCTCTTACACCACATAGATTCAAAATGGACACCGTGAAAAGGGGGGGGGGAACTAAACAAGCATTTATCATGAAATGTGTACTAGCTACTTACTGATTGTTATAAGTATGGTTTGGGGCTTCATAATTAGTAGCTTCACATATCCCTCCTGTCTATTCAGCACACTTTATAAGCCAGCCATGACCTCATTGTAACTCTCAGATCCTCTCTCCCCCACCATTCTGAGATGTGCTGGTCCGTCACAAGACCCTAAATATGTCCTTAGTGCATATGGATGGTTGTCCTGGAACTGAAACTCACACTTCCACTTTAGGACCTCCAGAATATCAATATTCTCCAGAGCTTCCCCTGCCTAACAGGATTGAAAAACCATAGCTCGTGACTAGGCCACTCATAATTCTCCTCTCCCCCGCTCACACACACCAAAAATGAAGAGGTTGTAGAAATCATTTCAATTGAATTTTTACCATGATTTGTGATGGCTTTCACTGCTGCTCCAAAGGACATCTGAAGTGTCTGGTGTTTTGTGTGAATAAAATAAAGCTCATTATTTTTTTTAAATCAATCATCTTTTGACCTTGAATTAAAGCGGTCTGAGTCCTCTCTACATTATCGTGTCCTGCAGACTATGTAGCCTTTGGACAATTCGGGAAGTAGCTGGACCTTGTCACATGCAATGAACAGTAGCATATGGAATGGACAGATGTACCCTGTGCGTTCATCCACTCCTGTCTATTTGTGGCCCACACATGCAAAATGTACCAGAAGGACCAAGGAGAACAGAGGGACGGGGACATCCAGGAATAGCTGGATATGTTTGGGAACATTCACCTTTCACTGTTTTGGCAGTGAGCTGATTATGTTGTACGTTTTGACGGCAGCTGGTCTGCTTTTCTGGTTCTTACATTGGTATGTAAATATTCGTATACAATGTGTAAAATAAAAATGTTGAATTTGCACACAAGGATACAATAGAAAGTTTATTATGTCTAATGTTAAAAGTGGCACAAATTGTACTGAATGTCATCATGTGCCCATGCTCAACAAATTTCCTTATAAATATTTACAAAATGAGATCAGAGTAACCCATAAACTGTGAGTTGTAGCACATGGCCAGTATTTATAAAATGCACAACACATCTCCAGACATTTCATGAAAGCGTTTACAAAATTAATAATAGATAATACCAACACATTTAAAAAACACCCCACAGCTGCTGCATCCATACACAGTATCTCCTTAAATACCATTTTATTCTCCCTCATGCATGGGACCGTGCAAACCCATTATGTGGGGACACAAAGCATCCCTGATTTCTGTGTGTGTGTGTGGATTCGGCACTGGTCATGACAGGTGCACTGTCTAGCTGTGTATACCAGTTCAGAAATCCAGCAGTATCTTGAGGCCACTCCTGGTGAAAAGGGCTTCCCCCTTGTCCTTGCAGACAGTGTGCAGAACACAGCAGGCCACAATAACGCAGACTGCATTGATGACACTGACATCCAAAACAGTTTTGAAGGCAGTCCCAACAGGATTTCGGTCTGCCAAATGCATGTTCCACCACCATCCTACAGCTACTGACCATGTAGCTGAACTTGCTGTTTTGCCAGGTCTTCTGAAAGAAGGATCTGGTTTCATAAACCTGGCAGCAGGGGTTGGCGGGGGTCCCCTAGAACAACAGTGGGGACAGTGACTCTGTTTCTAACAATAAAAAGAAAAGGAGAACTTGTGGCACCTTAGAGACTAACAAATTTACTAGAGCATAAGCTTTCGTGAGCTACAGCTCACTTCATCTAACAATGCCATTCGGTGGGAATAATGTCTCAGCTTGTCCATGAAGGTCAAGTCCTGATCTCTGGAAAACCCTCGTACCATGCACCCTGCCAGTACATCCCACATTAGTGTCTATGAATCTGCCCTGTGGTCAGCCAGGGCCTGCACAATGATGGAATAGTACCCTCTGTAGTTTATATATTCATGTGCTCCTTGCTACATCAGTGGTCCCAGCAACTATTTCAGGAACATTTGTAACACCCATCGCCTCTGGATATATCACAGTCCTGATCGCCTCACAAGCCTCTGTTACAGCCACCCCCACAACTGATTTGTCAACTCCATACTGGTTACCCACAGACCTATAACAGTCTGGGAGAAACCAGCTTCCAGATGGCTATAAAGACCGGCTTCTGAATTGGCCTGGTCTCCCTCACTGGGGGGTTGGTGCAAGCTGATCACAAACCTCCAGGAATGCCTGCTTCTTTAGACGTTGGTCATCCCAAGTCCATGTGATGACATGGTCCCACCTGTCTATGCTTGTGGCCCCGCTCCAGAAGCACCGGTCTACAAAGGGGGAATGTGACAAAGACAACAGGCATGACCAGCATCAGTTACGTAGCAGCTGGCATGTCAGTATCCTCCTCTAAGAGGTGCCTTTGGCAGTTCAGAAACTGCCAGTGAAATGTCCACCAGCATCTTGCAGATAGTCTGCGTGTTTCCCAAAATAGGACAGAGCATAAGTGGAGAAGTTCTTCCATTGGGTCAGGATCCATCTTGGACTGTGCCTGCTGGGGGCATGCAGATGCAAAATGGCTTGACAGCGTGTTTGCAGGCTAGACATACTTCCGGTCAACTCTCTCAGGACAAGTTCTCCCACAACCCACCAAGGGTGCCAGGACTCTTGAGATATGATGGTATATGTCCAAAGAAGCTGAAGTTCTGACTCAAGTCTGCATTGTGCAGTATGGATGCACCAGCATGGTTATAAGGCCCAGGTTTCCCATGCAGTGTGGATGCTCAAAGGCAGGCTTAGAAATATCAAGTGTGCAGGCACAGGTCATGTGGGCCCACGTTTAGTATGCTGTGTACACATATCCTAGTTACTAATTGACAACCTTGGCCACATTCTCTGCTTCTGGTGCAAATTTAGGGCTAAATTGTGAAGTCTTTATGCAGTCCTGAACTATAGCAAAAACTTCTACTGTTGGAAGTAAGGTCAAGTAACTGCCAAATCACCAAAGGGCTTAAAGATTACTGGTGAGAAGTGACATCTGCTGATAGATAACTGTGGTGAAAGAACCCAGTAATAAGAATTCTGTCCCAATTATCACCACGGCAAAATGGCCAATTTGGGCCTACATCCTAGTACTTTACATGTTGCCATCTTTTAATGGCAAAAGAGGTGACTGCTGTTATAGTGGAAAAGCCCTAAGCCACCTAGTATGTGGCTAAACTGGATCTCATTTTATATAGCTCTTTGAGAAAATCTGTTTCAGAACTTCGCTATCCACATGTGTTGATACTGAGTTTCTTATTCAGAAAGGATTACCACATTCTATAGCTTTTTCAGCTTCCTCCCTCCCCCAGTGACCTGTCACATAGTGTTCTATCACATACATAAGTAATCCTTTGTCCACAAGCAACCCTTCCTCCCATACACATCCCTCAGCTCTTTACCAGGGGCTTCTCAGTTATTCTGTCTGTATTTCACACAGTCCCCTGTCTGCAGTTGTGTATTTTCTATCTTTTCTGCTTTTTCAGATGCACTGTTTATTTCCATGACTGCAGCATTTTGCTGTTCTGTGAGCTGGCATTGTTTGATTATGATGCATTGATGTGATTTCTCATTTAAGGAGCAATCTAAACTGGGAAAATTACAAATCTCTTAATTTACATGTTTAAAAAGACTTTTCCCATCAAAACTGCAGAACCGCCTAAACTCCTCTTAAAATTTAAAATATTTGAATTGATTTGAATCCCTTTTTCTATAAGGGCTCCATTTAACTTTCCATATCTGTGGACAGGTCCAATATTATTACAATGAAAGTGTTGTCTAGCAGTTAGAGCAAGGGACTGGGAGGCCACTCCAGCATTTGATTTCCCCTCTCTGAAACTGTTTGCATGTCGCTTACACCTGAAATTCAAAGCCACTGAGCTCCTGCATGCTCTGAATGCATCCAATGAAGTGAGCTGTAGCTCACGAAAGCTTATGCTCAAATAAATTTGTTAGTCTCTAAGGTGCCACGAGTACTCCTTTTCTTTTTGAGCTCCTGCAGCAACCATTGATTTCGATTGCAACTACAGATGTCCAGCAGTCCTGAAGAATCAAATTCTTTATCTCTCTGCAGCACTGTCTCCCTGTCTGAAAACGAAGCACAACTACCACCAACCGGTGGCGAGAGGCTTAATTAATGAATATCCATGGGTGGAAGGTGCTATAGAACTGCAAGTTATTAAGTTTGCTTTGTTAGATTAGCTTATCTTCAGCATGATTCCTGACCTGTTTAGAAACATGGATAGAGCCTCATTCTTCAATTCAGCAGTCTGGCTCATTTAAGCATGTGCTTAACTTTAGATAGCTAAGTGATTTGTTGAGTAGAGAAGAACTGCTGAATTGGAGAATGGAGTCAGTTGCTGAGGTCTGAGGAAGAGACTGTTCCTCTCCACATTTCTAATGTGCTGAAGATCTGTCAATTCGACTTAAGCATGCAATATTTTGTTGAATTGGTACCTTTTGTCAGTGTGGTCCCAGGGCGGAACCTGAATAAAGGCCATTAGAGAAGGAATTCCAGAAACAGCACCACGGGACCTGGGGGTGTGATGGGATGGAATAAGCAGCAAGGGAGCTGGCAAATGAGAGACTAGACGATCCAAAGGAAAGAGGGATTGCAGCTGGCTCAACCTCTGTGGCTTAGGAGGAATTTCCTTCTTAGAACCTTGCCAACATTGTGAGGAATGTGTTCACTTTCCTAAGCAGAAGCCAGTAAAAAAATCAACAGAGGTCAAGAACAAAAGGCACTCACCTGTGCTGCTCTGTTCTCATCAAGATGCAGTCCCATTCATGTTTTGACTTTTGTTGTTTGAAATAGTTAGCTTGCTTTGACCATTTAAAAGAATAAACTGCACATCTACCAAGTTTCTGTGATCAGCACTAATTAGAAGATTCCTAAGAATACTGGGGAGTCTGCAATATTGTCTTCTGTAGTCTAGAATAAAATAGAAATTGGATATGGTCCCATGGAGTTTAAGATTAGATTTTGGGCTGGTGTCTAAGTGAGCTTGGACCAAAGAGCCTCCAACTAACAAGTCATGGGCATCAGGATACCCAACCTGGGAAAACAAACAATAGTCCTGAGTCTGTGGCTTGTCTGAACCCATAATAACCAAACCAGCCTCCTAAGATGAGTCTTTAATATTAGAAAGGTAGGCAAGCTATGCTCTATTTTGGTAAATGTGATTACATTTTCATGTTCAAGGCACTTTACCAACAATTCTCTCAACACTCCTGTGAGCCAGGTAATTCTTAGCCACATTTTGTAGAGGGAGAAACGGAGGCAGAAGGGTTTAGACTTCCTCAGAGTCAGAGGGAGTCCATGTTGGAACCAGCATTCATTCCTCACTACCAGTCCCATATTCAGTCCAGCAATTCATATCTTCTCTCCTTATATATTTTCCCCACCTTCAACAGCTATAATTTCCATCTTCTAAGAGGTCTCTCTATGGACCATGATTAGAGAGCCACTGTTCAATGAACATCAGTCTTCCTACCTACCTATCATTGCCTTCTTACAGTTCAACAGTCTATCTACTGAGGCACCCCAAAGTGGACACCTGTTCCAAGTACAGTTCCACAATATCAACCTTTTGTGCTGTGCCATATTTAACTCTTCTCCCTTTTGCCTTTTCTACAGTTTACACATCCCAGCATCCTATTTCTTTCCTTAACATATGGACAAAAGTCACCCTCTTCCCCTTTAGAAGATAAGCAACCGTGCTCCTTCTCCACTGTGTTTGAATGAAGGCCTTGGTGGAGCTGAGCCCAAAGCATGAACTGCTTATGAGAATTTGGTTTACTCACAGTTAGACATGTCTCTGGCATCATCAGAAGTTCGAGTTGTTGGGGCTTCCCCATTTTGCTGTCTGCCTGCTAGAGCAAAGGTTAAAAGCTCTCCAGACTTATCAGTTCTTGGAGTTTAGCGTTAGCATTGTCCTGAAATGGTAAGCTTTATTTAAGAGAGTATGTTTAAACAGCTTTCCCCCCCCCCACTAGGCTACAGCTTTAGAGGAGGCTGGACTAGAGAGCTGGACCAAGTTTACTACGTATAATGCAGCTTGTAAACATTCTCCATTATATGGCCGTTGTGAGGAGTTTTAGTATGAAAGTGCTCTTCGCGTGCTTGGAGCTGTACAAACCAGAGCAAGACATGGTTCCTTCCTCATGGAGCTTGTAGTCTGACTGTCACTGAACCAATAAAGCACTTATTTTTTCTCCTTCCCACCACCCCTGTTATGCAAAGTACATGTGGTGTATCCAATGTGTCAAATTAACTGGAAAATTTTCTTGCACTGTATATGAAGAGCTGTGCTAGTTACTTCACTCTTCAAGGACCCTTTCTCTGGAGGTTCTCAATGTGTCTTACGAATATTGTGAATTGGGCTCAGCCAGGGCTACCCTTCCCCACAGCATTCCTCCCAGACCCAGAATTGTGCAAGGGAGATCCCACCCTCATTCCACTCTGGGAAAAGTAGGACCCAAGAGATGCCTGCCCTCCCTCCCCCACAAACCATGTGACCTTGTGGAATAAGTGCAGAGAAACACTTGCGAAATTCCAGCCTGCATGAACAGCTGCAGAACAAACCAACAAAGGGGCCTTCAGAGAACTTTCTATAGTTTTGACTGGACCTTCTCTGCCCTGTGCTGATTGGCTGTTTGCTCCAACTCTCCCCCTCCCTCACAGTCTTCACCTCATCTTCACTCTATAGCTGCCCCCTGCCTCCTCAGTTCCCTTCCCTATCTCCTCTTCCTTAACTTTTCTTTCCATTTAGATTGCCCTCTCCTAGCTACACCCTCCCAAAAAACAAAACAAAACATGGAAACAGCATGTTGCTGCCATTCACTCTGCTAGTGTGTTCTTCTCCTTCCTTCGCCTTGTGTCTGTCTGGTCTATTTAGATTAGTCTCTGCTCTGAAGAGACTAAACTACTACTCTGTACGGTGCCTAGCACAATGGGGCCCTATTCTTGCTTGATCCTTCAGCATTTCTGAAATAACCCAGATTATTATTAATATTAAATAATAATGTGCCTTGCAACACCTCGTGAATTAGGAATATTAGCCTCCTTCTACAGATGAGTAAATTGAGTCATAGAAACAGAAAGCTACTTGTCCAGATTTCATATGCAATCAGTAGCAGTGATCGGAAGAGATATCCTGGCCTTTCACTATTGACTGTTGAGCTAATTTTATTATGTGGTGAAAATACACTGACATCCTTCCATGATCATAGATATACTTACTACTGACTAAACAAATCTGGCTGACTTGTAACTTAAAATTGATTCATTCATTGTACTTTGGTTACACTACATGGTGCTGTTCTATGTAACAAAGACCACAATATATAGAGTACAGGGCAGCAACATTAAGTGGTCTGGCTTGCAGCCAACTAAATCTATAGAGTAGTTTTTTTTTAAATGCACCTCCTGTAAGTTGCCTAGCAATGCGAGACTCTCTCATCCTTAGTTTTAGACTATAGATGATGGACAGGATAGTGGAAAAGTCTGACCTTCCAAACCTGGGATTGAGATTCAAGCCTAGTCAGCTATCACATAGTCATTTGAGTGCAGAGTTCAACTGCCAGGACGCAAGGTCTTAAGGACAACTCCAGTTGATCTAGTTTTGCCTCAAAGATTCAAAGTCATTTGTATGCCAGCCTGTGTAGTACATTGAGTCAGGCAGCTATCAGTTCATTATTACATCAAAGATTACAAGTCATCATGAGGAGAGAACCTTCCTTCATAATCAGTGTCCCCTGGAATACTAGTGAAAAACCTGAACTGCTGAAACTCACCATCTGTTTCAATTCAAACATATCAAAGAAAACCTGAACAGTAAGCCCGATGCCCAGTAAAATCATTATCCTAGAGTGTATTTTTGCATTATGATGTTACTCATTCATATCTATCTTTCTGATTGCGCTTCAAAATAGTTCTCATTACTTCTGTGTTCTAGTCCTTTTGAGGAGCCTGACTTGTTTAACAACATCCCAAACAGACATTTAATCCTGAATGCTGTTAAAGGTCACATGGCCCTGAGCTTTTAGAGAACAGATACTTCTTAAATGCTGTCATAGGTATACCCTCCCCTCTGTGCATACATGCTGAGTGAGTGCATCTATTTATCTGTGGTTTCCTTTTCAGGAGAATCAATGTGTTGCCAATGAACACTGTTTGTTTGATATTTTACAGTTATAGAAGGCTGCTTATTGTTCCTCTGTGCCTGTAATGGTATCATTATTAGGCCATTTTAACTGACTTTTTTTACTTCTGCCAGCTCTTAGGATTCACTTTGAAATTGTTGTGCTATTTTTATGTTTTGATTTAAGAACATAAGAACAGCCATAATGGGTCCCATCAATGGTCCATCTAGGCCAGTATCCTGTCTTCAAACAGTAGCTAGTGCCAGATACTTTCAAGAATCAAAAGGAATTTTGTATCACCTGAAAACTTTGCCACCTCACTGTTTACCCCTTTTTCCAGACCATTTATGGAGATGTTGAACAGCACTGGTCCCAGTACAGATAACTGAGGGTCCCCACTATTTACCTCTCTCCATTGTGAAAATTGACAATTCACTCCTACTTTGTATTTTCTGCCTTTTAACCAGTTACTGAGCCATGAGAGAACCTTCCCTCTTATCCTATGACTATTTACTTTGTTTAAGAGCCTTTGGTGAAGCTTTAAACCAAGTTAAAATGGCTTAAAAGTGAACTAGAATGCTGCACTTATATGACATGCCCCACGGAACAGAACCATGACACTCAAGTTTATTCAGTACTAGTACAGAAGAATTAGTACACTATCCACTGGCTAAATACATAACCTACCTTCCTGGGAATCCATAAGTACCCTAGTAAAACCCACCTCTTTGTAGCAAAGTCCTTCAAAGAATTATCCTCATACAGCCCTTGTGACATAATAGTACCTAATTTGTGTATACAGTAGTACATAGGTAAGTGGTGTTAGTCCAATATTAACGATGGGCAAGAGGTTAGCTGACCCAAAAGTACATAATGGCAGAGGTGGGGCTGAACAGATCACCCATTCCTAGTCCCATGTCTAACCTTGGGTATATGCTGCCTCTCACATGTTTGTGCCCATTTTTTGTGGGTTTATTTTTTTCCCTCTGTACAGTCAAGGGATTTGAGTTTGCCAGCAGATGTTTGCAAAAAGTGAAATCTGAAGAACGTTTCAGGATAAACCTCCAGAATAGGGTTGCCAACTTCCTAATTGCACAAAACGGAATATCCTTGCCCTGCCCTGCCCCTTCTCAGAGGCCCTGTCCCCTGCTCACTCCACACACGCACACACCCGTTGCTTGCTCTCCCCCATCCTCACTCACTCCTTTTTACTGGACTGGAACAGAGGGTTGGGTACAGGAGGGGGTGGGGGTTCCACTGAAATCTACCTGTTTATGAAAAATACCTACTAATAACTGAGACTGCACCCACAAGAATGAGGGTTTGTTAGCAAAACCTGTTATTCCAAAATATAAAGGGCCTAATTCAAAGTCTACTTATATCAACAGGAAAATTCCAATTGACATCAATGGGTTTAGGTGGCTTTTGAAGATTTGTACTCATTGCCCACAACATGTATAACACTTTATTCTCTGTAAAGACACAATCCCAACCCCAAGGAGTGTGGAGTCTAGGTACTGCATTATATATAGTTTCCTTTCAATTCAGAAAAGCTACTGCAGTTTGAGAGTCTGCTGGAAGACAAAAGGGGAGGGGGAAATGACTAATTGTCCTGTGGTCTCTTCACTCATCCATTTTCATGCCTCTTCCTCTCAATCCACTCCAAGTCAGGCAAACAGCATGTGCAATGTCCAGCAGATGGGCTGGAGCTAGCCTGCATGGCAGCTGTGTCTCTCCAGCATTCAGATCAGCAATCAGACACTGGGACTAGAGGGGGAATTGGGATTATCATTAAAAAGAGATTAATCAACCCATCACTACCAGTCTGACTTGGAAAATGTCTATAAATAAATTATTAAAATGAGTCCTGCTGATGCCCTATCAGCTCATCAGCTGAAATGTAAATTAGGATGTATAATTCAGATGGGTTCCACTTTTCTAAAATTCTATAATGCCCAATTCTATTCTACATAGATTCTTATGTTACCCTCATCACTACAATATTCTGAGCGCCTTCCAGTCGTGACAAATGTTATTCATGTCACTTAATGCACTTGTTCCTCATCCTCTCCACAAGGGGAGAATTGTGTGTGTAATGTTTGGTTGGGTAGGGTTTGTCGGTCTTTAAAATGGGGAACATACTATCTACCTACTTCCCAGTGGTGTTGTAAAGATCAGTCAGTGCTTGTAAAGCACTCTGAAGGGGTGCTGGAAAATGCAAGTTATTTTATGCAATGTGAAATATGGTTTGTTTTTAAAGTAAAGTAAGGAAAAGATGGAGACCATAATCCTAAATGTAGACATTATATGCCATTTTATTCCTTATTCATATCCCCCCTCCCTAATGTTGTTTCTAATTTGGTGGCATGTGTGCAGTTTTATTTATAATATTGAAAGTTGAAATCAGTCAGGGGGAGAGAAGTTAACAAATGACTCCTGTTTTCCTTCTGATGGGGTTGCAGGAATATGGAGATGGAGAATCACATATCCACAAATTAGAACTTCATATGGAGTGGAATATACTTGTGGTTTTTCTGCTCAGAGAAACTAGCACCTGTGCTTTACCACCATTACTGTTCTGTGCTGGTTGCTGCACTCCTGAGCTCTGATGCAGCCAAAAGCCTTGGTGAGCACAGATGTGCCAAACTAAAAATAAGTTTAAGTTGGGAGGGGCGTTTTTAAACGTTTTCCTTCCCCTCTCAGGCAACCAGCAAGCTGCAGTCCACCTGCTTCTTCACAAACTTTATATAATCCAACCCTCAAGATCATTAACTAAATAGTAGTTTTGAGAAGATACTAGCCCTTCTTGAAGGTTTTTCCTCCCTGGAGCCACAGATGAGATGTTAGCAACAAACAGTGTCTGACCATAGGCAGAGCTAGGTTGCTTACATGACACAGATGGTGGCTTCTAAAGAGGATGGGAAGCCTTTACCAGTTTAATCTCTTTTCCTTCCACCTCAAACATGTGGCTTATGCCAAACAACATTGGTGGCCAGTACCGTACTTGGCAGGCAGGCAGGGAGGACCAAAAAGTCATCCCCAGTCTTGTTAGTGTTCTTTTCAAACCTACTTCCCTCTTTAAAGTTGGAATTCACTTTCCAACCAGCCAGGAACAAAGCCCAGAAGCAAGACCTGATAACTTCTTCTGCTGGATCATCATCTGTTACTAACTCACTATATAATTATCCTCCCCCACAAATAAATTAGGGTAGTTTTATTTCCGTGTTCAATGTGGAAAACTTATCTCCCTTTTGTATGTAAAGATTGTCTGGGATTTTTCAAACGAGACTAAAAGGAGTTTGGTGCTCAATTCCTATTGAGTTTTAGTTGGATTTGGATGCATAACACTTGGCTCCTTGGAAAATTCCAGCTACTAAATATGCAGTCTCAGATGGAGGCAATTTTCAGGTTATCCATAGTAGCAGACACTTGTTTGAGGTTTACTATGGTACCAATTAGAGGTTATTTATCTCCTTCATAAAACTGTCTCATTCTAGTTATTCATTTTCTCTGAAAAGCCAAAAGAGTTGGATTCATAAAACTTGTCTGGACTAAATTCTTCACTCAAAAGTCATGCTTGGTTTGGAAATAATACCTAGAGAAATCTTTTTCCATGGACACTCATCATACATCTGAAGTAAATGGCTCCATATTAAACAGACACAGATCCACATTTCACCACCATTCAGAGAAAGCCAGATCTAGGATTTTGGGTTGGCTCACCATAGAGAGCCTGAGCAAACACCTCCAAAAATCTCAGGGCTGCTTGAAACGAGTGGGTTGCTCTGGCCACAGCTTTGTCTTAAGAAATGCGAACAGTATGAAGTGCAAAGTCAGTTCTTAAGTAGCATCACGGTGATGTTTGGTGAGAAACATTTACACTAGTAATTGGCTGGGTAAATATATGAAATGAGACCCATTATGATACAGAAAACTGTTTTGGATTTGGATTTTGCTGACCAGTGTTCATTCTGAAGTTTTGAGCACTGTCTAAGCTATCCTTCCAAATATTTGCATTCTGTGACTTGCTACAGTCCCATTGGATAGCTGAAATTATAGGTAAACAGTTCACTATTCTTAATGTTGAAAGCTGCAAGTGTTTCCTGAACTGTCCTATCACTCTTATGTGTTTAACTTACTCTTTCTGGTGACATACAGCACAGTTGCTTGCGATGATGACAAGAGAAAAAGAGACTTGTGGAATTTGTATATCACGCTATTTGAGCCAAGAAGACACAGCTGACTAAACAGCAAGCACTGAGAGGCACTGCTCATGCTGTCTGTAAAAGGACATTTGATTTGGGGGGAAGGGAGTTAGAGAAAGAATATCTAAACAAACCAACCATATCCCACTTTGATGATATGGTAAAACTTCCATTGCAGGAGGCCTTGATTAGAGACCATGCTAGGGCCAGATCAGGCCAGACTAATTATAACTTTGACCAATGAGCTGGAGGAGGCTTGCCTGAGAGTCTTTAGCAGAACTTGGCTTTTGGGACTTGAAGGAAAATGTCACTCAAAAAAAAAAAAAAGCAGCTTGTTTTCTTACAAAGATAATCCTGAAAATATGCCTTGGTCACGGGGTTGAAAGGAAAAGAGCGACTAGGTTTCATTTCTCAGCTGAGAGCATTCAGAAGTCATGAGTCAGGCCTCCTGATAACGGAGACTTAAAATGAGTTCCGGGTTTTTATTTGCCTTCCGTTTTGAGCCTTGGACATTCTTGTTTTCAAGATTTCTCTCTCTAACCATGATGGCTAGGAACTAGCTTAAAAATAAAAGCAGAGATTCTGATGCAGTCACATGATTCCAGGAGCTAGAGCTTTAAGAAAATCTATTGAGACCCTCATGATAAACGTTGTTACACTGATTTTTTTGCAAGCTCTCTCTTTTTACATACACACATCCCCTTTTATATAAGATATGTCAATCAAGGTTAAGGGTATCCCAAAGAAAAGCATGTTTACTGAGCCAGAATGTATGTTTAAGTTCCACTCTTGAGGGTTGAATTATTGTTTTCCACAGCACTTGTCCACTAGGTATCAGGTAGCTATGAGAGCTCTTGGAGTCAGGGATCCTAGTGGAATGGATTCCTCCTACCCTGCTCTTCAAAGGACTCATAGGTGAGCCAATTATTGCTATTTAGGTGCTGGTTTTATCCACCACTGCTTTACCTCCTCCTCAGTCAAGTTCTCAAAACTTGCTCTCTGTCTGAGACACTAACATGACTAGAGATAACTAATGTTGGAGTAGAGTAACGGATGAAGTCTGGCTCTGACTCAAATTCAGCAACACTCAGAAATATGGCGTTAGACAGACTGGTTTAGAATATGCCTTATGCTCAATAACACATGCAAAAAAAAATCTTAATTAGAATGCATTTTGATAGTTATTTTTTATTTGAAAAGAGGTTAGGGATGAAGGGTGTGCATGTGCTTAATAGGTATTGTGGGTTCAGTTAATGTTTCTTTGAAGATCAATGCTATACTAAATCTCTCTCATTTGCTCTACGTGCTAAGTAGTTGGTTCTATTCTGGATGAAAGCATGGAGTTATTTATCAGTAACCATTTCCTTTCAAGATGTGTGTTTTCATCTTACTCGTTGATTAAAAATAGCTGACTTGCTTCATTTTCTGCCTCTGCTTTGGTAGCGAGAAGTTTAACTAGATCTTGCTGGGTCATTCTCAAAGGTTTCAGACAAAAGTCCAAGTTGGGAAGCTCTTATGAGCTATCAGCAGAACTGGGGGTGAAACTAACCCAGGAGATTTCTAGTACTTCCTGGTCAAGCTGGTTGCTTGTTTGTTTACTGTTTTTTCCTTCCCACTCTTCCAATCTCTGGTTTCATCCAGTATCTGGAAGTGGCTCATGCAAGAAGCAGAGTTAAATCTACTCTACAAAAAAGTTTTATGTTGGCATTTAGAGCAAAATTTTGTGGTGAGATGTGCAGCACGTTTTGTGTTTTACCTGAAATAGTTTCCCCATTCCTATTGGGAACATCATCATCTGTTAATTCTGTTCATTAACCTAGCTTGTAAGTTCTTAGAAGAAGGGGACAGTCTTTCTACTATGTTGAATGCATCGTCCAATGTGGTCCTAGATGCTACTACAGTACAAATAAATCTGATATTTATCAGCATTTTTCAGACTGTTCTTCAAACAAATTCTTAGGAGACGACAATGCATATAGTGAACATTATGTTGTGCCACCCAAAAGGACCTATTGTTCTGTCTATTGTAAGGACCTCATAGTGAAGTGAAGTTGAGATAAAGGAACTACCCACGGACTTAGATTTTACCAATTTCAGCTCTTTGCGCCTGTTTCCTCTTCTGCAAAATTATGGGTCTTGCCTATTTTGATTGTATCTCTTTGGGGCAAGGATTATATGGTGTGTTTATATAGTGCCTAGCATAATGGTGTCCACGTCTTAGTTGGTGCCTATTGGTGCTATAAATAAGTTTGCAGTTTTAATAGGGTTAATATCAGTATCACTCAAATATATTTAAACTCCTTAATTGGCAATTACAGAGTCATTGATAAGTCTGATTAAGTGTCCTTTAATGCATATAGTATGTGCAGCCACTGTTTTCTATCATGTATTGTGATAGAATGGATGTGCTTCACTCAAAAAATTATTCTAAGCTAGCTAAAGAAACAGACTTTCCAAAGCTTATACAGGAAGTCTTCTTGAAGTGTTGTTATACATTTGGAGAGGACTCAACTTTTGTTGCTTGTTACCCATGCATGTACAGATTGTCTTGTCTACCCACTTAAGCCATTATTTTTTTTCTGTTGTGCTTTGGTGCTGAAACCAGGTGCATGTAATTGTACATGTGCAAAAATGCAAGTGCAGCTGCACACCTGATTTGTTTGTGCAGTTACTATAATAATGGGCACAAACATGACGTTCCTGTGCATAATTCCCCAATGTGTAAAATGGTTAATTATGCATAGGAATGGCTAGTTACATGTCTTGCGGTTTGTCCACACTTAAATTTGTTCAATCCGACCGCAGAAATTGCAAACACAAAACAACAATTGTACATGAACCTAATTTTAAAAATTAGGTTCCATACTGCACAAGTGTCCACTTACAACTTTTCAGACTGATATTTCTGTAAACACACACAAGAGTCTATATATAGCAATATACACTAATGGTGTTTAGGTTTTTGTACTGTAAAATTTTATAGCAAGATTTCAGCCTGCCCCTCAGTCCTGCATATTTAGCACCCAGAAACTTGTATAGACCAGAGGAGATGCTTTGGGTCTGTACAAAAAATTCTCATTCCACAGCCAATGTCTTAAATCTTTTTAGAAATTTTCAGATGAACTTCTGTCCTGAGAGTGGGGAATTGTGGGGTGAGGCGTGAAAGAACCTTACAGTGCAATTGCAGAAGGGATCTTAGAAGCAATGGGTAAAAGAGACTGGCAACCATGGAGATGGGTTAGGGAAGCAATTGGGAGGACTGGTGGAAAATGGATGGGAACCAGACTGGAGGGTCAGGTGAATATTGGAGAGGGGCACTTTCTTTACATAGGAGGTTCCCCCCCCCCACCATGTATGAGACAAGCCACCCACCCCATACCATAGGGTTACTTGTGTGTTATGATACTTGCAGATATTTCAGTACTGTGCATCAGTGGCATAGCAGGGTATTCCTTTTCCATTCCCATCTCTTTTGCCCTTAGCTTGGGTTTCCTGATCTCATCCAGCACAGCTTCTCGGGCCTATGCCAAGGGTCCTAACATCCTGGAGGCAATGACTCAGCATTGAGGTAACTTGCTTGAGTTGGGACAATGGGAGTGGCAGTGTTCAAAAACATTGACCATCCCCTATTTCTCCCTCACAAAATCCAATGCACTGGTCACAGCCTGCTGCTGTATTTGCCCTACAGCTGGGAGGAAAGGCAGACCTACATGTCCCTGGCAGTGTAGTACAGAGAAAGTTGCAGTGTTTGCCAAGGAAGTGTATCAGCCCAAGCTATTACAGTAAATAAATAAAAATTCCTGACCTCTTCGTTTCAGCCCAGTGCAATTGGAAACAGCCAAGACCAACACACCACAAATCTCTAGGTTTCCAACAGAAACTATTCAGCCTTGGAGACAGCTAAGTTTAGATACAGTTAGTGGCCTCTGCAGCTGAGAAACTAAGTTTGCTCTTCTTATTAAATTAGACAGCAGAACAGACTTGAATGTTTGGAACCTGCACTGCACTTGGGCTTTTGCTAAGTCCACTTCAGCTCTTATTTTGGATCTACCTGCTACCACAGTGAGAGCTCAGCTGCTTGTCTCACTGATGTCTAAGCCACTGAACCCCTCATTCCCCCCCCACTCCCCTCAAAGCAATCTAGTTTAGCTTTGCAGAGACTAAAATACTTTACCAGCTGCTGACCACCTGGTGCTTTTCATGACTTTAGGAAAAGAGAATAAGAAACTGAAAATAAACTGCACAGGACCAAAAAGACAAAATACAGGCCACACACTAGAAGTGAGAGAACCAAAAATAACGATGACATGATCCATTTAATACTGTAGTTCAGAATTAACCACTTGAGTGTCTTAGGACATCTAGCAAGTGTCTATCTAGCAATAGGAAAGTCACATGGTTTTAATGACCTAGACAGTGTGTCCTGGGCTTCTGACATTCCATGGCTGAAAATAGACTACATATGGCTGGGCCCCAAGCCTGCTGATATCAAGCATCAACACCGACTCCAGGCAGCATGACAGAACAAGCATTTCCTTCCCTCCCCCACCAGTCTCCTTAATTTCATTTGTGAATCACCACACTTGCTTAATTCTTCTAGCACTGGGAATCAGGACTTACCACGGAGATGAGCTAATCTAATGCATTGATTCCAGGCTGCTGACACTCCTAGGAGTTAATTGGAGGGGTGAGTAAGAGCCAGGGTGAATTTGGCAGGTTCCACTGCCGAGGGGAATTCACTTTTTCAGCCCAAGCACAGGCCAGCTGCCTTTTGCTATTAAAAGTGCTCAAAAATGCAAGTCTTGTGTCCCATGTTAACTGGAGAAAAGCAAGTAAAATAAGCCTGAGCCAGCCCATTTGCTTTTGTGAATACTTCCTAAGCCTCAGGTACGCGGATGTTTGTTTTACTGTGATTTGGAATGCAGAAATCACAGTGCTGGCCAGCATTCAAGTGTGGTTACTTGGAAGCAGTGTGGTTGGTGCCTCCTAGAATGCCAATATTCCAGGTAGCAAATATTTCCAAGTTTTTAGACCATACAAACCCACCCAACCCTCATGCAAAACCGAAGGGTTGCTGGGTTTTTTAAACTCAGCTTTTTGTTGAAACACAAGTTACTGTTCAAGTAATTGAAGCAAACAAAAAATTTAAACCAGTTAACATTTTAAAGAGACATGTAAACTGAAAAAAACCAAGATGAGTTCTGGGCTAAGGTGGTCACTGCCTGACATGTCCAGACAGTCTTCTTGCATATATGGTATATATCAGGCAAACTTTCAGTCCCTTGCACATCCAGCTGAGAGAACAAATGAAACAGCAGTATCTATAATCTCTCCAGCAAAAATTCTGCCATAACTGGCACTCCATGATGCACAAAACACTGCTGTAGTGAATTATAAACCCTTTTGGAAAGGTGGCAGTATTTAAACATAGGAGCAACTGCCATCCCCTCAACTCAAATGTTTAGCCTGCCACACTTTCTACAGAGAACTGCAGCGTGGATATGAGAACTAACTCTAAACTTCTAGGTATGGAGCAGGATTTTAGCTTCGTAGCTCCCATTAAAAAGTCATTTGGAGTTGTGATTAAAGACCCCTGAAGTTCTTTGAAAATTCCATAATCCTGGGTAGTAGGGGGTGGCTTTGGGGGTGGAAAAATGCTTTGTCCTTGGAGTGAGCAGCGGTGGCTGAAGTATTAAAAGATAGCTGCTCAGACTGTCCCACCAGTCACTCAAAAATCATGATTACGCAATGTGGTTACGCGTGGACAGGCCTAGACGGTTGTGAAGGAAGAAAAGCTGCTAGACCAGTGGTTCTCAACCTATTTACCATTGTGGGCTGCATATGCAACTCTCTATGTGTTATGTGAGCCACATCCACACAATATATATATTACCTGTATGTCTGAGGATGTCACATAGGCTGCAGCTGCGTGCTGATTGGGCCGCAAGCAGGCTGCGGATTAAGAATCACTGTGCTAGACAGACACAGACTGAAGAGTTATAGTCAGTAATTTGGGTGTTCCAAAGTCATGAAATTTGCTAACAAACTCTCCCCCTAGTTGCAGAATCATGCTCCAGAACCAGACTTCAAAAAAAAAAAAAAAAAAAAATTCTAGCCCCTACAATTGCAGGGAGCTTCAAACATGAGCTGAGCGCAAACTGTACAGTGTCATCTGCAGAGACCCTGAAACAAGCGTTCTGAGAGGTATGACCTGCCCCATTTATTTCAAATCACAGCCTTGCAGACTTGACAATTCCATGGAGCCAGCAGCAGGGCGTGGGAGCAAAAGCTACAGTCCAGTATGCAACCAAGGCGTAGAGGAGACAAATGCAAGCTGGTAAGCTAAGTAGCTTGGAGAACAGAGCAGCAGCTGAGATACGGGGAGATAAACTGCTGAAGTCACCCACAAACTACCCTGGAATATATGGGGTACATCTACACTGTAGCTGGGAAAATGCTCCCCAGCTCTGCTCAAGCTGGCATGCTAAAAACAGAAGTGTAGCTGGGTGTAGCATGAGCTGACACCTCTACCTACACTGCTATATTTAGCACATTAGCTCGAGCAGAGCTAGCACATCTGTCTACTGTTTCCACCTACAGTGTAGATGTACCCAAGGTTGAAGAAGGTAGTTCTCAGGTGGCCTGACTGGTCAATATCATGGGAGCAGAGGCCTAGGGAGTGGAGCTATGGCACATCCTCCTTTATCGTGGCAGAAAAATCAATCAGCAGGTTTTAGGTCAATGACTATTCAGCTAGGTGCATGTGTGATGGGGAGAGGAACAGGAACAAGAGGCATTTTATGGCAATAGAATAAATTAAGATTGCTGTGGAATTCAGGAGCTACTGCCACAGAATTTGGCCCCATTGGGATGTAGAGTATGTAGGGTCCATATTACAAATGGTTATGACGACTGTGCCTCCAGCTAGTCATGTATCTGTGGTAGTTACATGGGTGGTCTCTGACTGTCTGCAAAATATCAGTGTTAATAAGGAGACACAGTGAGGTCAATTTAGGCCCCATTTTAGGTTTTTTAAATACATGATTTAACATATCATTAAATGTTTAAATTAAATGTTTCCACTTCACTTCCAGTGGAAGCCAACTTATTAAACCAAACAGCATAGCTTAAACTCGGACATTGCAGCATTGTGCCAGATCATGAGAAATGAAACATAAAAACAAGTGAAATTGACTAATACATTTCCTTTGTTAAAGCAGAGAGAAGTACAAGAACTTGAGGCATGGATGAGGGGCTATGTTTGAAATCCTTTCAGTTTTAATAGTAGGTGATGGTTTTAAAAAAAAAAAAAAGAGAAAGAAAGAAAAAGATTTTTAAAAACAAAAGAGATGCTATTTAACCTGCCGTGTCCCCAAGGAACATTTGCTTATGACATAGGAACTTATATGGCAAAGTTCAGGCTGAGTTTTATAGAAACACTGAGTTCCTTCAGTAGCATAAAGGCCAGTGACCATCCAGGTCAATGGGAACTGAGAGTGCTGAGCAACTTTGAAAAAATCAGGCTGCAAGAGCAATTTTGAGATTTGTGTGCCCCACTCTATAAAAGTAAATCTAGTTTAAATACGAGGATAGTGTTGCTCTCAATGGCACTTCCATTCACTTAGAAAAAGGATTCAATCTTCAACTGCAGAAATGGTAGAACAAATTTAGAACTCTCCATTACCGACTATAGAGTGAGTGTGACCATATCCCACAAGGGAGAAGAAATAGAACAAGAATTCAGCAGCTCCTTTTGTTTCGAGGTATATCTTTCTGGGCAAAGATGACACCAGTACTTTTTGATCTGCACTGATTGCCTATCCAATACCAGACAGGAGTGCCAACCCAAAAAGTGGGAGTCAAACCCCAAAAGTCACGATTGAATCTTTAATATCCTATTTTGGTCTGCCTTTTTTTTTTTTTAAATCTCTTCTTGCCAACTCCCTATATGTGTCACAGTGAGCAGCTTTGAGACTAAGCTTGGGTAACATTTTCAAAAGTGCCCAAGTCTTATTTTCAGAAGTGATTTAAGGACTTTAGAAAATGTTACCCTTAGGTTCTTAAGTGCCTGTGGGTAAGTCCACACTGCATTTTAAAACCAGCAGCAGAGAGTCTCAGAGCCTGGATCTACAGACTCCATTTCGTGCTAAGGCCCTAAAAACAGCTGTATAAAATGATGAAGCTCAGGCTCCAAAGCCGGGGAGGCAGGTTGGATTTGGCACTGTTCAGCTGAGTAAAATGTTTACAACTCTCAAAGAGAGAGGACCTGATTCTCCTTCCACTTACACTAGTGGGAATCAGGAATTCCACTAAAAATCAATGTGTTACCTAGATGTAAAACTGAGATCAGTCTTTAAAAAAAAGAAAGTTAACCCATACAGCCTCTTACCAGAAAAGCCTCTTTACTGCTTCTCTGCAGCATCCCTGTCTGCATCACAGAGGGACAGTCTTGAACTTGCTCAGTGGAGTCCACTAATGATGCAGGAGTTGGCCATTGTCACTGGGTGGAAGGGGGAAGACAAATTGGAGGGGGCATGTTAGACCAAATTCTAAGTTTGCAAGGAGCCATGACTATGAGTGTTCTTGAATCTCAATTGGCCAAAGTAATGGGAGTAAAAATTACACAGTCTGAGTCTAGTGTAGATCTAGGAGATCCAAGTTATTCACAATAGAATATAAATCATATGCTGCGTGGCAATCTACATAACGTAAAGCGGCAACCCACAATTGTGTCTTAAATTTTAAGCTTGTGATAACCTTACTCAATGAAATTGTGTCCGCTTTCTTCATACAGACTTGCAGAAAATTCATAGAGTTTTAGACTAGAAGGGACTATTAGATCATCAAGTCTGACTTCCTGTTTAACACAGGCCATTACATTTCACCCAGTTATTCTTGTATTGAGCAGCCCAATAACATGTTTGGCTAAATCATAACTTGTTTGGCTAAAGCATAGCTTCCAGAAAGGCACCCAGTCATGACTTGAAGACATCAAAAAATGGAAAATCCACCACCTCCTTTGGTAGTTTGTTCCAATAGTTAAAACAAACACCAACCACCACAACCCCACCTCCTTACTCCTGCTCACTATTCCCGTTTTTACATCCAAGGATCACATAGCCCATTTTGCCACAAAAATCTTACTGTGAGCTCATCATGCTCAATTGCTTGTCCACTTTGACTCTTAAATCCTTTTCAGAGTCACTGCTTTCCAGGAAAGAGTACCACATTCTGTAGGAATGCCCTGTGTTCCTTATTCCTAGATATGTGACTTTACACTTGACTGTATTTAAAAAAAAAAAACAAAAACAAAAACAAAACCACCACCACATTTTGTTTGAATGGGCCCAGCTTACAAAATGATACAGATCACTCTATATGACTGCCCTGTCATTATTTACCACTCTGTCAGTCTGTGTGTCATCCACAGATTTTTATCAGCAGTGTTTTTTCAGATAATTAAAGAAAACATTGAATAGCATTCAGCCTAGTACAAATACTGCGGAACACCTCTAGAAATACCCTCTTACAATGATAATTCCCCATTGACCCTACTTTGAGATGTGTTAGCCATTTCTTGATCGAAGCACATGTGTTTTGTATAGTGGTAATTTTTAATAAAGGGGAAAGCTAAACAGAACACATCCAGTAAGAAAGCAAGCATTTGATTTCGGGGAAAGCATTTAGAACCAGAAGGTAAATGACAAGTACTCACTCCTGCTTATTTAAGTGGTGTCCAATAAAGGTTGACCTGGGACAGAGATGTTAGAGCTCCCTCTAAAGGGCATCTCATGGAAATGTTATTTAAACTAAGCAGTGGACACAGCTATTGATCAACTTCAGGTTTCAGAGTAGCAGCCGTGTTATTCTGTATTCGCAAAAAGAAAAGGAGTACTTGTGGCACCTTTTGTTTGATCAACTTCAGTGTATCAGGCTTTAACTTATAGAAATTATTTTTGTTTCTTCACTCTCAGTGATTGTTTTAAAAAGACTATACTCCTGAGCCAAGAGTTTAGGTGTAAATACCTGGAGTATGTTCTCTAATGACAGCTCATGCTCATTTAAATTAATTAGCTGACTATTGGGGAAATCTATTAAACTGTGGAATAGTATCCCTAGGGAAGTGACAAAAGACCCGTGAATGGGGACTTGCAACATTAGAGTGAACAAAATAGTAACTGTGCTTTAAGAAAGCAGCACTCTGCATTGGTAGTGAAGATGGAAGAGCACTAGTAGATTTTCTAGTCCGTATCAAGTTTCTGTTGGGACCTATATAATGCAACTTATTTCTTCTACTTTCCTTGTGCAGCGGAATAGTCCAGGGGTTCTCAACCTTCTTCTTTCTGTGGCTTCCCCAACATGCTATAAAAACTCCCCGGCCCACCTGTGTCACAACTGATTTTCTGCATATAAAATCCAGGGCCGGTATTAGGGGGTAGCAAGCTGGGCAATTGCCCAGGGCACCATGCCACAGGAGCCCCCTCAAAGCTATATTGATCAGGCTTCAGCTTCAGCCCCAGATTGCGGGGCTTAGGGCCCCAGGCTTCAACCTCATACAGTGGGGCTTTGGCTTTCTGCCCTGGGCCCTAGCGAGTCTAATACTGGCCTGGCTTGGCAACCACCCGAGACCTGCTCACAGCTCCCCAGACAGTGATGAGCTGCCAAAATCTTAACAACCGGTTCCCTATAAAAAGTTCTGATTTAAGGGATGTGCCCCAGTATGTATTTTTTGTACCAACAGGGTTACCATATGTCTGTATTTTCCCAGGAGGAATCACCCTCCCAGACAGCGATTTAAGAACCAAAAAGCCTTACCTGTCCGGGAAAATACAGATGTATGTTAACTCTGCCTAAAGTTCTTTTTTTAAAAAGATGGGCCTAAACTAAAGATGAGCTCCGTTTCACATGTGTGGGTCCCTGCCACTCCCTGGGGGTATGCTAGGGTGACCAGATGTCCCGATTTTATAGGGACAATCCCGATTTTGGGGTCTTTTTCTTATATAGGCTCCTATTACCCCCCAACCCCTATCCAGATTTTTCACACTTGCTGTCTGGTCACCCTAGGGTGTGCACCTGTGTGGGTCTCAGCAGCTCCCTGCCCCCCTCATTGAAGCAGGTGTGCAGGGTTACTGCCCTGGGAACTGCAGGGCACCAGTGGACGTGGGGCCAGCTGCAGACAGGGACATGGGGTAGGGCTAGCTGGAGGCAGGGGGTGCAGGGCTAGCTGCAGGCAAGGCAGGGGGTGCGGGGCTGGCTGGAGGCAAGGATCAGGGGGTGTGGGGCTGGCTGGAGGCAAGGGTCAGGGGGTGCGTGCGGCAGGGCAGGGAGTGCGGCAGGGGGTGCACGGCGGGCTGGAGACAGGGCAGGGGGTGTGTGCAGCAGGGGCTGGCTGCGGGCAGGGCAGGGGGCGCTCGCGGCAGGGGCTGGCTGCGGGCAGGGCAGGGGGCGCTCGCGGGGAGAGCAGCGGAACGCAGCCCCGGCCCAGCAGAGCAGCCGGGGACCCACCAGGCAGCAGTGGGAGCCCCAGGGCCAGGGGAGCAGCAGCAACAGGGCTCGTGCCCAGGGCCAGGCAGCAGCCCACATGGCTCCCGCAGCGCAGCACCCCCGGCGGTCCCCCGGAGGAGGAATTACATCACTTCCCAGCCGGAGCCCATCAAAGTCTCAGTGCCCCCTACAGGGAAGCAGGTAAACAACCGGTTCTAAAAGTGGTTCAAAATTTAACAACCAGTTCACGCAAACCGGTGAGAACCGGCTCCAGCTCACCACTGCCCCCAGGGGAACCTGTACCCCTGGTTTAGAACCACTGGAATAGTCTATCCAATAGGTCATGAATGCTATGCTGGGTTTTATATTTTATTCCTTGGCACACAAGAACAAAAAGACAAAGTTGTCAAAAGAAGTTTTAAAAGCTTAAATTTTGTTTTAGCAAATGTTAGTAGTCCATTTTGACAGGGAGTTTTCCAATACATATTTTGTGAATTAAGGTAGATTGGGAGACCAAGGCAGGAACTATCTGTTTACTTGGTGTTGTACAAGACCTAGGACAATCCGCTGAGCTAGAGTTCAGTACCTCTAGAAAACATCTCACTCTTTAGGTCATACCTTTAGGCGCCTACCTTTGAACAGTTTTGGCCTAATCATATCTCTGAGAGCAGGTTTGGCTGACCAGGAACAAAATAGGTATTCTAATATTTATGTACTGACTTTTGCCAAGTTACTGTCCAGATGTACTCTCAATTCCAGAAAATAAAAGGTCACCTCTGTATTTCAGCTGCTAATTTGAGAACTTTAGAGTTTTGCTTTTTATTGAAAGACGGTTGGTCTCAGCACCTTTTGTCCATAATACAGTGCTACCAGATGATGGCAGCTCTCTAGAAGCAATAGTAAACTAGGCTAAAAATTAATTTAGGCCAAGATTTTCAAGAGTGACTCGTGATTTTGGGTGCCAGCTTGACACCTTAGAGGACCTGTTTTTCCCCAAATGGGCAAGATCTTAGCACCTTCTAAGAGTCAGATCTCCTTTAAGATGTTTTAATTTGGATACCCCAAAATCATTCATTAATTTTGAAAGGCTTAGTTTTTAGCACATTCAGTCAGCTATGTTAATGCATATTTACCTCTTATAGAGAGTGATTAGGCTGGACTAACCTGCCCTATTTATGGCTATTCCCCTGATAAGTGAAAGTAACACACCTCCTATCTCAGCAAATGCTCTTCATTAGCATTTTGGAGAAGAATAACTCCTCCATATGACCTGTTAAGAAGCTTGACATGGCTCAAGTTGGACATGTGGTTGAGATTATGGAAGGTAGCATTGGTTATTCCAATGGCTTGCCTGTCACTGAACCACAGCACTTCACAATGAATAAGTGTATGTCTCAGTATTTCTCCCTCTATAAGTCCCTTTGGGAAGGAACACCGCTTCACCACATTTCACAACAGGTATACATGATTATATCTGCTCTAGGAATCAATCTGGGGAAGTCCTATCACCTGTAGGTGATCAGACTAGATGATCACAAGGTCCCTTCCCCCCTGTCCCCCCCAAAAAAAAGTTTTTAGGTTTAAAATTGCCATTGCTGTACTCATCCTCCTGTCTAGATGAGAGAGAAATCCCCACTTCCAAGATTGACGCCAATGCTACTCTGAATCAGCCAACAAATTGTATTCTTAGATCAAACCTTACCTCCCCTTTTCTCTCATGTGTCCCTGTGCTGAAGCTTGGAGAATTATGCCTGATCCTGCAAACACTTAAAGCACACACTTAACTTTAACCACAAAGAGTCCCACTGAAGTCAAGTGCTTAAACTTTAAGTGTGTGCTCAAGTCTTTTCAGGATTGAGGCTCAAAAGTCCAGAGATGTCTACTGACCTTGGGTCACTTTCGTGGGAGCACATCTGCTGCCCTTCAGCACAAGGTTGAAAAGCTTCTATCTAGAAGTTATGCATGTGTTGGAACCCCCTGTGGGATACTTTGAGAACTGCAATGTAGGTGGTCTCAACTGGAAGCAACTATCCCGGGTTTCTAGTCAGATCTCCCACTCCCCCTCACCCAAAACCAACAGATTTCCCTGTTCAAATTTTGACTAATTTTCATTTGACTCCCTAGCATCTGTAACAGCAAAAGCCATTGTTTATAACATATACCTCTTCTTTGTTTACCTTCTTTGCTTCCAATCCTTTGCTATTGATATCTCTCAGTTTACAGGAAGTGCCTGCTTATGGGGAAAACCCATTATACATATTTATATGTTAGTAGACTGAGTGGACAACTGAGTTTTTTTTAGAATGGAATTTGTATCTATAAACAAGAGTACAGACTTTGAGGCTTATTCCAGTCACATAGTATCTTTTTTTAACAGAAGCTATAAAATCCAGGAAATAAGTGTGGATTTATGGCCCATAAAAGGCTTAGTTTGAGCTATGACCTACTAGGTTATGTAACTTTATTTATTATTGGCCTTGGATGAAGTTCCTTTTCAAGTAACCCCTCTAAGCCTATATTATAGCATTCTTTTTATATAGGCTATGTTAAAAATGCAACAGTGTTAATCATTTAGTTATTTCAAAGACCTTGTTGTGGGAGGGAACATAGACTTGCTTTCCAAGGGGCAGTTACAGCCAGAGAGATTCAACGCTTTGAGCTTCAGGGGGAAAAAAATTGGATATGCTGGGGGGAAAATAAATCCTTATCCACTCAGTTTATTGTAAATATAGACTTGTTAAAGTTAGAGATGGGATGAACTATTTATCTCAATATTCCTGCAAGCCTTCAATGTGAACTTGAAACAGATTTTCCTGAAGGGTTCAATAGGGGGATGGTTGGGTTCAAACCTCCACTGGTGCCCCTTCTCTGGCTCTTTAAGAGCTCACATACACTTTGAGACTCTGCGTAAGAGCGCTTCATGGAATTAGCTTCCTTGATCAGATCCTTCCTAAGTAATTGGGAGAACTGATGGACACTACACATGCACATCTTGGTTTATATAGGGCAGATCAATCCAGCATTGCTCAATTGCCTACTCATCTATTCTCTGTTGGTAGCACATCACCTCACCCCCTGGGACAATCTGTTATGGTGTGATTCTCTTTCACTCACAAGTGTTTCTAGTTGCATGTGAATGCTCTGAAAGTGTAATTGTCCCATCCATTTCAGGGCAGTCCCACAGAATCTGGGACTGGAGGCAACCCTGTCCTAACCACATACAGGAGAGGGGTAGACTGGTCCTCAATTCATTACTGCTTTGGATAGGATTTTTCAAAGAAGCTTAGGGGAGCTAGGGAGATTTGAACACCAAACTTTAGATTAGATCAGATCAAGATAAATTTGATACACAAGGCAGAGTGCCATCATGATGGATATATGATCAGTAGGTAACAGATCTGCACCTTTGCGTCCTGTTGGCCAGATATAGCACAAAGGCCCGAAGTAGAGAACTTGAGAAAGTTAGTGGTGCAGAAAGCTTAAAGTGATCCTCTTGAAGGAAGGAGGACAACTAATTCCTTTAGCAGAAAGAAAGACAGCAATTTCCACAACCTCCCTCTGGGGTGATGCATTTTGAATGTAAGTGCCCATCAACAGACTGTCCTAGACTTTGCAGTTTTGCCTTAGACCATGAAACACGGAGACCAATCTTAGCCGACTCCTCCTCCATATGCTGGAGTGCCTCATGAAACCTGTCGGGGCTCTGTACTAAAAGAGCAACACCATCAGCATAGTCAAGATCTGTGAGCGAGAGATCACTGATCTCAATGCCTACAGACCTGACGGAATGCTGCAGAGTGGGTCAGAGCAATGATCCCTTTAGCCCAGTATCCTGTCTTCCAACAGAAGCTAGTGCTAGCTGCTTCAGAGGGAATGAACAGAACAGGGCAATGATCCAGCCCCTGTTGTCCTCTCCCAGCTCTGGCAGTCAGAGGTTTAATAATACCTGGAGCAGGGGGTTGCATCCCTGACCATCTTGGCTAACAGCTATTGATGAACCTATCCTTCATGAACTTCAGATTCTTTTTTTTGAACCCAGTTATACTTTTGCGTTCACAACATCCCCTGGCAATGAGTTCCACAGAGTGACTTATGTTGATTTTAAACCTGCTCCTATTAATTTCATCAGGTGACCACTGGTTCTTGTGTTATGTGAAGGGATAAACAACATTTCCTTATTCACTGTTTCCACACCATTCATGATTTTATAGACTATCCTCTTCCCCCTTTGTTGTCTCTTTTCTAAGCAAAGAATTCCAGTCTTTTTGATCTCTCCTTTGCAGCTCTTAAGTAACATTCTGAAATCCTGGGCTACATGGCGCTAAGGTGATAGCCATACTTACCAAAGAATGGAACACAAGGTGTAAAGTCAACACTATATATATTTAAAAAACAAAACAAAACAAAAAAAACTTTCAGCTTTGAGCCTCAGTGTCACTCCCTTCCCCTATCTATGGGCAATACTTGCCTACCTTTGTAAAGTGCTTTGAAGTCCTCTAGAAGACTCTATACAACTGCAAAGCATTAGTTAGAGGTATATGACTATTGCAAAGAACAAAACACCCCCCCCAAAAACCCCACACCAACCCATGAATATGGAAATAGCAAATATTGTGGGTGAAATACATACCTGTGTAGGACTGGCGCCTGCTTAGTACCACTTGGTCCCATAGCAGGACTTGAGCTGGTTTTTGGCATGCAATGAAGATTGCAGAATTTTGGCAGAAAGTAGATATTGAATGGGTACCTGTAAGCATTTGCACTGAAGCCCGGATTCTAATACATACACTCATCCAGCTGGGGAACAGAAATAAGACATGTGAGCTCTGTACCCTGGACAAAATAGCTCAGACTTTGAATAATCAGAAACTGCTTCTTGAATGAGCAGCTGACCAAGATCTAGTTACACAAAATTACGTGGCAAATAACTTCAAGCCAATGAATTTGAGAAAGTTGCTATCTTCTCATATGATCCATGGCTGGGAAAAAAAGTTAAAATTCATTGGATAGATAATTTATTAACCAACTTTATTTATTTGGATTTAAAAGTATGGTAAAGAGATGCCTCTCTCATGTGCATGTGGCACCCCGAGGGTTATTTTAAAAACACAATCACTATAAAGAGAAAGGAACTTGCAGCAACCACAAAGTCTCACAATAAAAATAAATAACTCTCCTCCCTCAGCACTGGGGCATCTCCCGTAGAAAGGCAAACCCATAGAAAGGCAGGGCAGTGCCCTGAAGGTAAATAAACTTAGCATTCATAGAGGCAGAAATTATGGAACAGCTGAAAAGCTTAGGCTGAAGAACAGCACCTTTTAAAAAAAAAAACCCAAAATGGTTGATTTATGCACAGTGTGTGTAGTAATTATTTTGATTAGCTTTTTATCTCTGAATTTTCCTTTTTGAGCTCAGCCTGACTGTAGATCTATAATTTATGACACCTACATACCAGCCTAAAGCAACATTCTGTGCAAGCAGTAAAAAGTTCGTTCCTGCTTCTCATCTGAAAGCCCAGCCACTTTGGCACAGAGACCAAGCAAGTCTGTTTTAATCATGAGTAGCTGCTTGGAAGTGAAATACTGTTACATCAGCAATATAAGCTAAGCAATACCATAGGACTTCTTCTCAGGGCTGGAGATATTCTTTTATGAGCTATTCAGATTTAATTCCCTTTTTCCTTTATCTCATTTGAGATCACACCTTGCAGTGCTTAAAAAAAGTCACAAAACTAGAACACTTTCTACATGGAAGTGTCACTGTGAGGCTGAAATATTACTCCCAGCTCAAGCTGAGGCTTATTAAAATCTCTTTCTTCCCCATAAATTTCTTCCTTGCTGCCCGTTTCAACATTTTAAAATCCTTTGTGTCATTTTTGAGCTGGATAACTAGCAAGGACATGCCCTGATCTCCTCTTTAAAGGAAATACTACAAAGACAGCCATGACAAGTTGCTTCTGGATTCTTTTATTGGCTAGAGCTGCGTGAACTCAGTATTTGCTGCTTATGGGTTTAGGCCCTTCACGCTAAGACTTTAGGGTTGGAGACTTTGGAAGTTTGCAAAAGTGTAGCTACACCCATGTGTTTGTATTGGTGCAAATGCGTAATGTAAACCTATTGCAGCAGAGTGTTTCAGCCCTGTAAATTACCAGCTAACTTATTTAGTGCAAGTAGTGCAAGGTAATGCAAAGACACCCAGTGTGGACAGGGCCTTTCTAGGGGTGAGAGAGTCGGGTGAGAACACGTGCCAGGTAGGTAGGGTGAAGGCACATTGTCACCCTCCTGCAATGTTGTAGCAATATGTGCACTTACACAGCTATGTTTGATCAGTCCCAATCTGGAATTGGGACCCCACTGTGCTAGGCACTATACACAGATAATGAAAGGACAGTCCTTGGCCCAGGAGATCACAATCTAGATAACATTTACTTCTGCTTAAAACTGGGGAAAACTCTACTGGTTCAAATCATGGCTTTCCTTGCCTATAGTTGAGGGCTGTTCTTGTGTAGGTACATTGAAGTCTGGTCATTGGTTACTGAACAAATTCCTAAAAGAAATGAGGCCTTTGTCTGGGACCTGAGCAGTGTTGAAAAGCTGCTAGGAAAGTGGTGTCTGTGGCCTGGTTACAACTCCCTACCACCACCAATGGAAGTAGTCTTGTTAATGAAAGTGAAGCACTCTGCTAGGAAAATTCTAGTGAGCACTTTGTGGGCTCTTCACTACATAAAAGTCATTTGTCTGAGCAACAAAATGGGTGAGCGTATTACAAAGCAACAGGGCTGACTGGCTGTGCCTCCCTTCCATATCTGCATAACAGCAGGTGTCTAGCTTCCTCCTGAAAAAAGTTACAGTTTCTTTGAAAAAAGAAAAGGAGTACTTGTGGCACCTTAGAGACTAACAAATTTATTAGAGCATAAGCTTTCATGAGCTACAGCTCACTTCATCGGATGCAGCTCACGAAAGCTTATGCTCTAATAAATTTGTTAGTTTCTAAGGTGCCACAAGTACTCCTTTTCTTTTTGCGAATACAGACTAACACGGCTGCTACTCTGAAACCTGTCAGTTTCTTTGAAGGAATTCAATATGGGACTTCCATTACCAGGCATTTGAACCAAAACTCATATGGATAGCAGATGAAATGGCAGGCTCTCTATTCCCAGCCAGCACACTGCAGAGGTTAAACCATTACTTTAGCCAAAGTCAATGTATGTTTCTGGCTTTGTTACAGATCAAAGTTGCCATGGTGAACTGACCTTTTAAGCACCTTGAAAAGTTCAGCGATTTGGCTGAGAAGCAGCTAGCCTTCAATGCTGCTTGCAAAAGCCAATCATCTGACTTGTTATTCTAGCAGAGAGCAGGGCACTTTGACAGAGTGCCTCACCCTGGAGGTAGCAAAACTATTTCCCTGCCCCCATTCCCAATTACAGAGTTTTTACCCTCTGCCCTAGTGTTTTATAGCAAAGTTATTGCCAGTGGTCAGTGCAGGATGCAAAGCTCATTGTTCTAATATCAACCACAGAGGCTACTAACTCCATCTGATTCGAGCGTAATATAGAAACAGAAGAAGTGGAGTTGCAGCAATTTTATTTTTTTTATGGGGTTATGATTAACAGAACTTCAATCCGAATGCCAATCGTCCGTAATCCCCTTCATCCCCTACTGAGCTGTGTCTGTGTTAGGAAACAAAGAACAAAACCCCTTATGTTGTCTTTGAGGCATAACACATGGAGGCAACATGTCTAAAATTAGCTGCTTACTGCTCACCACTTAGACACCCACTCGTGTAATATTGCTGACCGCACAGCAGACACTTGGCTTTTTTCCTTAAAATCAGGAGTGTGGGGCCCACACAACATTAAGCTTTGGGGATCAGTCCAGTGGTGGCCAGATATGGGGTTTGGGTGAGACCCATCTGTGTTATTTATATGAACAAAGGTTTATTTTTTTTCCTCTTGATCAAAATCCTTTAGCAGAGTTACACTGTATACTCAAAAAGAAAAGGAGTACTTGTGGCACCTTAGAGACTAACAAATTTATTAGAGCATAAGCTTTTGTGAGCTACAGCTCACTTCATCGGATGCATCCGATGAAGTGAGCTGTAGCTCACGAAAGCTTATGCTCTAATAAATTTGTTAGTCTCTAAGGTGCCACAAGTACTCCTTTTCTTTTTGAGTATACAGACTAACACGGCTGCTACTCTGAAACTGTATACTCAGGAGCGGTGGCTTGTAGACCAGGCATCAGATGTATTTAGAAGATATTGAGGGAATCCCGTATGGGGGAGCAACAATTGCCCCCCTCTTTTCCAGATGGCTCCTATCACCTTCCTCCTGAAGGTAAACTCTGTTACTACCATTCCCAGTCCTAGCACGTAACATGCAGAGGGGCATCCAGGGCAAAATGACACCATGTGACTGCTCTGTTTGCACAGCCTAGGACTAAATCTTCTTTCTGGCAGCAGCAAAACTGTGCAAAAGAGAAGTCCTAGGTAATTGTAATTCCCATACTTGGAGCAGTTGGGCTGCAGCCCCACTGACTTGCTCTGAGAGACGCACTATTTTGCCCAGAAATCTAATAACCAAGATGTAAAAGGGATGGATGAGATGGGTCAGGGGACTAGTATTGGGTTATAGTCTGTCTCCAGATGAAATCCTGCCCAAGTCAATACATGATCCATAGCTGCTACTGTCTGATGTCTGGTGGCCTATGTGAAGTGATTTTGGGAGGTCTCAACCTAGTTCCACTGCTACATTTGACAGTAACTGCCAGCTCTGTTGGCAAACTCAGAGGCCAAGAATGTGACATGGCATGTAGGAGCTTGGTCTCCAGGGCCATCAGTTCGGAGTTCTGTCCCCCTCCCCCCCCTTACTTGAAGGGACAGACCTTTGGTTGCATTGGTGGGCTCTGCCCACCAATCCTAGTTATCAGCTAGGCTGGCACCTCCCTAGGGTGACCAGATGTCCTGATTTTATAGGGACAGTCTTGATTTTTGGGTCTTTTTCTTATATAGGCTCTTATTACCCCCCACCCCCCTGTCCCATTTTTCACATTTGCTGTCTGGTCACCCGACCTCTGCCCAGTATTAATGCACTTTGATACTCACCACTTACTGATGGAGCTGGTAGAATCGGATGTTTTAGAAGTTTGCTTGGAAAATTACCCAATAAATGTGCATTTGGTTCTTGTAAAGTGGTGCTGGACTCTTCATTTTTGGCCTGTGCCATTCTTGCCATCAGAAACAGAGCTGAAATCACCAGCAAATAGCCCGCTGCTTGCCACTTTGCAAATCAGCAAATAGTTTGGAGAGATGACACGTGCAAAGTTCACAGAAATAGGGACCAGTAGGACAGAATAAATGGGAGGAGTTGGAATTCTTTGGGCCTGGTTCTCCTTGCACAAGTTTTACATTGGGGTAACCCCACTGACTGCTACTGGGCTACTCCCAATTTATATCTAAATGACAGGATGGTCTAGCCCTGGAGCTTTACCGCAAAACCATATTGTAGCGTAGACTATTTTCAGTGTCTCCACCTAGATCAGAAGTTTAATTTTAAATTCTTAGCTTCACCATTCATTATTATGTTTCCACCAACATGCATAGCATAGTCATACTATGGTTGTGTTTCTTATTGCTTCAATTATTTGCATAGTGGCAGAACTGGGCAAGGTGTTCAAACTGCAAGCGACAGGTCACAGTCCCAAGGAACTTTAATTTAAACTAAGCTTTTACAACCTAAATCCTGTAAGTCTCCTGATTGAATGGAATCCTTAATGAAGAGTTAGTGGTGTTCCCTTTTCATGAGCCCAGAGCAGAAGTTCACCCAACCACCGTTCACAGTACCCATCTGCACTTTCACAGCCAGAGATTTATGCTGATCTTGTGTGCCATACAATTGCGTAATAGTTCACCAGCTTTACAGCACTGATGGCACCTACACCATCCTGACAGAAATAGTAAGAGTAGAAGTACAGCCACTGACATAAGAATTTAAAACAAAACAACAACCATCCCATGAACTCTGGATTTGTGCTACAGTTGAAATGAAACCTCTTTAAAACCAAAAACAAAATCTTTCTTCATAAAGCAGGGGTGCAGAGAGCCATTGAACCAAACTGTAAACCCTGTATATGATGGAAACCACTTCCAACGAGGGGGTGCAGCAGCACATCCTGCACCCCTAGTCCCAGCACCTGTGTCATGAAGGATACCATAGTGTGTGTGTGTGTTTGCTCTCTCTCTCTCTCTCTCTCTCTCTCTCTCTCACACACACACACACACACACACACCCCTCCCTCCCCCCCATCATGCTGACCAATATTGTCTCATTGTTCATTTGTACTCCGCTATCCATTTACATCCCTCTGTTGTCTCTTACTTAGATTGTAAGCCCCTTGGGGCAGGGACCATCTAGTTGGTCTGTTTGTACAGCACCTAGCACAATGGGGGCATGGGCCAGGACTAGGACTCTGAGGCCATATGAACTTACAGGTTTCCGGTCAAAGTTCTCTGGTGCCTAGAACTGTAGCATTCCCCTTTTAATTGGGAAATTCAAGATAAGCGTCTCTTCAAAATGCACAAGAGATTTCTGCTGGTTGGCACCCACACAGACCAAGTATTATTTGCAAGCTGAGTCATCCCCTACTCTAACCGTTTTGTATGTGACGTTCAAGTCTCCTCTTCTACGTCTCAGGGGTTTTCATCATTTATTGGGCAATTTTGACAAGAATTCTATTTTCCCTGCCCACACAGGCATCCTGCCATTCTCTCTCTGAACAATTCAATTTGAAGCCAAGAAAGCCCCTGCATCCTCTCTCCTCTGTATATTCAGTCCTCTTCAGATCAGTCTCTAACAACGTTTCCCCAGGTGGTTATCCGAGGGATCTATTAACGTGCAACTGCTAATGGATTTGATTCCTTCCTCTCCCCACTCCAAATGTAGCATCACAATCTCCAGGGCCATGACCTGGTCAGTCTGTAATAAACCTGCTGCCCCTGTAGACTGGCTCAGCTTTGTATCTTCAGTAGCAACTGTCTCTCTGCAGGTTTCCGATTATTTTTCTCCCCTCCCACCCTCACAGAGAGTTTGTCTATCAGAACCACCAGCCAAAAGTGCTACTGAAGATTGTTGGGAGAGAAAGTAAATGGTGGTTTAAATAAAGCTCAGGGTCAGGGAGGCTGCAGAGTAAACCCCTTCAGCAGCCTGGGAGTTTCTGGCACCACATAGTCCCATTGCCAGGGCAAATCCTGCCCCCACTTGACTCCACAGGTATGGACGGACCTGCCTGCTGCAGAGGGTCTGCTGCACAGGGCAAAAAGAAAAGGAGGACTTGTGGCACCTTAGAGACTAACAAATTTATTAGAGCATAAGCTTTCGTGAGCTACACCTGAAGTGTAGCTCATGAAAGCTTATGCTCTAATAAATTTGTTAGTCTCTAAGGTGCCACAAGTCCTCCTTTTCTTTTTACGGATACAGACTAACATGGCTGCTATTCTGAAACTTGTCATTATGCACAGGGCAAGAGGCTAGTAACTTGCATTCCAATAGGTCAGGATACAGCTCCCAGTACAGGGGGAGAGATCTAGGGATGGTAGTGGAGGAGGAGCGGGGATAAGAGTAGATCCTCATCTATATATTTATTGGCCAACCCTCTCCCATCCTGCAGAATTGGGTGCAACAGACTGCCTAGGAATTCAGCAGGGTTAGAACTCGGGGCCTCTCACACCAGGAACCACTGGTCCCTACCACATGAACTGTAGCAATGTGGGGGCTCATTGATACACTTAAGCAGGTGTGACATTCCACTTGGAGGGTAGTGGTAATAGTATTGTAAATACAGCCCCGCTGTCTCTCTCAGGTGCACATGCTCTAGTAGAGACTAGCATTCTCATGATTAACTCTGACCATTTGAGTTTTCATCCTGATTTGTGCACTCTTTAGTGCCTAGTTTTTCCTCCCAACTCTCCCCCGTCAGTGTTTCTCATGCAGGTGCCTCCTAGAGCTCTTTGCAAACCTTTACTTCTGCTACTGCACCTAACTGCAGGCTGCCAAAGCTACATCTTGCATTTTGCAGTCTGCATGATGTAATATTTGGAATAGGCTTATTTGAAAGGTGATTAGTAAATAAAAGCAGAGAAGGCTGTGGTACAATTCAGGCCCTGTATCTGAGTGTACCCCAACATTCATTCTCCATCCCAAAATGCAAAGCATGCTATAGAAATAGACTCAGTGCACACACCCCAACATTCCCCAGCCATTTGATTATCCTCAGCATGACAATGTCAGCACAGCTGTGAGATAGCTGGGAGGACTATTCCAGGCAACAACACAGAAATCAGCACACCAAGTTCTCACCTGCCACATGTTATGGGACCTGCTTACAGCATGGGTCAGTTCTGGCTACGGTAAATCATGAACCATGACAGAATTAAAAGCCATGTTGTAACCAGCTCCCTCAAGAGTTGTTGGGTTTGTTTTTAAACCCAGCTGTGTTTGAGTTCCTGTAGTGAGTACTGCCACAAGAAGTAGCTTTCTGAAGTGTAGTTGGGTTTGTATACCCGCACGTGCAGCTATGTGTCTTATATAAAGATGTAGTTGTGAAAAAAAGCTAATTTCATTCTTGCGTATATTAGCAGGAGTGTCATATGTAAAACAAGAGAGATACAGCATTAGGCAAAACTCTCACTGTAAGGGTGGTTAAGCACTGGCTTCCGAAGGAAGTTGTGGAATTCCCATTTAGAATTTTTTTTTTTTAAAAAAGCAGGTCGGACAAACATCTATCAGGGATGGTCTAGGTTCACTTGGTCCTGCCACAGCTCTGGGGGCTGGACTTGACCTCTCGAGAGCTTTTCCAGCCCTCCAGTTCTATGAGTCTAAGGTTGTCAGGAAGGTGATCAACCCAGAAACCACAGTCATTTTTAAAAAGCTCTAGTAAAACCTAGAACAGCAATTGTGCATGATCATCTCTATCAGAATCTAATTGTGTTACCTCATGATAGATCACCCCACCTTTTGTTAATACAATTATCACAGCCTTGGTGCCTAACAATGATTCAGAGGCATTAAATAGCATGCTGTGGAGATGGGCGGATACTGGGCTGCCAGCTGCAAACCCTGATTTTCCTATTGAAAACACCTTTACTGGGCTAGTGACAGACTTGCCACCCTGATTGCACCCAATCTCATCTGATCTAAGAAGATAAGCAGGGATGGGCCTGGTTAATGCTTGGGTATGAGACAATGTGGGAAGACTGTGTGCTGTAGGTTAGGCACTTAGATACCAGGATGTTGGTAAAAATCTTCATAAAACCTAGATGGGATGATTTTTCTCTTTCAAAACAGAAAAACCAATCACAGTGGCAACATCTTTATTCTCTTAAGCCTCTTCCTACCTACTTAGATAAACTAGGGCCCAAACCCTGCACCTCAAACTCAAAGGAAGCTTTGCCGTTGACTTAGCGATTCAGACCACAGTTCTGCATTGCTTGTCCACACCAGAATTCCCACTGAAGTAAATGGATGCAAAGGAGCATGGCTCTTGCTGAGCATGCATCACCAGAGACGTACTGTGTGGAAAGGGATTCTATAACTGTAATAGCCACAAACCCAGACTGTAGCAGCGACTTACCTAGTCAGATGACAGGAGACTGGTGCCTCATCCACACCTCAGGTACTTGGCAAGTTAGTGCTTTGGGCCTGCTGCTGAGCCAAAAAGTGCCCCCTTTCTTGGGTAATTGACTCAGAGTCCAACCAAAGTGGGGGAAAAAAAAAGACACCAACTCTTCCTCCAGTCTCTACTGGGTCTGCCCTACAGCCAGAGCTTCCCCACCTTCTCCTTTTTGCAGGGTGCAATAGCATTTGCCCTCTCTGAACCACAGCTTCCTTCCCCTAGTTTGTAGAAGTGCCCATGCCACCTCTAGATATCACTGCAGGGGGGCCCAGATTCAGGCCCTGCAAATTGTATACCACGATGGGTTGCTGCCCCCAAACTCCCAACCCTATCATACTTCTCACCAGACCACTTTCTACATTATCTGTCTGTAGGCTTTCTCCCTGGGTCTCTGATACTTGGCTACTCTTCTCCCAGGTATCTCTGGACCCAGGTGAGATACCTTAAACACCATTCTTACCTCAATTTTCATCTCACCTGGAATGAGTAAAGAGCTTACTTTATGTAGTCCTGCCCCCATTTTCCAGCAGGAATGCCAGCTTGGTCCCAAAATGCCTGTCCTTAAAGGGTTATAGCCTTGGAACAGGGTTGGCTGGCCTCAAGTCTGCCCAGTCAAAAGGACTGTTGGCATAGCTAAGACCCTTCTGCTCCTAATGAACTCTCCCTTTTCACCCAGCTGTATAGAAGATAGAAAAGGGAGGCTGACAGGAAGGATTTGTGAGCTCTGAAAATGGCTGTAGACTGAATATCCTTAGAGAGAGCGAGTGAGCTCCAAAAAGGGGGCCTGACCAAGACGACCCAGCTCTTTTGTAGCCAGTGGCCTTTGTCTTCACTGTGTTTTGATATGATAATCGCTATGTTTCCATATGGCATCAACAAATGCACATCTGTGACTCCGTCTCCCGAGTGTTTTGCCAAATCAACTACCCACCCCTTCCTGCAGACTAGCTCCTGTTACATTGCATCACCCAAGCTGTATTTAGGGTCAGCCAGATCCATTGGTAAATGCTTTTGGGATTCTCCCTTCCAGGCCTCTTCAGAGATCTACTTCAGTGCTGCCAAATTAGGCAATTTCTTTTTTTCTAATAGCTGAACCATAACGTCAGTTACTCAGCCCAAGATGTGTTTCTGTATTCCTCACCCCACCAGCAAGAAGCAGGCAGTTCAGTCAGCCTGCCCAGTGCTACCACAAGCAAGCTGTGTACTTGTTACCCACAAGAAATTGTCCAAAAAAAAGGGGGGAAACCCAAATTCTGCAAGTTTCAGAGTAGCAGCCGTGTTAGTCTGTATTCGCAAAAAGAAAAGGAGTACTTGTGGCACCTTAGAGACTAACAAATTTATTAGAGCATAAGCTGAAGTGAGCTGTAGCTCACGAAAGCTTATGCTCTAATAAATTTGTTAGTCTCTAAGGTGCCACAAGTACTCCTTTTCTTTTTCCAAATTCTGCACTGTTACACCAGTGAGTTGTGAACGATCCCATTGGAAATTGACAGCTGTAACTGAGAGCAGAACTTGGTTCTGAGTTGCTGGGATATGCACTAAATTTTTTGTCCCTTCAGTGCTTAGTTCCCCTGCACAGAGATGGGGGGAAGAGACACAGACACCCAAAGGAGAGCACCTGTATACTGTGCTGTCTCTTCCTCTGCATCCTTCATCCCTTAGCTAACTCAGCCTAAGTGAAATGGAATATGGGCTATGCTGCAGATGGCCCGACCCTATGTATCTATCTGGCATACAGGTGACTATGTCCTGGCCAAGTAGGTAGGGAGGCACAAATTGTTCCACAGAAATTGAGAGAGAGAAAGGGACCTCAGGACTGTTGTAAAAATTCCTTATTCTTCCCCCTGTACCTTCTTGTGCAGCCTTGTGTGCTGACAGGTGGAAATGAAAAGCAGGTGTGGAATCTGGGAAGCTTTCTAAATTAATCTTTATTATAAAATAAGTAATAATCCTCTGAGAGATATTCTATCATCAGTAGAACAGGATGGGCAACTTGAGCAACGAAATACAAGGCTTGCTAATGCCAGCCACCTGGCCTGGATCCCCACCCGAGTCTTTCAACATGGAAAATATGGGTACGTTCATAAGTTCTTGTCATGTATTAGTTCTTGTACTAGGCCCTGGGAGTTTATTTTGTGGTGGGGGACGAATTGCAAAGGAGCATGGGGCCTGTGCTACTGCTGCTTGATAGCTTGACAGCCCCTTCCGTAGTCCTGGCTTCCTCAGCATCTCAACCAGAGTGGTCATTGTGCAGCCCTTCTTCCAGAGACATCCTTTACATGGCTGCTCCGAGTACAATACTGAAGCCAAGCTGCCGTGTGGTGCTCTTAGCGATAGTGGGAAAACAATAGAGCATGGCAATAGCACGTGCAGCTAGTTGACAGGGGAAGGATGTTAGGGCGGGTCAAAAAATGATCTGTCAAAACTGTGCTTCAAACTGAAAAATGAGGTTTCTGACTAAACAGATTTTTTTGGTGAGAATTATCTGCTTTTTCTGTGGAATATTTCGGTTTCTTGTTAGAAAAGTGAATGCCTAAACAGCGAAAAACATGGGCCAAAAATTTTTCTGTGGTGCTGCAGTGCCTTCTGGGAGTTGTAGTTTGCCTGTTTCATGTCCCCATTCTCCTGTATGGGCTGGGCTCACCAGACAGATTACATCTTCCTCATGCGCGAGGGCCAGGGACTCCCATCTTGGAGAGGGGAGACAGTGCATCATGGCAGATGTAGGCCAACCAGAGAGCCCAGCTTATAAAGGAGAATGTTAACAGGTGGTGCCCAAACTTAAACTCCCATGAGACACTGGGGCAGCATGTCTGAATTGAAAATTTTGGGTTTAGGACTAAATTTTTTGGCATTCAAACTTTTAACAACAACAACAACAACAAATTTCTACAGGAATCCACTCCTCCCATTTTGTAGCTAGCTCTAGGTGGGCCCCATTTTTCTCTTATATATGAATATGGGTTCAGTTCCTGCCAGGGAAAAAGATTTTATTTTTCTTAAATTATTGTTTCCCGCTTTTTTAAAAAGACCCTATGTTTTAGAGTGAGAACATACTGGGTGAGCCAGTTTGTAGTAAGGGTGGGTGTCATGCCATCCAGAGAAGGGGAGACCCAGTAGGGGGATTTGCAGCATACAGCATATTCAAGAGAGGCCTGGATGGAAGTTCCCCTTCTCCCCAACCCTAATGCCGGCACCGCTGTTATAGTCACTATTCTGCTTATATTCAGCTTCTTTGTGTGTTGGTCTGCAGAAGAATGCTGCCATGGGGACCAGGGGAAGTTCACAGTGGAGAGGAAATTCCATGCTAGCTTTGGCAGGTTTAACTAACATGTCCGTTTCTGAGAAAAGTGATAGTCTGGCCAATTATCTCTTGTAACCCCACCCTCTCTAAGTAATCCAACCTCCACTCCTTTGAGGAGGCAGCGGCTCTAGACTTGCACATGGTTTCCACAGTACAAGAATCCAGGCGTATGATGCTTTAGACCAGAGATAATTTAAGTGCCCGCCTTGAGCAAACTAATGTGTAAACCTCCATAAAAGGCCCTTGGTGTGGCACATGCAACCATTGGATGAAATGTTGCACTCCTCCCACTTGGCATAGTGTGTTGCTAACCTCCAGCCCTCCCAGCTGCAGTGCGGATGTACCCCCTAGGAAGGCAGCCAGGAGATGGGAGGAAGATATATTTTTCAAAGGGTGAAATTCATCTCTATGCATAAAGCCAGCCCGAGTGTTACACCTCAATTTGAATCCCTTATTTCAGGAACTGAAGTGTTGCCAAGCCCTTTGGGCGGCCCTCTGCATGGGGGTGAATTCCTTTAATGGGAAAATATTAATCCTCAGAAGAGAGAGAGAGAGAAAATAATCAAACCCTGTTCATAGTTAGCCTAGTAAGAGATGGCATGGCAGTGTGACCTTCCTGGATATCTTTAATGTCCCGTTTCTCAGCAGCCAGTGCTCTAGGCCCAGTGAGATCTTGGCACAGAACTGTATCAACTCTGCATCTCTGATACTGCACAGTAATAGCTAGACTGGATCAGATCACTGGCCCATGGAGTTTGGCGCCATGCCTGAAGTAGTGCTTTTGAAGCAGACAAACACCTATAATGTATCGAGCAAACAGCAGACTGCAGTATAGAGGGAGAATTCCTTCCTGACCCCCTATGGCAAACAACGAAGACCCTGATGATGAGAGAGGATTCCCCTTCTCTTATGTAAAAAGAAAAGGAGTACTTGTGGCACCTTAGAGACTAACACAGGTACTCCTTTTCTTTTTGCAGATACAGATTAATACAGCTGCAACTCTGAAACCTTCTCTTATGTGTGATTACTGAGCACAGGATAGTTACAACTGTCTCACCTGGACCAGTACTTAGGAGAGGAAATCTATAACCTGAGACGTTACAGAAGTAAATAAGAAGGTAGGGAGGGGAAACGTGCAGCCCCATGATATATATTTTCCCCTTTATATCTTCATGTTGTCTCTGAAATTGTAATGGTGCCATCTTGTGTTCAAAATGCAAGTCAGCTCTTCAAACTGTGGATTTTGTTTGATTTTTCCATTACGAATCTGGAACAGTCACCGAATATCATGATCAATAATTCACATGATCTGTTCCCTTTTTCATTGCTTCACTATAAATATTGCAAAAAACAGGAAGCCATGCCTTCCCAAATCTTAGTTTATTGGCTGAAAATAAGAGTTTTTTTTTAATTAAAAATAATTATGTCCCCACATGGTTACAACAGGCCCAGACAGGCTGTCGAGTAAAGCTTCTGCATGTGCCAGGAATATCCTAAAGTGCCATGAATTTCATGGGAATGCTTAGAAGAATTACGGTCACACCTAGAGGCCACAACTGCAATCAGGGACCCACCCTAAGGTATTGAATATACTGTGCTAAGTATTGTATACACAAGTCTTAGGAGAGAGCTGCTTCCCCAAATCACTTACAATCCAAGTAGATGAGCCAAACAAAGGTTAGGAGACAAAACAGAGGCACAGAGAGGTGAAGTGAGTTGCCCAAGGTCACACAAGAGATCAGTGGCAGAGCCAAGAATAGACCCCTCCCCTTCTCTCCTGACTCTCTGGCCAGTATCCTGGCCACACTGCCTCTCTGAACACTTAATTTCAATAATATCTATTTTAGCAATGTATTTTTTTAAAGTTATAAAGCTGCCACCATTAGCAAGGCAGCCAAGCTGCTCTATAATGTAATAAAATAAACAAATAATATAAAATAATATAAAATAAAATACCCCCCCCCTTTTAACACTCAATCAGATAAAACAGGGGGGATGATCCGGGCTCATGGTGATGGCACCATTGTAAGTAGTACAGGGTGTGGAGGTCACTACAAAAAGGCAAGGGAGAAAATGAAGGCTCAAGATAAGAAGTGACTTTTCCAATGTCCAAACAGTAAATTGGGGGTGGCACTAGTTGTTTCTGGCTCCCATCCCATACTAAGGCCTTTCAGGTGTAGTAAGAGGGATCTTTACCATCAGTTCAGATGTTACAGTTATAGTCACCGTAGAAATGCCTATGAAAGTATAATCTGTGGAGCCACTCATGTTTTCCAAGTAAAGAACATAATGTGCTTAGCTGCTCCATTCTAGCAGTCAGTCCTGACTCGCATTCATTTTAAAATCGACCTAACACAGCTAAATTCGACCTAACCCCATAATGTAGACCAGGGCTCAGTCGCTTGCTCTCATAGGTTCTATTCCCAATTCTTCTACTCACTGGAAAGGGAACACAGTAAGAAAATTAGATCATATTTATAAACTATAAATAAAACCCAGTGAATTTATCCTAACAGTTACTTGCCTTGCAAGCAAAATTTATAATAAAGTCATATGTACAATGTATGAGAGCCACAATCCAGAGACGTGCACAGGAATAAAAATTTGGCCACCTGGGAAGAGGCACGTTCTGTGCCCGCCATGGCCAGAGGAGCTGCCTCTCCCTCTCCACCTTTCATGGCTGGAGGAGCTGCCTTTCCCCCAACCCCCATGGCCACAGGAGCTACCTCTTCCAGCCCCAGCCCTGGTGGAGTTGGCTCGCTCTCCCTCCCGCCCTATGTGGCCCTGGGGCCAGTGGAGCTCACTCTCCCTCAGCATCCAGAGGAGCTGACTCTCCCTTTGCAGCTCCAGGGCTGGAGGACTTGTCATCTCCCCCACTAGCCTGGGGCCCGAGGAGCTCGCTCTCCTCACCCTGGTCCCAGAGGAGTTCTCTGGCCCATATCCCTGCTTGCCCCCCCCTTTGTACACACCCCTGCCACAATCAGAACATGAAAGTGTTTATCAACCCACCCCAGTCACACAAGGGCATAGAACTTTTACTGTTCAGGCACCAGCTTGTCCCCCCAGATGTCTAAAAACCACAGGAAAGAACTTTTTGCAAGCAAATTTCTGTAAGGATTTCTCTGGGGGAGAGTCCCCCCAAAATTGTTCCATCCCAGGGGCAGAGTTTGTACCCTTAAAAGAAATATTATTTCTGGCTGCCAACCTTCATAGTGTTTGACTTAACCTTTTATCAAACCCTCACTTCATTCTCAACGATTAGGTTTGAGAAACACCTCTATTCTGGTGGTCAGCATCTAAGTATACATTTTGCAGTCTGTGTTCATTGTATGAAGAGAGAGTTTTGCTGGTGCTAAACTGAGTGACAACTCCATCACCCAAGTCTGTTAGCAACTCCTACTAAAGTTCTCAGGACTCTGCCAGCCCTTACTTTGCCTTGTTGGTAACACTTGGTGCCTCCCCATTCATCAGCCTCCTAGAACAGTGTTCCCCTGGAGTATCCAGCCTCTGGCACTGGACACTCATAGAAATGACCAAATTTACTATCTCCAAAAGAGACAAACATACACACCATCTTGTTTGATTTTCTAAGAATTCATACTTTACTTAATAGTACAGCTCTGAGGTCTACTTATGTTAAAACAAAGAGAAGTTCATTAACAAAGATAGAGCTTTAAGTGTTATAAAACAAGGATAAGGGAAACAGAATTGATTACCAAGGAAGCAAAAATATAACACGCTTCCAAGAGACTACACATAATTTTAGCAGGCTACGCTCCTTTGGCTAAAGCAGTTTTCTTACCCTCTATGTTTTTCTGTAGAGCTTGTTGATTTTCAGTCAAATCAGGATCCAGATTTTCATGATTCCCCATATCCTGGCAGGGGGTCTCCTCAGTAAATCGATAACCAAGTGTCCTTTTCCTTCACTCTATGCTTCCCAGAGTTCATTGTCTTTGTTTCTAGACTCAGGATGGGACTCCAGTGTCTTCCCATGCTGATTTCACATCTCCCTGTCCATTTGGCTTTTCCTGTTGACTTCGATGCAAATGCAGCTCCCATTGTACTTGGTTCCACACTAGCTCAAATTGCACTGGAGACATGGAAATAACTCCCTTCCCCCTGTCTGGAAGAAAACCTGTTTGTTCCTTTGGTTACAAACTTCAAAGCATAATATCAATCAGTAGTGATATTCCTCATTCTGTATTAATACATAAGTTTCATAATTATCCATCAACACTGGTACCAGCTTTCATTCAATACCTTAGAAGACAATATAGATAAAGATAACAGCAATGCATTGGGTGTAGTGAGTTTGTCAGGCCTGGTAAGCGTTGTTGTTACAGGATTGTGAATCCTTTGCCGGTTGGCATGGAGGGGGGGGAAGGGGGTCAGACTGTTAAATAGGTCATATAAAGTCTACCTAATATACGAGTATGGCCCAAAATATACACTGCAGCGGCTTCTGTAGGTCTAAGATTCTACTACGTGGTTTGATTTGAAATGAGGTACATTGTTTTATAAGACCACCACAGCTAAAGATCCTCTTTTGGGGGGTTTGACAGTCATTGCTGGCGATCGCTGCATCTCAGACTGTCATTACTGACATCCTAGTCTTTCCCTTTTACAATATTCTTAATGGGTTAACTGCCCTGACAACAGTAGGTAATTATCCCCATTTTATCAGTGTGGAAATTGAAAGATTAAGTGACTTGCCTAAAGTCATTCGTCACTGCCAGAGCTGGGAGAACTCATGCTCCTAGCGTCAAAGTCCAAGGTGGAACCTGGCATGCATTTGTGTCCAGTGGATACCAGTGATTGTGCTTGCACAGTGGTAAGTGCTCCAGGAAAAGGGAACTTTGGCAGCAAATCACAGTTTCAGAGATGAAAAGCTGAAAAATCTTTGTAAAACAAGCTTCAGGGAACATTTCAACCCTGTAGCACCAAAACTGATTTGCCTCAGATATTATGCAGGGAAATATATCATCTACCCTGCATTGAACATGGCATGTGGAAGTTGCAGGGAGGAAGTAAAAATTAGGCTTGTAATGGGGAGGCTTCATCTTAACTAGCAACTATCCTATAAGGCGTTACAGCAGGGATGGGCAAACTTTTTGGCCCAAGGGTCACATCTGGGTATGGAAATTGTATGGCGGGGCATGAATGCTCACAAAATTGGGGGTTGGGGTGAGGACTCTGGGGTGGGGCCAGAAATTAGGAGTTCAAGGTGCGGGAGGGTGCTCCAGGCTGGGCCAGGGTGTTGGGGTGTGTGTGTGGGGGGGGAGGAGTTGGGGGTGCAGGAGGGTGCTTTGGACTGGGACCAAGGGGTTCGGAGGGGGATCAGGGCTGGAGCAGGGGTGCAGGCTCCAGATGGCACTTACCTCAAGCAGCTCCCAACGGGAGCTGCAGGGGGCGGCAGCAGCATGTGGAGCCCCTTGGCTACCTTTAGACGTAGGAGCCAGAGAAGGGACATACCACTGCTTCTGGGAGCTGTGTGGATTGGGGCAAGCCCCAGATCCCACTCCCCGGCGGGAGCTCGAGAGCCAGATTAAAACATCTACAGGATTAGATGTGGCCCCCAGGCCATAGTTTGCTCATCCCTGCTTTACATTGTGAAAGTGCTATAATGAAAGATGACCAAAGGACCAGTTTTGAAAAGCCACTCACAGCTTTAGCACGTGTTGCTCTCCTGTTTTTTTCCCACATAGAGACACTGCAGGAGGGAGTCTGAGTCCACGTAGCAAGTAACTCCACCTTGTAAGGGAGATTGCCAGACATTGAATTGAGGGTCATAGCAAAAAACAAAAAACCCCAAACAAACAAAAAAAACCCCAAACCAACTCTCCCCCCCGCTACCCCAAAAACCAACAAAAACTAACCTTCCTCCCCCCAAAAAACAGGTAATACAAAAGTTTAGAAACAAGAGACATGGCAGACCTACACATTGGCCTTTTTTGTTTGATCCCAATCCTCCCTTCCTGCTTTTTAACTATCCCTCTTAATGCTCTCTCTTTTGTCACAAAAGAATGTGTAAAAATTTATTAACAGTTTGAACTTCAGTAATCTTCCCTTGTAACTTGATCTATAAGATTCTTTTCTTTGAGAACCAATTCTCGCTACATGTATTTCATTCTAGTTTCAAATACTCAGCACTGTCTTAAGGAGGCCAATTCTAAATGGACGTTCATTGGCAAAAGGTTGTTCCAAGAAACTTTCCAGTTTTTAAAATGCTGGTGAGTAAAGCCACACTGTGGAAATTTTCTGAGCCATAGACTGTTTTACGCCAGAACACACACTTCAGTTTAGGCATGGTGGTGTAATCCTAGCAAGCCTTAGCACCTTGCTGCACTTCTCAGCTGTAGCTCAGTGTTATCCCAGATGGGGAAATGGGGCACAGATTACTTGCTTGTGCTCTAGCTGCTTTAGCATAGGCTCATTTATCTACCAGAGACAGGTAACAGTTGATAGTGGGGGGGGGGGGGGGGGAAGGGAGAAGGCAGTGCACAATTTAAATGTTCTGGGAGGGCACCTGACCACCCCATATGTCACCTCTGCTGCCCACCCATCAGTTGTTTGCATACTTCCCTGGCCAGCACCCCAGGAAAGCCCAAGACCCTCCCGCACAGGTCACTGCCCAGGAGGAGCCAAGCCCTATGCATGCAAAAGCCGCCTAGAGCAATGCCAGCTTAGGGGAGGCCTCTCCATCCCTCAGATAAGTGCTAGAGTGAGGTGAAGGAAGTGATTTCCAGCCTGTTCCCGCCCCAAACTTGCAGGCTCTACAGAAGCACCCTGGGCAAGGACTTAGAGCCCTCTTCACTCCTCTACTCTCCCGCTCAGCATTGAGCTGCTCTGTTTCCTAGGCTTTGTGAGTGAGGCAGCAGCCACATATGGTGCTGCTCCTTCTGCTGCTGGGGGTGCCCCCTTTGCTGAGCCACCTCTGGCTGGGTTCCACAGCTGCTGAAGTCCCTCCAGAGCCTGACACCTGCAGCTAGTTCAAGGAAAATGGGGATGGGATCTGCTAGTTCCCTGCACCAGCTCAGCTCCCCACTGCTGGGCACCAGCAGTAGCCCTGCCCTACCTGCTCCAAAGGCCCTGCCTGGCCTCACCATGCTGCCCAGCTGGATGGTCCCTCAATGGAGCACCTTGGGACTCAGCCGCTCCTCCTGAGCCCCTAGGACTGCGATGGCTCTGACCTGAAAGCCCCTCCCAAGTCTAGTGGATGCTTGGCTAGAAATGGAAGGCAGAAAGCTAGGTGGCACATGACCCCACGTCTCCCCACCTGTTATCTACCATAAAATGTTTACAGGACCGGTGTATCTTTTAAGTATGTATAGTCACTTTATGTAGGTTCTACAATGGATTGTGCTGAACTGCCCTGTCCTTAGCTGTAGCCTTCATTGGCAGGGAAATGGATTAGATGATGTAACTAGTGTTAGAACTATAGCCACGTTGCCTTGTGTCCCATGCTGCTTTGGGGGGGGGGTGTATTTTCAACTTTCTAGCAGGCCATTAAAAATATTAAATAGTTTTAAAAGACTTACAGAAGAGTAAACTGAGGCGGCCATTTGTTAAAAACCAACTAAGCCACACATCTAACAGAGTGCTAAACAGGAGCAGGTAAGCTAGCAAAAGTTGGAAGCTGACTAGTTGAATATTGTGTCCATGAATGAAGAATGAATCTCTTGGAATTATCTCTCTTCTCTTTCCTCCTACCTTTATAATTCATTAAGTATTTCCTTTGTGTCTGGGCTCGAATAGCTCCACTTGTGTTTTGGCTTGAAAGAGTCAAGTCAGATACTTTGGCAAGGTGAAAAGAAAACTTGGAAAATACAGTCCAGTGCCAGAAACTATTTTATCTGAGCTGCAATCATAAGTGGAAATCCTCTAGATTCTTAACATATGAATTATAGGTTGATTTTTGCCTGTGACTAGAGCCAGCTTTTAAAAACAAAACAAAAACTATGATTAGGAAGTGAATAAGGCACTAAAAAAGTCTCTTAAAAAGGGAGGAAAAGTTAACCAGGGAAGTCAAACAATAAAGAACAAGAACTGGCTATAGCTAACAAAGTGAGCTAGTTTTCATCCGTGTTCCCAAGTCCAGAAGGAAAATGCCAAGAAAAAAAAACAAGACTAAAAAAGTCTTTAAGCCACCCCATCTGAACAAGCCGTGGGTAAAAAAGTTCAATGAAAGACAGCCCTAGCATGGAGGAGCTACAACTTAAAATCCACCAAAACCAGCCAGACTACATTAACAGGCTCCCTGAAGGACTGAGTGGGAGGCGAGACCATACCTTTGTGATGTCAAGGTTAAGCATGAGCAACTTGCTGTACTTGAAACTCACTTAGAACTTGTCTTCACTGCAGTTAACTTGTGTTGCCCCTAACCGTCCGTCCACACACAGAAACCCTACATTTGAATGTGGTGATGTTTTACACTAGAGTTGACTGGCCTATCAGGTACTGCACTACAGTCGGAGTCTGGGAGGGGGAGGTACTGAGACTTTGTGTAGGGGTGGTGAGAGGGCTTCAGGTGGAAAAAAAAAATGTCCTGGGGGTTCCTACCTGCTGCTCCCAGGTCAGGCCCAATCCTGGGCCTCATTGTGACAGCTCCAGCCTTGCTGGGGCCCACTCTTCCTTTCCTCCCCTGGACATGAACAAGTTTAAATATTTCTATTGCAGGCACTAGCCCCTTTGGCTAGAGTTGAAGTACAATTCTAAGTTAGCTGGTCATCCAGTCATCACTGCACCTGGAATTTTGTATCCCACTGTGGCTGCTCTCTTGAGCTAAGCTAACATCAGAGGAGTTGACTCAAATTAACTCTCCCATGAAGACAAGCTTGGAAGCTTAAACTATTGTAGAATAGGGATGGCTGTGTCAAATAGAGCAGGGCAGTCATTACACTTGTGCTTGATACTCTGTACTAAATCTTTCTAGATGAAAATCAAGATCCTGGCTACTATGTACAAAACCCCAAAGGTCTAGTGCTCCATAGGGACCAGTAGCCCCGTGAGAGTGGGAGGCAGGGCCACAAGGTTGCCATCTCCCAGCCAATCCAGAGAGATGCTTTTTGGAAAAGTGAATGATCAAGCCAATTTCTGAACGCCTTCCCAACACCCACCCTGAAGTGGAGAACTCCACATTTACCAAGCTGCTGAATAGCTGTGGTCAGGAAAGGTACAGGGGCCACCAGGAAGCCAGAACTGGTGTTGAAAGACCAGGGCACTCGCAGTGTCATGAGATTTGTGAATGGATTCAATTATTTCCACTGAGAGGTAAATGCTGTCTGCCCACCCACCATGCAGCAATCAATGAGAAACTCCATGAAGAGTTTCATTAGCCCCCTCTTGCTGGTTTTACCATGGGAGAATGCAACCTAGCTCTTGAGTTACAGATATTACACATTTACATCAATTACTTAAGATGAAGTTATTTGGCTGTTAATTTAAAACTATTTGACAATTGTCTTCTGGTACCAATTGTTACACATGTTTAGCATGAGTCTACAAAGAAAACACCAAATCCATTGCATGTTTCATATACATATTTATATATATTTCATGTACAAAGTTACATTCTGAACCCCAAGGATTCAATAGAAATAAATACTGAAATAACTACACTGCTATATGAGCTTTCTTGCTCACAGAAAAGCCTTGAGTTTTAACAGACAGCAAGTTGAACGCTGTAGTATCCATCTCAGATTACAGAGGCAATAAAATTCAGCGTAAAGTGTCTAACAGACAAAACTGTCAAATTACAGACCATAAAATATTTAAAATAGGTTTAAAAGGTTGAGAAATGTGCAACAAAATTAATAAAGGAAACTTAATTTTTGTTAGAGGCTGGGACAGACATTTAGTGTATAGAAAAATGCTCTGAGGTGCAACATACGTTGTTAGAATATGGCATAACCCTGTTAGAAAAAATATTTAACTTCCGCATAGAGCTGTAGTTTATTATTATTATTATTATTTTTTTTTTACTGTGTCTCATTTTACAGACAAGGGTCACTTACAAGAGTGCTAAATCAAGTTTAATCCTTTGGTAACTTTTATAATACTCACATGGAAATAAATATTCAGTTACACACCATTTTAAAGACGTACGTTCTTTAGAACAGTTAGTATAATAAAACAGTTTAACATTTGTTTGTTACGAAGGCAGCCTATGATAAAGTGTCTACACTCTGCCAGCTCTATCTGATCCAACGCAGGAAGACCTTTACAAGAAATGAACAATACAGCAGCTTATACAAGTCATTTTACCTTTACCATGCAAACACACTTATCCAGACAAGTAATGTGCTGCATATTTTGTGCTCGAAATGTTTTCAAACTATTAACAAGCTGTAGCTATCAAGAAATTTATTCCTTTTTATAGGATGTTTAAACCACAAGTCTGTGATGCATAAACACATTGAGATTTAGATTTTTAGGAGTTTGTCATCTTGATGCATGGGGTTTTTACGTGCTTTACCCACCCTTCAAAGTGATCTGGAATTTATAAATCCCAGTGCATTGTGAGAAGAATAAGTATGCCCTTAACCTACTGTTCCTTAGAACAGGGGATAAATTTTAAAATGAATAACGCAGAGTAGTGTGCAACTCCCTCTTCTACACCCACAGTTGTACTGTAGTGACAGGCCGTATTTCCTTTAAAACCCCTCCACTATTGGACACAAACACTTCTGTCTCTGCAGCCATTTTTGCAAGAGCTGGTCCACTGAAGTGAATAGAATGGCACAGTGTACCAGACACATTTGATTTGGCAAAAAAGACTAGGGATGCACTTGCCAGACACATCTGCTCTATTTGACAGCAGTGAAGCAGTTCAGAGAAACAGTTAATAATTACAAATAAAATGCTATACAAGATTTAAGGAACAGAATTGTGCGTTCTTTCTGAGAATACATGAATGTGAAAATCCACTGGCGCATAAAGCTTATAGAATGTTTTCCTAATAGCCAATAAGTTAAATTTAAAAGGAAAGATGGCAGGAGGAGCAATAAAACTGTACCAATTGTAGTGATGTTTGCATTACTGTTGAAGTTTAGTCAGCATTTTTCTCAGACACCAATTTCATGAGATATAACTCAAATGTGCTTGAAGTTCAGCATACATATATATTTTTAAATAGGTCTTTCTTATAACAATGTTTAAGACAGTCTGATTTTATGTACTTTTGTGTGTATATATATATTTTTGAAGTTCCCAGATTTCATATTTAAGCCAAAGCAATTCAAGATAGATTTTAAAAATGAAAATTTGGAAAGTGATTTGTGAACAACAATCACCATGTTTGGCATTCTGGAGAGAAAATACACCACCAAGATATTAGGCATTTTTAATAAGGATTTTTACTATATAGCCTATGTCCTAAATACATATTTACGAGAGTGGAACAGGTGTGTACAAAATATGCTGTTTAAAAAGTATTTATACATATAAATCTAACCAATAGACCTGAATGGAGTTTTTCTGGTTTATCAGATATGATATGCATTTGAAAAAAGCTGCCTAAATATATATTTACACAATAGACCTCAGCTAAATGTGTTTTTAAAAAATTAAGAAAAATATATAAACACGTTTGCCTGATAGACCAGAACTGCTCCTATTGCATAAAAATGTTTAGGCAGTTTTAAAAAAAAGTTTGTCTATATTTATTCCTTTGAAACTGTTCCATTCTGTCACTTAAACAGATTGCTCAGACAGTCCCAGTCTTTTGGGGATACATGCTGAATGTTCAGATTTTTAAAAATGTCTATTGTTCAGAGACTAAATTAAGGAACAAACTGGCTAATGTTATACATTTTACAGAAACTCTACAGAAAGTGTTGAACTCAGTTTTGATACCAACTCAGGAAATTCAAAGCAAAAGGAAGACACTCAATCCTGAACTCACTCTATTGTGGTTAAAAAAATATATGGTGAGTAGACAGAATGTCCGCCTTGATATTAGACTCTCCTGGCTTCTGTCAGTTAACTCGATCTTAATGTTACTTAATCTGTTAATGTGTTTTTCTTTTCTCTAAACAACATAGTATTTCACTACCTAAACAGGGATATGAAACAATTGTGTGTTTTTTTGCCTAATTATAGAGCTGAAAGTTCCTTTACAATTTCATTTGGGCAGAATGTATTTTCTTTTTTGTCAGTCAGTTCTTTTGCTCTGTTTGAGGTCTTTAACCTCCATAACAGTTACTCATGAGTTTGACTAGCTAAGCAGAGAAGATTGCTCTAGGGTCTAAGAAAAGATATGTGGATTTAAGTCATGAAGCAAATGAATGTATCCCCTGCTCAAGGATTTTACAACTTTTCAGTTTTATAATCATCCCAATGTCTAAGTGTCCTTTGGAAATTACAAGACATTGCCAATTGACAAGGAAAAAGTGAGAAAACTGTTCTCCATACAGTTCGTTATTGAGGGTAGCAGTTCTCAAATTTTAGACTTCTTCAGCAGTCAAACATGAAATTTTATTTAAATATTGTTGTTTTAAGTTCTTCTATACAATCCCCTCTTCCCCCAGAAGTTTTGATGAAAACCATAAACAAAACTGTATACACTATATAAACAAGATTTGTCAGGTTTGAAAATAAAAGTTAAAATTTACAATTCACTTTAGCCCTCACTGAATGTATACATGAATCTTGATAATTCATCTGATATTAGCTTGTCAATGTTATAATACACTGGGAATAACTTTGCTGTTTCACTCAATATGTTGTACAGATAAATTAATCTCAGCTGTAATGAAGTTTAACTCAATTAGTGATAGAGCGCGACACTAGCAAAAGAAGTGAACTACATTAGATTGTTGTGGTACAGTAAACTGTCTGGATTGCTTACCAGTGGTCACCAGTCTTAAGGAAACACTTTGATTTCTTCATTATACTGATCTTACCTATGTAACACTGGTGCAGTAAAACAGCACAAGCTAATTCCTGTATTGTTAAGGTCTGACAGATTTGCAATATAAAGTTAAACAGCAAACAAATGCTTCAACACCATGTAGTGAAACAGATTCCACAAAAATAAAAAACCAAAAAACATGCAGAAGCCTTTTTTCAGCCTCCAGCTGCTTCTTAGTGGGTTCACTCATTGCCATACATTACTTGCCACACTATTAGGTGACTCCTCTCAGCTTTGGCTACAGAAGGTTCAAGTTGCAGAGCTTCTCCAGGAAGTTCAGATTCCTCACCTTCATCACCTGAGAAACGACAGCTTAGATTCAGCTGAACATACCAATGAAAATAAACTGGCATTAGCACTATACACCAGGAAGGGTCAGTGTAGTAACTAGCAAGAATACACAATAAAAGACAGTTGCCATCTGCCCCTAGAGCAGCAGCACATTCAAAACCCTTAACAAAAAACTAAGTTAGCAAGCTGGAAACTTGGGACTACAAATATTCCACAACATTGCATTTTAATGACCATATTTATTAATACTAGCCCTAGCTTAAACTAACTAACTTATAAATGTCTCATTTATTTTCTGAGAATTTAAGGTTTGACGCTAGGGTACATAAAGCAAAATAGAAAAGGGACACAATGTTTACCCTGCATATCATCCAAGTGGAAGTGTTGATATGAGTGGGATTGCAACAGAGAGGAAGAGCTTGCAGACCTACTTTTATAAAATTTTGGCTAGAAGGGGCAAGGGATTGTATATTGTTAACTGTTTTGTAATGGTTACACCTATTAACTCTTACACTTCTCATTCATGTATTTCTTTCCTAAAGCAAAGGCTTTTTGATTAAGTAAACCCTTGTTTATATGGTAAATGTATACCAAAAGTCTATACAGGTGGGATCAATGCAAGAGAGTGTTACCAGAACAGGAACCGTTACAAGCTTCTACATGAAAAAAAGAGCAAGCAAAGATATGAACTGATTTTCTTTTTTCTTATAAAAAGGAAAATTAAGATTTCTGGACAAAGACTCATGCAATCTTTAAAAATCAGGTTTATTAAGCCAAGGGCACATGTCCAGCAATGTAAGATATTAACACAAAAGCACTTAATGCCTTGTTGTCAAAGTAGTCCAAGAAATACAGTAACATGGCCCAGGGCTTGAAAAATGGGGTCTGAATGACTATTTGTATGCAGATTGCATTAGTCTTGACAAAGACTTGACTAAAATCTTTTCACTTTATGCAGCTCTTCTCCACAGCCCGAGTTCAAATGTATCACTGACCTATTTGCCCATTAATGAAAATGAGAAGACTTCTGCCACTCCCCAAATAAAAGCCTATTTGTCCTAGTTTAGGTAGTGCAGATATTAAACAGCTGTTGGGTTTTATCCCAAAGGTGGCTGCATTCCAGAAGTGGGTGAGTGAAGAGATTCCTAGATAGTCAATATATGAGCTACAGTGTATCGAAATGTATGAAAGCATTCTGAAATCCTTTTGGATGAAAGGCACTAAGACTAATATAACTCATTTTCAGAAAGAACATGGTTACAGTTACAGTTCAGTCTTCTATTAAATCCATACAGGGCTAATATTTATCCAAACAAATTCAGATACCAGAAACTTTCCTAAATCACTGTCCCCTTCCTTAGAAGCCTCATAACAGATTTAGCTTTTAAATAGGAAAACAGATTAAGTCATTAACTCTATCATAAAGCACTTTCACTGCATTATACAAAGGTAATGAAAACACATTTTGCAAGATCCAACTTCTTACCCATCCTGAAGTCAATATATCCCTCTCCTCCACTTATCACCAACATAGATTTTAAGGGAGTTTGACTGAAGAATTCTTGGGCAGATTTATCACCTGATAGTTCTGTTCCACCACTGTTGGCTGGGCAAACAACTTGACCTGTATTTCAGAAAGACATGGTTTTTATTCTGCACCTTGAACATGAAATACCTTCAAAGTAACTGATTAGGGACTAATAGCGCAGTGGCTTTGCTAGACATATATTTTATGGCCAACCATGCATTCAGCTACTCTCAGCCTTGATGCTAGACCCCATTAGCAAGAGACAGATGCTGGCCATGCTAAGATTATCCCCCAACTCTTTATAGAGATGTCAGATATAAAGGTTACTTACCTGTAACTGGAGGCTCTTTGAGAGGAGTGGCCCCTATCTGTATTTCACATGTGGGTATGTGTATGTACCATGTACCTGAGATTGGAAAATCTTGCAAGTAGTGTCTTTTGATCCATGCCTGTGCCCTGGAGCTCCTCATACTCAACACTCAGGGTATAAAGGGAGGAGCAGATGGATCGCTTCGCCGGTTATTTCTCTACCATGAATCCTGTCATGATCTAAAGCAGAGAAGGAGGAGGGCAGGTAGTGGAATACAATAGGGACCATACATCTCAAAGAACCTCCAGTTACAAATAAGTAACCCTCCATTTCTTCGAGTGCTGGTCTCTGTGTATTTCACATGAGTGACAGGTAAGAGGTAGTCAAATAGGAGGGGGATGCAAGGATGCACACAGTACAGATGTCTAATACCGCCATTCCAACGGCTGCATCTTCAGAAGAGGCTTGGACTAAAGTGTAATAAGGGTGTCGCTGGAACTCCTGGTTGTTGCCTTACAAGTGTCCAGCATCGGCATTGCTTGAAGAGATACCACTGAAGTTGCCTGTGCTCTAATGGAATGGGCCCTCACCTCATCTTGGGAAGGGAGATGCGCTGATATCAACTGAGTATAAACCAAAAACCCACGTAGTCTCTGAGCAGATACCACTTGTTTGCATTCTTGCTCTGTTATACCAATTGTCTTGCCATTTTTCTAATTGGTTTCATACTTTGCAGGTAGAACGCTTTGCAAAGAATACTGTTAAGTGAATTGATTGATTTATATGCAACTCTGAAATTACCTTACCGAAAAATTTTGGGTGCAGGCAAAAGGATACCTTTTTCTTTAAGAAAAGTAGCGTATAGTGGGTCAGCCAGAAGTGCCCACAGCTTGCTCACCCTTTTGGCTGACATGATGGTGACAAAGACGACAACCTTCATGGATAGGTGGGACATCGAGCATGTGTCCAGTGATTTGGTGAATTAGTCCCAGGATGGCATTCCCCACTGAGTGATGATTTCATTTTGCATTGAATTGTGTATCTCCCACTCATGGTCGGTGAAGAAGTGCTTGCTGAGATTGTCCACCTCTGAGTTTTGTGCACCGGGGAGGTATGTCACAGAGTGTGCTGTGATTCCAGATACACCAGTTCCCTAGGAGGATTGACTCTACGCACAGAAGAGGAGATTTCATCACTCCTTATTTGTTTATACAGAAGACAGTCATCAAGTTGTCCACCATTATCCAGTCAGGTTGGGACTGTATAAGTGGGAGGAATGCATTGCAGGCCTAGTCTGGCTGCTCTTAGTTCCAGGAGACTGATGAGCATTCTGGCCTCTGAAGGTGTCAATGCACCTTGTGTTGTGTGGTCACCTGTGTGGACTCCCTAGCCTATGAGGGATGCCTCTGTGATTATGATTGTGTCAGATGTGGGAGGAAGGAAAGGGACTCCAGCACACACTTGCTCTGGGCTCATCCACCAGGAGAGGGAAGCCCTGACATTGGTGGGGACTGTCACTTCGGTATTCATACTGTCTGTTTAGTAAAAATACCAAAGCCAGGCCATTAGGCAATGGAGATGAAGCCTGCCAAACAGCACTATGCAAGTATAAGAGACCATGTTGCCTAGTAAGGAAAGACAGACCTTGACAGTAGTTGGAGGTCTGCGAGTGATGTCTTATCAGGCCGCTCATGGCCTCGAATCTGTCCATAAGGAGACATGCCCTTGCTGAGGTCAAGGCTAGGATTGCTCCTATTAAGTCTACGGTCTGAGAGTCAGTAAACTTCTCCATGTTCATGCAGATTCCCAAAGATGCCAGGAGGCAAAGCAAAGATGAACTCTGCAGCTGGATCTTCCTGTTTGGAGCAAGTCCATGTCTCGGAAGATGGTGTAGCAGTTTTGTCTCATCTGTGCAACTCCACTGAGAAGACCCTTGTGAAGACCCTGAGTACTGTTGCCAAACAGGAGTACCTGGAACTGGTCGTGTTCCTGTCCTACTAGAAATCTGAGAAACCTTCTGTGTCATGGGTGAACATTCACATGAAAGTAATCTTTCATGCTGAAAGCAACAAACCATGCGTCTTCTTCCAGAAATGAAATTATCAGTGCCAATATAACTATGCCGAATTTGCAAATAAAAATATTTAGTTGATGCAAGTCAAGAATGGGCCTCCATCCTTTCTTGGGATCTATGAAATATGAATAGAACTCTTTCCCTTGATGTTGAGGCAGCACTTGCTCTATAGCCCCTCACTCGAGAAAAAAGTGTCCACCTCTTGTCAGAGGATCTCCTCATGAGACTGATCCCTAAAGAAGGGCTGGGAAGGTCGTTTCTGGGGAGGCGGAGAAAGAATCTCGACAGTGTAACCGAAGTGGATCATATCTAGTACCCATTTTTCCATGATTATAGCCCTCCAGTTGTGGGTGAATAATGCTGTGCAGGGGATGGCATCTGTGATGGTTCGCAACTCCTGAGTGTTCCATCAAAAGTAACCTTTACCAGTGGCTGACAGTGAGGTGGATGGGGTTGCATATCTTAGTCTTTGCAACTTCTGCCACTTCATATGGGTCAATGACAGACAGGCTGTGGAAGAAACCTTGGTTTATATATCTGTTTAGGGTAGGTCTTCTTCCAAGCCAGGGTATAAATGAACAGGAAGCACAGGCTTGACCTGGAGTCTTAAAAAGTGTAAAAAGACTAATCTGTCAGATTTTTATCAGAGATTAGTTGGGTCAAACTACACCTTGATGGTGTTCTGGGGAACCCCCAAGAGGGAAGCCACAAATGTATGCCTCATTACTATTGCAGTTGCTATAGCTATAGATGCAACATCAGCCACATCAATTGTGGCTTGAAGTGAAGTTTTTGCCACGAGTCTACCCGCATCGACAAAGGTTTGTAATTGGGCCCTTTCCTCCTGAGAAATTTATTTTTAAGCTCCAAGAACTTTAAATAGTTCATTAAAAAAAAATCATACTTTAGAATCACTGTTTACCAGGCGCAGTTAGTAAACTGGAGGCTGGTGGATCCTTCCTCCTGAGGAGGTCAAGATGTTTAGTGCCCTTGTCCACAGGAGGCATCCTGTTGTCTGGATCTTTCCATAGCTGTTTGTACTACTGGGGGAGTTGGAAGTGGGGGGGAGGGGTGAACACAAATTCTGCCCCTTTTGGAGGGATCTCTCTCAGCTACTTTGGGAGTAGGGGTGTATGATGCAGGTGTGCGCCATATCACCATGGCTAGTGCCACAATAGCCTCATTTACTAGGAGAGCTATGTGGTTTATAGTATATCCAAAAACTTATGGTCTGTCATGAGCTTCCTCAAATGGGATCTAAAGTTCAGTTGCCACCCACTGCAAGAGGTTTTAGGTGGCATTAGGTGGGGATGGGGTGATTGCTTCATCAGGGAGGAGGAGGATATGCTTGTCAGTACCCTGATACCAGTAGATCCAGCTCAACGTCCTCCTACTCCTCCTCATATGCTGGTAGAGCCAGTTGCTGTTGCCTAGGAGAAGGCAGCTGGTGAAACTCTTTCATGGATCCAGGGTGCTGTGCGTAGTGATCCATGGACCCCAACAGGGCCAGTATGATGGTTTGAAGGCTAGTTGAGGGGAGTGGCAAGACATCAGGTACCAGCAGTTCCTGGGAGGGTAATCATCTGGTCAAAGAATGGATTCAGGACAGTCTAGAAGCCTTGTCTGGTCCTTTGTGGGGGCAATGGTTTGTCCTGAATATCAGATTCAGCTGATGAAATGGTGAGATCCAGTTCCATCTGTGGTACCGTTGATGCTGGTGGATGGAGACACCGGCTTGTGGACAGAGCAGGAGAGCAGCTCTTGTTCCTCAAGGTGGATTCCTTTTCTGGTGTTGAAATGTCTCTCGGAAGGACTGGACCTGAAAGCAGAGCAAAATGTGGCTATGGGAAGGTGAAGATATCCTCCAGGGAGGTTAACTCTCAGTCCATTCCTGAGCACGAGGGATCCCAGGAGTTGGTACTGTCGGAACAGGCACATCCACAGGCTTAGTAGTTGGTGGGTCCTTATGAGATTGGGCTGGTACTGTTGGAGGAAAAAAGAGTCCCATCTGGAGCTCTTGGCCAGTGCTGGTGATGGCGATTTTTTGGCTTACTAGCTGGTACTGAATTGGTAACATTGGATCCTTGCGGTCAGGAGGATTAAGTGGATCTAAAGTCTTTAGGACCTGAGTACAAGGACCCACCCAATTTGGAAGGAGTCAGGTGGGATCCTCTCTCTTGGGAGCAGATCACTGAAAGGGATCTGTTTCTGTGTCAGTATCCATTACTCTCATGAGAGGACAGGTCTTTGGTTTTTATCAGATCTGGCCTCTGCTTTGGAGCTTGTACTTAGAGCGGAGATGCTTGAGGGCTGAGGCCAATGTATTGTGTGGAGGGCTCTCCCCAGCCTGGATCTGACTGGGGTCTCATGGCTTTCTACAGAAGGTACTTGCTCTCATCTTACTTGGGCCTGGGGAGAGAAGGAGCAGCAGATACTGCACTTGGAGGAGACATGGGCCTCCCCCAAGGCAGCAAAGACAGCACTGGTGGTCATCACTGGCCGAGAAGGAGCAAGGCAGAGAAAACAATTCTTGAACCCCAGAACTCTGGGCACAGTCCTTCCCGTAAGGAGGGAAATGGAAAGGGTCCCTGAAGTCAGGAAAACTAATTTACACTAATTATAAAGAGATGACAAACCACTAAACTCTATATGCCATTATGTTTACAGATAAAGACCCTGCAAAGTTAGCTTCAGACAGAGAATTCCAGCTCAGGCTATGTGGCAATAAGAAGGAACTGGAGAGGCGGTCAGTCTGCACCTCCCTTTATACCCTCAGTACTGAGCCTGGGGAGCTCTAGTGTGCAGGTGTGGACCAAGAGACACTACTTGCAAGATTTTCTGGTCTTGGGTGCACATGTACCCATCTGTGGAAAACACACAGGAACCAGTGCTCATAGAATTTTAGCTTCCATCTGAACAGTTTGATTGGACAGACAGAAAGATCTCTTTTTAACCACTCACTTGTCAAATCACATCTGCTGCTTCCTGACTGGTAGAGCTATAATGCTGATAGTAAACTTATTGCTGAACAGGAGGAGAGAAATGGTCTAAGGCAAACTGGAATACCAGTGAACAAACAGTCTCTTTCTAAGGAACATCTAATCCAAACAGGTTCAGTTTCTCGTGAAAGGCTTGAAGCAAAACATGGGTAGAGTATATTCGCATATATCTTGTGTTTTACTCCCCTCGTTTTAGGGAGAGGAAAAATTGATGCAGGTTGCTTGAATTTGGGTATGAATAATTTGTTTAGTGTAAATTAATTAAAGAATGCAACAAGTCTAGTTTGGTTACTTGATACTAAAGTGTAAAGCCAATTCTGTTTCAGTACAACAGTTAAAACCAATTTCAACAGTGACTTTAGAAAAAAGAGCAGAACAATTGGAACTCTTTACATATCATTAAAGCACTGTCACCTTTTAAAGCAAATAATCTAACTCCTGCCTTCCTGGGGCCAACTCGTCTGTGTGTATGCACATTCAATATGGGCATGCATCTGGCATTCTAGTTTCTAAAAAAAAGTGGGCTTGACTTTTTGAACCAAGATTTTACACAATGGGGCATTCTCTATCAATTGTGCTTCATTCATACAGGACGTCCCTTGAGGACAGGAACTGGGCTGGCTAGTGCCAAATTCTTACATCACAGCTGTAACCATCAACCAATTCATTTCACTACCTTTTTAATAGCTAAGTGCTCAACTCCTCCCTTCTTCACCCCTGCATGGCATCTCCTCCCAGATGAAAGCAAAGCATTTTCTCCACTACCAAGCAGACAATTCTCGTACCATTAAACAGGGTGGGGCTTTCTGAACTGAAATGCTGACCCACCATCTCAAAAGCAAGGAGGTCTCTCTCCAAATGCACTATGGTTTGAAGCCTAGAATCCAAATCAGAAGCCCATTTCTGAATATGGGGTTTTCCCCCTCACATTGGCTCCGCCTATCTCAACACTGCATCCACGGAGCAGAGATCTAAAAAAAGGCAAAACCCCACATTTTAAAAACAGGAATACAGAGCTTACCAGGTACTGCAACAAAAAACTTAACAGCATCACGATGCCCATGAAAGCAAAGTTGTGCGTGTGCCATTGAACAATATGGTATGAATGTTCCAGGAGTCACTTTATCACTGTTTTCATCCCCATATACACGTATAACGCTCCCAGGACGGGTTCCAGAGCCTGCTGTTTTATTAGCTGTAAAAAAGAAAACAAAAATGTTTTCCACTTGAAAATTCAGTCTGTAGAAGTGGTTATTTGTTAAGAAACTTTATGGTACTATCTAAAAGCTAAAGCCAATTCAGATAAAATGGAACAGAAGGGCAGAAATGCCAATTCAGGACAGAGCTGGAAAGAAAAAATAAGACTGCATGCTTGGTTATTTGAAGTACATCACAAAATGGAGTAGGATTCTTATTCGTCTAGCATAATTGTCTTAAGATTTACTTTTTAAAAAACCCTAAATTCATGAAGGAAAAATATCTTTAATACACAATACATCTAATTGATGTCTCAATGAACAAATCCTAAATCATTCAAATATATAACTAAATTAAAATGTTAAAGGAAGATTTCCTTAGCATCTGTGATGATAGGGTATCCTATTGCCAGCACAAACCCCACTAAAAATAATCAGCTGTGGGCGGGCATAAAGCAGCTACACCATTATAAACACTTCAGTTTTTGCTGGGATGATTTAAAATCCACTGACAGAAAAGTGCTTCTTATTCATGCTAGACAGACAAGCCATCTCCATTCCAAAGACTATCAAAGGGGTGAAAGAAATGTGATTTGTAATGAGACAAAGTCAACGATGTGGATTAATGACAAAGTTATGAGATATGGTATCAAATTATTGGCTGGAAGAAAAACAGTCTGTATGAAAGTTCAGCTGCAACACAGGATGATACACTCAACTGCTGAGCAGATTGGTGGCCATTTAGCAAACATAAAACTGCTGCAATGCAGTAACTGAGTGGAAAAACATTGAGGAACATACAAAGGGTCAATCTATAGAAGTGGGAAACAGCCTCAAAGTGGCTATTAGAAGCCTGAAAATAAATTTTTGTTCAGGATCTGCACTTACCCCTCAGCCCCAGTAAACGTCCCTGGTGGAGGATTACAGCTAAAGTGAGAAAGGAGGAAAGGGGAAATGGATAGGTATGACAGTAGAGGAGAAGGATTAATGAGAACCTGCCACTTTCATGTTTGAGTATTTGATAAGACAGCATTTTAGATTTTAGCTCCTAACATAAGTTAAAAACCTAGTTAATTAAAGAAGATTCAATAAAAGTAATCAAGAACAATATCTTGTTTTATGGTTTCAGGATAAATGGTCAATGAAGTCCATGTCACTTTAATGTGATATTTTTATTATTGTTAAGTTACATCATTAAATAGTAAAGTTTCCCCTTTCTCTCTCTTCTTAAATGGACACTATCAAAACTGATGGGCAAAACAATGTATAATTAAACATTGTTTTAATATTTCTTCCTCACCCTGAAAAATCCATCAGCTCTAGAAAGTGACTACTATGCATGCGAGATAAGATGTCCAGCTCATCAACTCACCAACAGACCTTGTTTGTAGCTGTGTATGCATGCGAGCTACGTGGTCTGTTCTTGTAATCACGAACATTTACAATGGCAGGGTACTGAAATTTACAAAATCCTGCCTACTCATAAGTACAAAGCAGGGACAGAAGCATCATTGTGTTCATGAACCAGAACATTAGACCTAAAATTAAGCCTACCAGCGTTGATAGGATCCTTTTTTAGGTTCACAGTATTCCAAAAGGAAAATCCCCACCAAACTTTTAAAAAACTGACTTTGCTATAAGCTAAGTGCAACTATTTAATTTTTGGAAGCCTGATGTAACTATTTCAAAACTCGTTATGATTTTAAGTGTTTATGTCTGCTCAATACAAAAATGCAATGCAAAAAAACCAAACAATTACTTAATGGATGATCAATGTAATGGAACAGTATGAGAAACAATGCATGTGCTCTTAAAGGAATTAAGACATGAAGATTTACCACCAGCAAATTTAAAAGAAAGATCTTCCTCAGGATTGATTTACAGTCAAACCTTAAAAATCTTATACAGTAGGATGTTTAACATCACAATTGATACTATATTTAAAGTTGCCAGCTTTTCCTTTCAGAAACCTTTCTTCAAGCATTTTCTGTTATTAAAAGCTTTGATGCAAATTTAATCAATGAAGTCTCTAGTGGGGAGCTTTTTTTTTGGTCAAAATTTTAGGGAATGAATTTAAATAGATGTTTGGATTTCAAGACAAAATTGTCATTCATAGCACTTGAATTAACAGTGGTTTATTTCTTGAGGGAGGGAAGGGGGGGGAAGGAGAGGAGGTTGATAGTTCTATTAGCCTTTATAAAGGCTAACTGCTTTTCCTAGAATGCAAGTATTTCATTTTTACATGTCCCACCAGCATATGGCAAAAACTCAACTTTTTTTTAAGCATACAGACTTTTTGAATAACCAGTGGCTGAATTTTATCCACCACTGAACTCCTCTATTTGAAAAATGTGGTTACAACTCATATACCCTGGTGCAATGGCCTTTAAAAGCAGCTCAGTTTCACCCCATCTAGTCACGGACACCAAGGAGACATTATCGATTGTGTTGGATACTGAGAAAACAAGGCCATTTGACTTGTGTTAACTATACCTTTACTGCCAAAATAAGTTTTAAAATGTGAATTTAGAGCTCATGGGATGTGCCAAATTGTCATGACTGAAAAGCTGAAATCCTCTATTCGCAAGCGGTGCAACACAGGCAGCACTATCAAACTTATACAGATCACTGCCAACATTCCGACATTCTTTAAGGGTACAAGTCCTAGTGTCCATCCAATCCCTGGCATTCCAAGAGGGCCTTTGGGATGAAGCGTTTTATACGGAGAGATGTCTGCTCAGAGATGGACCAAATGGTACCAATCCATTTTATGCAGGCTAAAAAGCCCTCAGATATTTACTAACCTGGAGCAGATTGAAATCTGGAGATAAGTGTAGCTATATCCTTTACCAAACTCATGGATGACACTTCATATTTTAGTCTTATTTCTACAGTACTTTCATTGACTGTTTTTGGTATTCAGTTACAGACATTCATTCACATTTTACTTACTTTCTGTTAATGGAATGGAGATGATGACACCATTTCCTGTCCCCACCCACAAACGATTACAAGACACCATAAGAGCTGTGATTCTCACAAATGAGAACCCTAGTTTTCCAGTACCTAAAACAAAACAAACGCTTTAGTAAAAATTCTGGGCACCAATAATAATCATCTGTATTTCTAGGGAGCTCAGAGCATTTTATAACTTCAACATCCACATGAGATGAGGGGAATGTCCCCATTTTACATAGAACCAAGGCATAATGGTTGTGTCCAAAGTCGCACTGAATCTAGAGAGGGAACTCATGTGGGCCAATTTCCAGGCCTGTGCTCTAGTCTAATCTTGATTTTGTAAGGAATAAAATACTATACTGATAAGCAGTTAATTTTAAACAATGTCATGATTTTTTAATGCTGCACGTTACAGTAAAATGCTTCTGGGCTTACAAGGCAAAGGCAATGACCTACCCAAAACAAGGAGTTTAACTTAAAGACAAGTTCAAAGACCTCTGACACCGTATTTTTCCTGGCTAGCTAAAAAACAATACTATTTTGGGGGGGGGGGTGATAAAACAGAAGTAAATCTCAAAGATTAATATTAATTAGAGCTATCTGGGGAAAAAAAATGGTAGCAAAAATCAGAAAACAGGTATTCAGTTTTATGAGATGCAAATTATCTGAAGTTTTGCCTCAGTATTCTCCCCCATAAGTACATGACAACTTTTCTAGGCAACCTACAGCCTCCTCCCACATTTACAGGCTGCAAAATCTCAGGGGCTTCATATACTTCTTCCCACTACCATCTTGTCTTCCTAAATAGTTCTAAATTCCTAATGGTTGTCCGCAGTGTCCTTAAGATCAGGAGATTGAACCAAAAGGACCACGATTCTCTATAGTCAGTATCAGACTGTTTGACTAGTGACAGTAGAATCAGATGTGTTGGGGAAGTTAAATTCTATGCCACCATAGGCTTTTGATGTCTTGTTTTAAGTTTCTTCTTTGGTTGAGACAAGCTCCATGGTAGATAAAAGGAGATTCAAGTAACAGGAATGAAAAAAACACTATGGTTAATTTTATTCAACAGCAACTTACCTAGCATTTTGCTTACATAGGGTTCAATGTCCACATCTTGTAGATGCTGATATGTGTGTGCGTGATAGAGTCGGAGCGTGGAATCCAAACGAATAGAGACCCACACCCCATCACCCACCCAGGCAAGCTGTCTCACTTGGCTCTCTTTCCTTGGGTGTGCATCAAACGATTTCTATGGAAGATTGTACTTTGAATTAGATTGATCATGAAAAAGACAAGATAATCTCTCTTCTCAGCCAGATCTTATAAATATTGGTAACTTTTCCGACAAGCTACTAACCTTGCCCGAGTATGTTTTGTCAAGGCTTGGCATAGTGTCTCGCAACATACATCTCTACAGTCATTTGCTACTGCATCCCCATTTATGAGCCATTATGATCTACCAACCTTTCTCGGTAGAGAGAGAGAGAGAGAGAGAGAGAGAGAGAGAGAGAGAGAGAGAGCGAGCGAGCACGCGAGACAGAGAGATCAAAAATATATTTATATTTTTGTAATTAGGTTCGCTGATACAGTTTGAGACATTTGCCTAAAAATTATCTGGCTCTTTCCACTGCTATCTTGTCCTCTTGTGTACAATTAAATCAAGGGTAGGCAACCTATGGCATGCGAGCTGATTTTCAGTGGCACTCACACTGCCCGGGTCGGCGGCGGGGGGCTCTGCATTTTAATTTAATTTTAAATGAACATTCTTAAACATTTTAAAAACCTTATTTACTTTACATACAACAATAGTTTAGTTATATATCACAGACTTATAGAAAGAGACCTTCTAAAAACGTTCATGTATTACTGGCACACGAAACCTTAAATTAGAGTGAATAAATGAAGACTCGGCACACCAATTCTGAAAGGCTGCCGATCCCTAAATTAAATAAACATAACATACCAAATAATCCTGGAGCTACAAGATGCATGCCAAACCGCAACAATAAGCATTCAGATGAGGCTGCATCAATTCCTTCTGCTCTTCACTTCCTTTTCCCATATATTGCCTAATAGATTGCAAGATGCTCTGAGCAAGGATCTTGGCCAAGATTTCCAGAGTGATTAGTGATTTTCAGAGCCCAACTTGAGACACTTTAAAGAAACCTGGTTTTCCAGAGGTGCTGAGCGCTCAGCCTCTAAAAATCAAGATCCTTTAGTGTGGTCTCAGGTTAGGCACCCAAAAACTAAAGCACCTAAAATCCCTAGTCACCTATGCTGGCTATTTCTTGTATATGAAACATGCCATGTACATGTAGGGCACTGCAGAAACAGCAGCTTAGACCTCTAGGTAAATTTTAAAATTTGCTTGAACTGGATGCCAAACGCCCTCCTAATACTACAAGTTAAAAAAAAATCCATTCCCTAGAAATACAAGTATGGAAAGCCAAATCCTAGAAGAGGCTCCGTGGAAGACCACAAAACGCAGTATATTGTGCACTCCCCCTCTAGGCACCGCAGAAGCTGGTTGGTTACCAGGTTTTATTTCATAGGATCTGTTCAGGGAGAGGAGGGGTTGATGCACAGATTCCACAAAAACTGATGTATTAATTTCAATCACTTTTAAAAACAGATGTGGGATAAGTTTTATACTCAAAGCAAAAAAAGCTGCTTTTTTAAAACCACAATGTGAAATATTAACGTTGAATTTTAGAAGATATTTGACTAATTTCTCTCCAAAAAGATAATGTGTTAATGATGGCTTGTTTCCGTGCTGATGAAAAATGTCTTCTCAGGATCCATGAAAAAAATTGGGTGTGGGAGGAGGGTGTTTAGACAAAAAGACAATGGCAAAAAAATTAATTATAATTTAACTAAAGACTGTTTTAACTTGCCTCTATTTTCATGGCCTTTGGTTGAACAACATAGATTTTGTTCCTGTAGCCACACCAGACTTTATCATGTACAACAGTCATGCATCGGATGGAGTGATGAGGTCGGCCCAGGTCTAAGAGGTGATAGTTTGTCAAGTCCCACTGACCATCTTCAAAACAAACAGGAATAATTCAGAGGTTAATTTGCATGCATATTTGCTTTTAAAATGCTACATCTCTACTTTTAGAAGAGTAAAAACGAGGAATCCTTGTGGCATCTTAGAGACTAACAAATTTGGGCATAAGCTTTTGTGGGCTAAAACCCACTTCATCTGAAACCTTTTAGAAGAGTGTTATTCATATTAAGTTATGATAGACACTATTTGAAAAGTCAATTCAAATTCAGAGTTATACTTTCCATTAAACTGAAACAATTAAGTGTGGGACTGTTATTGTCTAAGGAAATAAGTGCAATTTTTGTTCTTACAGAATGTGATGTTTGTAGATAGTGACTCAGTCAAAGCATGCCAAAGCATTTTAAAAAGCAGTTACATACTGCTAAATGCATTGCTTGGATAGGCATATAACAGGTACAATGAGCACCAGCCTACACATAGCACAGAATATTAGCTGTTTGAGTATGGAAATGCTGGCCAGTGCACTAAGGTTATCCCCTATGTTCTCTAAAGTGTGTTATGACATCTTTAAATGCTGCCTACTATCTGTGTGCTTTTTTTTTTTTTTTTTTTTTTTTTTTTAAAATAGCACATACGACATCACTCACCATTAACTGGAGTTCTCCTCTAGGTTAATCGCCTCCAAAGATCATCATTCTTTGACATATACCTGAGATCCTTCAAGGACCCTGTAGCCATTGGAATTTTAGGTATCTAAAGCGAGAGTATCAGTATCAAGCCAGTTGAGCCTTTCCCTGTATTTGCGTCAGTGCTGCATGCCTGCTTAATTCTGTTAGAAGCTGATCACAAAGATCCGAAGTGCCACAAGGAAGACAGCAAATAAGCAAGGAACCTGTGGTGATGATCCAACAGGAGAATTCCAATTACTGGTAAGTAACACCCCCTTCTCTCCTATTTGAGATCTCCCATACCGAACCTTACTCAGAAGATTGAGAAACAGTGCCTGTCCAGGAATGGTAGGGCTGAGAATATTGAATACAGATTTTCAGAAACAATATTATTAGAAAGACGTTAATGATGGCAGCCACGACCAACTACTAATGCTCACAAAGAGGCAGGGGTATATTGTGTATCTTGTAGACATGACTAATGGGCAGAATAACCTAAAATCTGTTCTGCTTTGATAATTAAGTAGCTTGTGCTACATAGCTTGTATATAGAGACTTCCCCAGCTCTCCCATCTTCTGCCCAAAATATGAATGAGTTTTTAACAACAAACCAGAAGGACAGTGGATTGGTTTCTGTAGAATTCAGAGTAAGCCCTCACTTTCCTCAAATGCCATTAATAAGAACAATGTTTTTTTTATGGAAAAATAATTGATGGGACGAGACTTTTCTGGCCAACATAATAGTCAGAAAAAAGAAAGGAAAAAAAAAAAGAAGGCTATCCTCCTAGAAGCAAGTCTCACAAATACTCAAAGAGCCTGGAAGACTAAACTAAAGTTGTATGGAGGATCTAAATCAATGTGAACGTTTTAAGGAAAAGAGTGGAGAACAAGAGGAAAAACCTGATCCCACCAAGGGCCTGCAACTAAAAATAGACCTCTATGACAGACAGACCAGTTATGAATTGTTATGGAGATTACTTACAGCTCTGGATTATGTATCTGAAACCTCTGCAGCAATGCTAAATTTAGAGAGGAAGATGCAAGCTTGATGAAGTGAGACTGGATAATAAAAAGCTTCCAGAAATTCATGAGACAAGGACAACTTCCAGTTAGAAGACTTCCGATTCCTTTGATTTCAAAGGGAAATATATTAACTCCCAGAGTGTATTTTTTAGTGCTTCTATCGTGCAAAGGTCTTCTGAACTGATGGATGGTTTCTACCATTTGAAGTTAACAGAAAGGTCTTGCAGAACAAGTCAGAATGTTGGCCTTTACATGGCTAAGGATTCAAGGCAGAAAATATATAACAACGTTCAAAAAGCCTTAACTTTGGACACAAGTGGCAGTAAAAAACTGTCCTATATTTATGACCTGATATCAGCATTGGCATAAGACAGAAATAAGCAATCTCACTGCTCAGAGGTGGGAAGAAGTGTGACAACATAAAATACGGATTTTGACAAGAACTAGATTCAGCTACACAGTGTGGCCAGGATCAATAGATAAGCAAGGTTTAATATATACAGTTCTCAAAAGTATAGCGGGGGCCTAAATATGACAAACCCTGTTTTCAAGTAAGGGCATTAAGCATTCTATGACAAACAAGTCTCCGAAGACCAGCCTCAACACCACAATACCCAACTAAAGGAAAAACAAACCAAGCTAATGTTAAGTTTATCTTTTAAAAGAAAGCAGAACTTGAACTAGAGACAGGCATGAGTGAAACCAACATGGAGTTCAGATGACCCAGCTGACTGAAAAAATCTGTACTGAAAGGGTGCGTAACAATGATGGAGATACAGGCAGGGGGTCGACTGGCTTAATGCATGCGCTTTACTTACTGTACCTATAATTCAAAATTTCAATTACTCCACAGTCCTGGAGGCAGCTCAGAAGAACTTCAGAGTGAGGATCCATGGTGGTGATTCCAAGTAGGAGAACTTCTTGGCTATCTACTAGAAAGAAAGGGAGAACAGGGGAATTCCTAATTACTGTAAAATAAGTTGGCCTGAACATATCTAATGCTACACTTCATCAACCAAAATGCTAACAAATTAGTTTGACAAGATACACAAAACATTAAAGAGACTGGAAATGCTTGTTGTATTAACACTGTTTGCAAAAATCAGATAATTCAGTGCATTCATTTTCAAAGTAAAATGATGCATTTTATTTACTCAGTTTCTATCATGAAACATCTCTGTACGGTCACTGATTCTGTTTAAGATCGTTCAGCAGAATGCTTACCAACTCCTCTGTGAAATATGGCTAATGTTCCATCAGCTAGTGCAACTAACACTATTCCTTTTACATGTCTGGGAAAAGAAAGGAGGCAAAAGTATCTCATTAGTGTTTAATTCGTATTATCAATATAAAAATCTAAATAGGACATTTTACAGTAAATATAATTTTACAGTTCAGCATAATTTTACAAATGAAATTCTCATTTGCTCCTAAATATACAGTTCTCTGATTTTTAGAAAATGGTTGATTGAACCGAAGGGGCTGTAATACGCACAGGCTGAAAACAGAAAACTGATAGTAATACATTAGCTAAATAAGTATGTAGGACGCATCTCTAGGAAAATTATAGTTTCCTCTTTATACGAGTCCCCAAAACCTGGAAATACCCTTGATATTTCAGTATCCATAAAATCCCCTTTATTTCCCTGCTCCTCACTATGCTGACTTAACCCACCTCTCCATCTTCCCCAAAAGAATAAAGAAATTTAGCTTTTTAACTACTGTCTCAATGAACTCAGAGTGGAAATCTACATAATCTATAATAACGATTTACTTTAAACTAGCAAAATTTACAAAACATTATTTCAGGCAACTTACACAATACTGAGAATAGAATCTTTAAGTTTAATGGCATGAATACATTTCCTCCACTGGGCCACTGAAGAATGAACATACAAGCTGCAAGGACATAATCGGGATGAATTAAAACATGAATACTTCAACACCATGTTAATGTCTCAGAGATAATACAATAATTTTAATCAATTTTGTCCAGAGTAAAGCTTTAACTAGGAGAAAAAAATATTATCTCACTGATAACTGCAGCATTGCTACAGCTAACCCACTGGCTGCCCAAAACATTACTAAACATCCATCCACAGAGTCTGTAACTGGGATAGTAAATGTTCCTAGTGATCTGATATTCAGCACTACACAATCCTCAGATAGTACCATATTTCTTTCAATAAAAAAAAGCCTTTTCTAGAGAGACATGTCAGAGATAACGGTTTAATTTTGTTTTGAAAAAGATATATTTGTTAAACTCCTACAATATATACTACAGTATATTATACTACAGAATGATACATTCCCTATGTTCTATAATGCCAAGACACTATAAGGCACACTGAAAGGTACTTCTGCAGCTTTGGTTCAGAATTTTCTTCCTTGCTTTCTTATTTAATTTAGTAGTTTTATAATTAGCATTTTCTTACCATCCATTCTGTGCTCCAAGCCACATTGTAGGTAAAAGGCTGCTCATTTTCTGTGCTTCTTCTCTCACTAGATCTTGCTCATTTGGCAATTCTACCACATCTTTACACAAGTCTGACTCACTACTGAGAAAAAACGGTAAAATGATAAAAAATAGTCAGAACAAATGCACACAGACTGCTCAGACTACAACCCAGATACCAAGTTCAAAGCTGTTAAATGTTTAAATATCCAGTGTATTAGAAGTATATCTAAAGCAGAGTAAGAATCCCATTAAGTATAGCAACTATACAAATGAAATGAACACCTTTTTAGAGTCAATTATTTCATGACGATATCTACCTCTTACAAGGAATGAGAAATTGCATTCAGCCCCATTATTCTGCTCCCATACATACACACACCAGGCGGAACCATACATGTGAATAGCTGAAGGCCTTGAAAAATCTCAGAAATGTTCCCACTTTTTTTTATTACATTTATTAATGACTCCTACATTCAAGTTTTCCCTCAACCGTCACAGCTACTGCACAGCAGTTGGCTGGACTGAGAAAGAGGCTCTTCACATTTGAAGAGCCAAGTGACAGACATGAATAATAGAGCAAGTGTGATACCAATGAGTACACCAGGTGCTGACCACCAGCAAGCTTGCTGAAATGGTGGGTTGAAAGGAACAAATCGTTAAAACACAGGATTAACAAACTCCCTTTTGGAGGTACCTGCGCAGAAAACGTAATGAACTTACATTGAAACTACTCTTCATTCTCACTCAAGATGACTTTAGAGAAAGTGGTGCAAGACATTCTGCATAACGATTGTGTAAAGCTTAATCTGCAAACACACCTTGAAACCCTTCAGTTATATAGTGCCTTCCAAATGAAGGCCTCAAGTGTTTTACAAATATCTGAACCTGTGTCTCAATAGTACTCTAAAATGGTATATTTATGAATTTTAATGGTGTGGACATTGACCACGTACCTAGGCTGGTATACTGGGGAACCCTCTGTGGTATTCTGCACCCCCAAAGGGTCTGTGAAGACATGCTCTGTATACACTCCAGTTTGGGCTGAATCAGCTAAATCTTCTCCTGACCCAGCACTGACTTCTGTCGCCTCCGTTGCTTCCTCTGCTGTTGGAACATTTTCATCCACCACATGACTTTCAGCTGCAGTTTCTATGAAACAAATATTTCAGTTAAAAATGAACTTGACACCACTCTGTATAGACACCGTGGCAAGTGCATGGGCAAATGACTATTAATTCTTTGCCTTCTATTTCCCTATGTGATAGGCTATTCCTTCAGCTTCCACTGAATAGCCCATATGAAATAGGAAAGGGTATGTAATTGAAGGACATGAAAAGACAGCTTTTGACTGAACGCACGCTCTCTCCAGGTTTCTCTCAACCCATCTCTCCTCTTATTTTATTTCTCTATCTGAGGTACTTAATGCTATCCCTATTGCCATCTGAACACTTCGCAGCCTTTGGGACATTTAGTCTGCCACCCCTATGAGATAGGGAACTAATACTATTACCATTTTACAGATGGAGAACTGAGGCAAAGAGAGACTACTTGACTTCTTGTGGCAGAGCACATCTCCAGAGGCTGAAGTTAGCATCCTCCTCTTCCTTCAGTGCAGGTCTATTCAATTTGTGTTGATGCTGTTGATAACTTACCCTGTATTCCCACTTAAAACTCTAAACATACATGGATGAATATTTTCATACCTGGCTGTTTATCTGTCACAGATGAGGCACCATTAGCATTTTGCGTTATGAGAGATCCTGTAATACCCTCTGCAGTACAACCAACCACTGTGATTCCTCCTAATAGGCTATCAGTTTCTGCTGAGCTGTTGCTGGTCATACTTCCACACAAAGAGGTCCTGTCCACCTGATTGGAGTCTGTTTCTTGTGACCCTTCCTCTCCTACAGGATAATCTGTTTCTCTAGCCCCTGAAAGGCAGATTAAGCTTCATGTAATTTCTTGGATACAGTGTAAAAGTGCATAATCAAGCAATAAGATCCAAGTTAGACAATAAAAGATATTTACAGTCTACAGATCCTGAGAGTCACATGAGTAGAACATCCTATAAAACCTGCTTTAATGACATAACATGAAAAGGCATCTTAAACCATCCTTTAAATTAAAAGTGGACAAAGTGATTTAAAGAAGCGCTGCACGCTTGTACCTTGTACATCAGGTTTCTGTTTGAGCAAAACTTTGCAGCCAGGTTAAAAGTAGAAACGGATGCTGATAACACGGGGAAAATGCTAACAGACTCATCTAATTCTGTTTGTTCTGATTTAAATTTATGCATATAATAGCTCATTTCCAGAGATAAGAATGTTGCTTTTGTTTTGTATGATACATTGCTTGAAATTAGGGAGAGGGATAGCTCAGTGGTTTGACCATTGTTCTGCTAAACCCAGGGTTGTGAGTTCAATCCTTGAGGGGGCCATTTAGGGGTCTGGAGCAAAAACTGGGGATTGGTCCTGCTTTGAGCAGGGGGTTGGACTAGATCTCCTGAGGTCCCTTCCAACCCTGATATTCTATGATTCTATGAATTAATGCCAAAATACACATCATTCAAGACAATCCCAATAGTAAGAATCATCATATGCAGGCTAATTCAAGAAGCAGTTCCAACAGAGCAAGTTCATCTTCCTGTGACTTTCAAGGTCTACACAACTCCATTCCTCTACTTGCCTTTCTACAGTCTCCAGCGCATTCTGTTCTTCCCAGAATCTCATGTCTAAACACACCCTCCCTTCATCTCCACATGTGCATCTTCATACCTTGCTTCCAGGCTATCACTTGATTTTACTGTGCTACACTGGCACTCTCACTCAAATCTCCACCTCAAAGGAACTTTCTTTTTCAAAGCCTACTAGCACAAACCCTCCACTGGTGGCTAATTTTTAATAGATTTTTATAAATGAGTTAACAGGATGCACACAAAAGCAACCAACCTCACCTCCTGAAGTATAGCATCCATCTAGTTTTCTATACCCTCCCTACACACCTATTGTCTCTTAATTGGATCTTTGGTTAAATGCTAAAAGATAAAGCTCCTTGGGGAGGGAGCTCATAGTCTCTTATAAAAGGTATCATACATCTCTATGGGCTCAATAATTATTATAAAATTAGAACCATACTTAGAATGTGGAGATCTATGGAATATTCCTACTACTGAAGAGACTATTTACCTCTAAACTGGAGTATTGGAGGACAGCGGGCCAGATTATTGGTCCTATTAAGTCACATTCCTGAATTGGTGTTTTAAGGGCTCTCTAACTTATGATAATGGCCAATTCCAGGATCAGAGGTGGTAGAAAATTGGTACAGGACTGACGTAAGATTAAACCCAGTTTCCCCTCAGCTATGTTGTTTGCTATGCTGTCAGCTACAGTATTTTTATCAAGATGATTAATCTCAGAACTTGTATCCTTTTAGCTTGTTGTGTCTAAAATATTCTGGCTCTAATTTTCTGAGATGAACACTCACCACTCCAAGGGAAGTCAACTGGCACCAAGGACAGGCTGATTCTCTTACCTGGAATGCTAGCAATACAAAGAACGTGAGAATTGCAAACAATAAAATTGTCTAGGATATTTCCCGGCTGGTTAGCATCAACAATGATCACTTTTGTAGCAGAGTGTGTGCTAGTACAGATCCAAACTAGACTGGATAATTCTTCCTGATGTTTCAGCTGCTTCTGCTGCTCCTGCAAGAGCAAAAACAAACCAACCAACAGCGGATGTACTAATATACTAGAAGGGGGCAGGTGGCATCAGTTTTAAAGTTATATACCCATATAGTATGTAAAACTCATACTGGACAGCTAGGCATACGTTTAATACGATTACAAAACAAAAGGAAAGTGTACTTGGACTTCCTTTCCTGGATGCACCAGGAAGGTATAAAACTTACGTTCCATACATGAGTAAATGAAAAGTAATGGAACTATACAGAGAACTGTAAGTTTTAACTAGTGACTAATCTAAGACAGGTGGTGCCAGAAGAAGAGTTATTTACATTTCTGCAAGCTCTCAGTATTGCCAACTTCAAGTGTTTAATAATCGTTGAGCCAGGCCCCAAAGCATCATGAGATTCAGTTGAAAAATCATGAGAATTTTAAAAAGTAAGTTGACTTTTCTTTGCTTTCTACTTTGAGGAAATCTTCATGTTTTACTTGCACTCATTCAGGATAGAAACTTTTTTTTAAAATGAAAAGATTCTTGTGCAATCTCTTGATTTCAGAAGCTGGAACTTTAATACACAAAAAAGGTGGACACGATAGAATCGTGAAAGTTGGCAATGCTGGTATCTATCTCAAGTAACTACACAGATTGTGTACAAATATTTAGCTATTTATTTAGATTTACCTCAGAGCCTGTAAACATCAGACAAAACGTGATTTCAGTAAGTGGATTCAATACAAAGCCTCAGGTTTTTTTGTGTTGATCATCATTTCAATTCTACCTGAGAACTTGCTTATCCTTTGCTGAATAGGGGAACTGAATACCAATTAAGTATTATTTAAGGTAATGTTTAAATATGCTCTTAAATATTCAAGATTATATAACAGAACTGATCTTACCTTGAGTTCCTGGTCTAGTCTGTCTAAGCTACTCTGAGATCCTGTTCGGTGCTTGTTCCCATTGGCATCCGAACCTGCTACATCATTGTAGAATACACTGGCACCCACCACAGAGCCTCCATCTCTCGTCTTCCCTCCTGATAAGTTCACCCCAACAGCACACCAAAGCTTGAAAGAGAAGAATTTGAGCCTTTCACTTGCAACACACTTGGCTTTTTTGGCTTATAAAAGTAAGAAAGGAACTAACTATGTAGGATACAACAGTGCAAGAAAATACCAGCACATGGTTAAGAATGCAAGTTGATTTTAGGGGAGTCTACTACAATTTTTTTACAGTACAATTTATGGAAGACATAGCAGCAGAGAAAATGAATCCATTATTCTTAAGAAGGCAATTTTTAGAAAGAGCATGAGTGTAACGTTGCATAAGTATGATTCTGCTGCAGTGTGCATTCTGTATCACACATTTGCTTTAGACACCCAGCTTAATTACCTAAACAGGTAAGAAAAGTCATTCAATATTTTAGGTTTCAGATCAAGAAAGTTACCAGTTCAATGTCTCACTGTCCTCCATCAAGGGCTATATCCTCCAATTCTCATAATTCTAGAAGTCCTACCTTCATAGATGTATCCTTTTCATCTAAGGGTCTCAGATAGACAGGCACGGGTAAATTCTTCATCTTGTTATCACCCTGACCACCATTTGCTACCTAAAAAGAAAAAAAATGTCACTTTCCCCTAAAAAATATTGTTTGTGAACCTTGTCCAGCACACAGAATAATATTTTGCCATGGCTGGGGGCTGGTTTGGTTCATTTCCCATAGTTTGGTCAGCACCACTCAAAGGAAACAAAGATACAGCAAAAACATTCATTGCCTTTTTAAATAAAGTTGAAATCATATTCTCTTTTAAAGGACTGAGCCTGGAGATCCCAGCCTTCCTGAAAATTAAATGTTCTAGTCTTACTAAAGTTTATTAAAAAAAAGTTTTCTACAGAGTTGCCCTTGTCCTTCAGTTGGATAACTAATGCTGCTTTCTCAAGGTACTAATTCAGAAAGCAGACTTCTTAAAAAGCTATCTGACAACTAGCTATAATATACTAACATCAAACACCATAGTTTTATGGAACTTTATTACTTTAACAATAACCATAAATAATAGTTACTGGATAAATACCCTAGAAGAAGTCATAACCACAATACCTGTTTGTATTTTTGAGGCAGACTCCAGCCAAAAGCTTGCACTCTACCATCTTCCTTTTGAACATGTGCTTTCACTTGGCGGTATTGTTCTCGTTTCTGTTCTCTGCGTGAGGCTAAATTGGCTTCAGATCTAGAGCAAAAATGGATTTTTTTTTTCCAAATACAATTCATCCCTCTTCTCCTAATAAGTTATTTTAATGTGTAGGTATACCATAGCAGAAGTTGCTCCCTAAACTACTGAGGGTAAACATAATTCAAACTATTTTCACAGATATTACAGTAAAAAAATGCTACATTTGTTAGTCTGAGCCAAGGATGGTATACTTCTATTTTAACCTGCCTCAGTGCAGTGCAGTGAACTAAATGATCTCTTGAGCTTCCTTCCAGCCCTACAGTTTTCATTACCACTACAAAACTGATTTTTCCTCCCTTGGTATTACTATTTACTACTGTTAATTGAATTGTCTCGTTAAACTGACCTCCCACTTCGTAAGACAACTCCCATCTTTTCATGTGCTGTGTATTTATACCTGCTACTGTATTTTCCACTCCATGCATCTGATGAAGTGGGTTCTAGCCCACAAAAGCTTATGGCCAAATACATCTGTTAGTCTCTAAGGTGCCACAAGGACTCCTCGTTTTTGCTAAGACAGACTAACATGGCTACCTCTCTGAACCCTACAGTTCTATGATTCTATGACAATTAAATCTATTTCTGCTTTCTCGCAATGAGCTTAAAAAGGAATATATTCAAAGACTACTGTGAACTATAAATTGCCAATTTGAGGAGGAGGAGAGGGGATTCAGTTATCTGGTAGAGACCACAGAAACAGTACATCACTAGTTTAAGTTCCTTAAAATGTATAGGGTTTTTTGGTTTCCTGTTCACATTTGGAAGGGTTTTGTTAGCAGTTGAGAGCATCATCAATCTAGTCAAGCCCACTCTTCTTCCTCTTCCTATTTTCCCCCTCTGTGACCCATCCCTGCCCCTTCAGCTTTTAGCTTTCCCACTGCTTTTACTGGTAAACACCCTTTTGCAGAGCTTGGGAAAGGCAAATGAAAGTGACTGTACACAAAATGCTGTCAAATACACCAAGTACATAGTTTTTTTTTTAAAAAGTTTGAATTACAGTAACCTTACTGGTTACTTTTAACAGGTAAATACAACAAAAGAAGAGAAGCAACAGGCCAACTCGACAGCGTCCCCTGTGGGCATGCAAGATGCATCCAGCTAGGGCAAGGGTGAACACAAGAATGGCCATACTTGGTCAGACCAAAGGTCCATCTAGCCCAGTATCCTGTTTTGCGACAGTGGCCAGTGCCAGGTGCCCCAGAGGGAACAAACAGGTAATCAGGCGATCCATCCTGTCACTCATTCCCAGCTTCTGGCACAAAAAACTGTTCTACACAAAATTCATATCAACACTTAAATCATTTCATCTGATGTAAAACAAAAGCTTTACTGGCATAAATTACATAAGCACCAATATATGTTTTTGTTCTGGCTGGTCTCTAATTTTGTCTGTTTTATTATTGTGCTAGTTATGATCACAATATATATACACTGTGATGGGTGCTAAAATTGGATTTTTTTAAACAATGCAGAGATTCTTTTTAATTTCCTAGATTTATCAAATATTTTAATGCTTTGTTTACCTTAAAACCTCCTTGTGCATGGATATTACCAGAACAAATCAGCTATATAAACAAGTCTCTAGAAGTGTACAATATTTAACTGCTTTGATTATATTTTGTTATCCAAGATATTTTCTACTGTAAATTTACAAACTGTGAAATACATTGATCTTTTTATTAGCACTAACATTTTCCCCTTTAATTATATAATCCTTAATTATGAAATTTCTTGTGTAGAGATATATCATTAATTATAAAGACACTGTTGGAATAGTATTTTGTTGAAAGTCATATGATGCTCATATACTAGAAGCTTAAAATTTCACAATGGAGGTTGTTCATAACTGAAATGTTCATAACTGAATAAAACGTTATAGATCTTTCAAAGGTTTACAACTGAACATTGACATAAAATAGCTTTGAAACATCACCATGCAGAAGAAAAACGCTGCTTTTAACCATCTTAATTTAAATGAAAGGAGCACAGAAACAGTTTCCTTACCTTGTCAATTTTTTTTTTTTTTAAACTTTCCTCAGTAGTTTACGATTAATGGTACTGTACTCTATTTGCTTTTTTTCCCCATCTCTGCTGCTGCCTGACTGCATACCTCCAGTTTCAAATGAGGTATGTGGTTGATTGGTCAGTTTGTAACTCTGGAGTTCATAAATGGGAGGTTCTACTGTACTTAAAACATGTTTCTGAGAGCTAAATATTTCTCCATTGCCTAGAGGTCATTTTTTTTGAGGGAGCAACACTAGAAAATAGCAATGTCACCCATGCCATCTCTTACATGTAGCCATCACTCTACACATCACAATTTTCATAATGCTGATTTCATGAGCATCTTCTTTGACATGTTCACTCCAAGAAATAATTGGGTATACTGGCAGTTAACTGTTCACATTAACGCTATTGTTTCTTTTATCCTGTGCCTTTCTGGTGACTTGATATAATCTTTACCTGTATATTTATTATAAATGAACAAATCAGTTTATTAATAAAGGTTACAATGGGAAAATAAAAATGTATCTTACTCTTCACTGAGGAAGTCAAAGGCTTTAGATTTGTCACTAGGTAGTTGAGATAAGGTGCTGCTTCTTTTCTTGACTGATGGAGTAATATGTGAAGTTGGAGCATTATACTTAAGATTAACAGGTGGTTCTGGTTTCTTAGCAGTATTGCTTGATGAACTGAACAGCCTGCTGAAACTGAAAGACAAAAGTGTGACAAGTCTGTATGCATCCAACAAAACTGACCTCCTTTTGTACTAAGGTGACCAGATAACTGTGAAAAATCAGGACCAGGAGGGGAGAAGGGGTAAGAGGTCACCTATATAAGACAAAGCCCCTAATATCAGGACAGTGCTGATACTAGTTGGACATCTGGTCACCCTATTTTGTACACAAGGCATTGTGCATGCTACACTGCTCAAATCAACGTATTACAATGGTTGGAAGGGAGTGGAACCAAACAGAGCAACTATTACGTGCTTAGCAATAGCTTACACAGCCATAATGTGAACCTGTGTTAATAAGAAAAGGCATGTTAATTCAAACAAACAGTGGTATTATCCCATCCTCTTCCTTTAAAGGAAGACTGGATCTTAAGTTTCACTTGAACATCCACCACAAAATGGGCAAAAGGTAGCTTATGTTCTTAGTTGAAGAGAAGTCTTAAAAAGAGTACATTAGCTGTGTGGTGAGGAACTGCAGGTAAGCCCAAATCCTGGTGAATCCACAATCTTCCATTCATGTAAACCCTCTAGCCCAGTGAACCTACAAACCTTCTAGACCAGAGATGAAGTATTACCAGTTAACACTAACATTAACACTTAAATGTTGAAATCCCTGTAAATCTTTTTTTTTTAATCTCCCTTTTTTAGTTTATGTTTATTCTTTAAGTTAAATGTCAAAACAATCAGTAAACATTATTTCAGGGGGAAAATAAAGTGTTGAAATTATATGCAAAACCACAAACAAAATTTCTTTTTTTTTAATCATTGAAGTTGGTTACAAAAATGTTCAGAATCACTGTATTTAGATCTGGTTCATCTTCTGATAAAAAAATATTGTACCCTTACTTTGAAGCACATTAGTCTCTAACTCCAGTAAGTGCACAACCATTCAATATAGGATACAGCTTATGACACATTTTGTCTTTGAGATCAGCCTTACGGAGCTGGCATGCTAGGTACCAAAAAGAGAAGCACTTTAAACATCTTTATTCCCAAAACAATTAAACTGACATACAAAAAGCATTAATATCAACTACTTGGAGATTTTTGGCAGTATCTGCCTGTATTTCAGTACTTACAACTGCCAAATGCTTGATCTCTTCTTTTCTTGCATGGCTGGATTTTCTCTTGATGCTCTAAAGAAAAAGGAATAATAAGTTTACTAAATAAGCAATAATACAAAAGGTAAGGTATATGGGAATACACAAAACTCTGGTATTTAAGTATAAGGCTCTGTCTTGAGTCATGGAGATAGAAGTTGAAGGTGTTAACACCTGCATACATGCAGAAAACTCTCAAGTCAGAGACTAGTTTTCCCATTTAAACTCAGCTGCAATTGAAGAGTGCTCTCCTTTCAGTAAGTTAATAAGCACCCTCCATTCTTACTTTCCTAGTCTTAGATATAAGTTTTATTTATAGTGTTATTCTGTAAGGCACAGTAACAGCAGTGGATACTGCTCCAAGCAACCTTTTGCAAAGGGAAACTTTCAGGTTTGGAGCGGGTTTTATTTTTTTTATTTTTTTATTTTTAAACACTAGTTTTAAAGAATTTGAGATAATTCTCAAATCTTTAGAGAAGACAAAGAACTAGTGTTCACTTTCAGCACAAGAAATCAAAGAACATTGTACTTTATCAATTAGAGTACAACCCCATATATCTGAACCTCTATTATCTGTCTTTCTGTATTAACCAAACCACCAGCACACATACAGGTATATGGGCAACTGACCCTTCAGCCCTGCCGCCTGGGACTGATAGCCTGTGCCCTGGCAGGGGGAGCTTAAGCATGCAACTTAACATTGTGGGGCCACTGTGGTGTGCGGCCCAGGACAATTGCAACAAAAATGTTAACACACACTATAATGTTCAGGATTAAAAAGAGTGTAAAAATGATTAATACGTGTACAGATGGTTAAAAAAACCTCACATCTGTTTTCTTTTTAATACATGAACAAAACATTGTTTGCAAGAACTAGGGATCTGTATAATCTGTTAAGTAGATAAACAGATAAGAAGGGGGGTATGTTTTAATGCTTTTCCAGGAGGGGCCAGCTAATTTAAAAGCAACTACAAATCTTAAAATAACGGATGGAAATCTCTTTGCCCATTCTCCTGATCGTCCAAATTTTTGATCATCCAATCTGGCCCCGTTCCCAACCAGATCAGATAAACAGGGTTCCACTGTAACTTGTAGAAGAGACTCCTTAACAGGAAATTGAGAGAAAGGTGCTTAAATCAATTTTGTACAGATATCAGTGGATCTGAGGAAGCAAAGGGAGGGAAGGGAAGTGATGGAGAGAGAACATACGGAGAGCTCAAAAAGAGCGGTGGGTGCTCTTCACATATTTAAGAGACAAGATTTTGGGGGTAAAGAGCTTACAATGTATATAAAGAAACCACCCAGGTGAAATGCAATAACTTGTTTTTGGGGTTTTTTACTGCAATGATTTTTCTTGGGTTTCCTTTTTAATTTTAGATTTCAACTTTTAATTTTAATTCCTACCTTTTAAACAAAACCCTGCAGTTTGTTTTTAACTTACTTATCAGTGTCTAATTTACTGCTTAGGATTTAGCTGGCGACAAAATGACGTTTTCCTGAAGCAAGCCAACTACTGGGTATGGGAAGGAAGAAGAAAGAGGGAGCAGAATTCCATTACAGAGAGTAGCCATGGAAAAACGAGCCATCCCTACCTGAGGAAATGCTGTTTTCCCACCAAGTTTTGGAGTCAAAATAGCTCACATACTTAATATGTTATAATTAAAGCCCTACTTAAGTTACAGGAGGATTGTCAAAAAATTGCAGCTGACCTGCAATCTGCATGGAAAATTGCAGAAAAGTAATAATGGACCTTATTATTTGCGGGAATAAAGTCTATTGTTTTCCTGCAAATTTTCTGTCATCGACTGCCAGGGATTGAGAGCGGGGGCCTGGAGTGACAGCAGGGGCTCCAGCTCTCAGCTCCAGGGCAGCTGCCACTGTCAGCACCACAATGGGTCTCCTGCTCTCAAAACTGCAGTGAAAACCTAATACTGCGGAATCTGCAATATTGTAAGTTAAATAGAGTCTTAGGCCTGGTCTACACTGCACAGTTAGATCGATGTGAGGCAGCTTACACCGACCTAATTATGTCAGTGTACACACTGCAGCCGTGTCCCACCGATGTAAGTCCCCTACTACACCAACAAAACTCCACCTCCATGAAAGGCTTAGGGCTTATGTCCCTGTAGATAGGGCGACGGAGTGTCTGTCCAGCCAACAGCTGAAGTAATGCAGTGTCTATCTTGTCAATTTCAGGACTTCATGCTGGTATTGATATTGACCAGAAAGCCAGGCAGCTTCTATTTCCCAGTCTTTATTTCTTAAATTTGACAATTCTTGCACCCTTTCAAAAAGGTGTAGTAATTACCTTTTACTTGAGCTGACCAACCAATTCTGATTTAATGATCATATCTGGGCCACAGACCAGACCAATTTTATTTTATTGTTTGTACGCCGTCTTAGAAGACCAGAGTACAAACACACAGCAAGAGAATTCTTCCTGCCCCAAAAACCTTTACAGTTTAAGGCTGAAAAGACTTATGACGCACTTAACATTGCAAGCTCAAAGGAGTCCCTTTGGCTTCAATGGTATGCATTTCATACTTGCTTAAATCTTTACGGGATCAGGATCTAATTTGATAAGAAACAGCAAAAGGGTAAACGGAGGCCCAGAGAGAGGAAGTGACTTGCCCATGGTCACCATAGGTCAGTGGCAAATCTGGCAATAGAATCCAGGTCTCCTAGTTACCACCCAGCGTCCTATCCACCACACCACACTGCTCCCCAGAAATCAATCCGCTAACAATACGAAAGGAATATCAAAGGATCTTAGGTCACTTGCCTTATCATTTCAGTCCATCGCACGGCTTCCTGAAGCTCCATCAGCCTCTCTTTATATTGATTTCTTTCCATCAGGACACGGGCCATTTCAACACGGGTAAAACGTTTCCTCTGAGCAGTGGGAACATCACTCTGCATATACAGAAAAACAAGCTTACAGTACTACAAAGGAATATCGGGGCATGAAGTCAGCCACCACCTTCTGCTTAGAAAACAGGGGAATTAGCTCAAGTGCCTTGGATGACTGCAAGTGCCACTGAACTGCACAAGGCAAGAGCTGGGTAGCCAGGATTCAAACAGTTTTGAGCTCTGTAGGCCTAAGACAACACCATGAACCAGAAATCGATCAATAGCCAGTCAAAACCAGTCACTAAAGGGAACAGGAGGCAGGAAAGGATTAGAGCAGGTTAGTCTAAATAAACTGACATTTTGTTTCCCTCGACTTTTCTTCTCTTTCCCACATGGACAATAGTTTATATCTTGATTAAGCCATGTAAGTTCCATAGAATTAAACCAGTAAGATGGAATATTAGAAAAGGACATGACACAAACTTAGTGTTAAATATATACCTACATCATCATCCTCTTTCGCTTTTTGTCTTGCTTCCTCTGCTTCTGCACGAGCTCTAAAGAAAAAAAAAAGATGAGATAACTAAAAGAATTTTTAGCAGATGTTTCTAAACTTTCATGAGGACAGTACTAAACACTCACTTTCTAAGCTCTTCTTCTAATTCCTTGTTCTTCTCTTCAAGCTTCTGCTTGGCTTGTTTTACAGCTTCTAGTTCTCCATGCAGTACATCCTTCTCACAGGTCAGTTCATCCACTTTTGCTATCAAATCATTCTTTACCACATTCAGCGCATTTCTATGCAACAAACATTTGGAATGCATTTTTATAACAACTCCACTGAAACCTAACAGCACATAGCTTTGTAACACTAGCATAATTTAGTTCCTATACTTGGGAAATCTCCAAATAAATATATCATGTTTTATGCAGCAACTAGAAGTTTCTAAACTTTCTAAAACAAGCTTAAAAAGTACATGACATGCAACACCACCACCATGTTGTGAACAGGTGACTTCACGTGTTACCATCTTCTCTCTAAAGCTGCTAAAAACATGGAAATAAAAATATCCAAATGAAATTAAAGTTCAAATTCAAATAATCTACATAGCGAATACATTCCTATAGCTGGTTTCAATTCCGAATTGGAACACATTATCAGCAACTTGTCAAAACAGGCAGAAAAATAAAAATACTTGACAACAGTCATGCTTGTAATGGAAGTTACAGTAGCCAAGTGGCACTATTGTATTAGAGAACAGACTGGCCAGGTTCCTAGGGCTAAAATATTTTTTTTAAAATACCTTTATTTACACTGTACCTCTTCGCCCTGAAAATTCCTAAAAGAAAGAATATCAGCAAAGCCACACATACTCTGCCAAGAAAACCTACAAAGTAGGTTTGTTAGCAGCTGCTGCTCTTCCCACCACACAGCCTGGACTCCAAAGTAGGTATCAGTGCTGTGCATGGAGGGCAGGGGTGACCTATCTGTCCCCCCCCCCCGCCCTGCTGTGCCCCAATTTCCCCTTGCCAGTGCCTCGCTCTGGGGACCCCCTCTGCTCCACTGTGTCCCGATTTCCCCTTCCTAGCCCCTTGCTCCCCATCCCCGCTCCATGCCCCTGCCGAGCCCTGATTGGACATGCAGGCAGGCTCCATGTCAGCTCCTCCCAGCCCGGCTCTGCAGGTGACAGGCGAGTCCCAGGGGATGGGGGGCAAGCGACAGAAGCAGGTATAGAGAGAGAGAGTGACCAGGGGAGAAGGGCCTCAGGGACAAGGCAAGGGTGTTCAGTTTTCAAGGATTAGAAAGCTGGCACTGCACACTGTTCTTGTTTTGCTCTTGGAAGCTAGTAGATTACTGAAAAGGACAAGATTTCTTGCTCTCCAATTAAAGTTTTTGTATTTTAAATACTCTGCATACTAACAGGAATGGAGGACACTGGCAGAGTGCAATACAAGTCTACCAAGCAAAAGTATAATTAGTAGATTGAAGTGACATTCTAGACAAAAATCAAATACATTGTGCTTCATTCAAAGAGCCAGACATAGTACACATAATTGCGGATAACTCTGAATACTAATATATACCATTTAATGCTAAAGTAAAAGTGTCACCATTTGTCAGTGATCCCATATGGCACAATCCATTTTGGAAAATGATAAAAAGAGTGAGAGCAGAGGGAGTAGGCAGGAAGTATTCCCCAATTAAAAGCTACAGTTTGACACTTACTTAGTCTCCAATAGCTGGGTGTTCTCCAGAATAAGATTTTCAACTTCACGACCCATTCCTTTCCAAGGGAGAGTAAGTGAATGGATTTCAGAAAAAAGAATGGATATTTTTACAACAGAGAAATCAAATTCAAATATTTTATTTAAATATAGTTAATCTACATTTTGTCTTTATCTTCCTAACTAGATGAATATATAAGCACCTCACAGAAGCAAAGTAAATACTCACACTGAGCAAATATCTAAAGCTTTTTGTCCCTTCCTTCTCTACTTAGCTTTGCTTTCATCCTTCCCCAGGTGATGCCCAAAGACAGTTCTGGCTAATGACCAACAAAGCGTCTCCGCTGGTTTTTTCCCCCAAATGAATTGCAGGCTTTATATAAAGGTTAAAGTACTACTAGGTCAAATATAGCATCTATGTCATTCATGGACAATTTTTTTTTAACCATTTACAATGCGCACATTCAACGAAGCATTCTACAAAAGAGGGTACAGAGTATATTTTATGTTCAAAATATGCATTTTTAATACACACAGGATATGCTGAACAAGAAAGCTCAGAGATAGTGTGAAAGCCTTGAAGATCTCCCCAAAGCAGATGGTACCTTACCAAAGAATTTACGGTCTTTATAGCCCATGCATTCCATGTACAGCAAAAACAAGAAGAAACATTTAATGTAAGGAGTAGTATGAGCGAAAAGCAATAACAAATCAAGAGATTTGTAAGCTGTAAGAGTAAGTTAAAAAAAGCCAGCACCGAAAATATGAAATGAAATGTTCTATCATTTGAAGCAGATTGATATGCAAGACAGACAGTAAAATAAATGAGCATCACCAAATGAGTTAGCCAGGCATAAACAAAGCTTTATAATGAACTAAAAGGTAATCTTTTCTTCTGTGACACGATTTAGAAGCATGGTATTTGGAACAAGTGCTAAATCAATCAATGCAAAATTTAGATGAAACAGTAGATTCTGAAAAAAATTCCAAGTTTTGAGTTTAAATGCTTTCAATTGTTTTATGCATCCATAAGGTTCATTCTTATTTCTAGGAAGTTCCTATACATTACTGTCTGCATGCTTATATTATATTTTAAGTAGAATCTACTGTAGAATTTTAAGTACTGTTTTAATTTTTAAAATGAAACAGCAATAATAGTTGTAAGTCTTGTTCAGCAGGTTATTTTCAAGACAACCAGCTCAGCATTATGTACACACTGATAATAGGAGCAATTATGCCAATCAGAGGTTAGCATTACACAGCAAAATAAAAAATCTTAAGGAATTACCCTCATTGAAAGAGCAGTGTGCACGTCTGGTTTTAACAAGTTCCCTAAACACAGTAATATCTTCCAAAATATTTGATAAAGCAAAAAGAAAAAAAAATTAAAAATGAACAAATCTTAATAGTAAAAAGTAACATTTAAAATAGGCATGCAAGTTGAAATTTATTTAATCTTGTGAGTGATTAGTGCATCATATTCCCCTAAAAGAGAAACACCAGGTCTCTCATAGAGCTCACTGGACTTTAGATTGAAAGTAGTAAGTTACCTTTATAATATACAAATTATTTTATCACAGCTATTTTCACTTTGCCAACAGTTGTAGAAAACCAAGGATTGCAATCAGGAGGTTTTGCTTGTTTGAAGAACAGCTTAATTTTTCATACATAATTCAGTTTAATAATAAAAAAAGCAATTTTAAAAGGGTACCTAGGATGATTTGCACTAAATGCAAACAACTGTTGGGATCCCTACATTGTCAAGAATGTGGATAAATCACAGCTGGAAAGCAAGGGCAAAAAAAAATGTTTCCAAGCAGAAAAAATGCAGATAATGTATTATATGAAAGCAGCAGCCAAGAATGCCTAACTGTAGAAGCAGTAGTTTTCAAAGTATTTAAAAGCATACACACCAGAATATTCCCCTGGGTATGCAGCCCAAGAGAAAACAGATTATAGAATCCTGATTAACTAGGTTTTATAGAACTAGAAACTCAATACTAACATTAAATTTAGAATGGAATAATCCACTAAAAACACACTCAATACACTGTAAATAGATGTGGCTTGTGTGTGATGCAACAGTTATGAAAATGTATGCTTCCGAGACAAATATCCATGTGCTGTAATGCTACATAAATGAAACCACCAATATGATCATATCAAGTTAGTAGGTCAACACATTTCCACATAACACATGAGAAGCCTAATTGCATATATTATAGGAATAGACTTAGTAAAAGAATTGTTCTCTAAACATAAGTAATAAAATAAACGTTGCCTAAATAATGAGAAGACTAAAAAGGGTTTTAATTTTTGCTCAAGGAAAACGGGGTGCCCAATACGGGGAGAAGTCTGACAGATTTAAATAACTATTATGTAAGATCTACTACTAGGAGTAGGCACTAAAAATTGCTGCTAATGGGCTATGAAACTTGATCTCAAGGACCCATTTTTGAATGTAGAATGTTAGTAGCAACTAAAAATTACCACTGTATGAGGACATGTGAAGTGAGTGATGGATGCCTACCAAAATTAGGAAGAGATGACCACAGAAAAGAACCACAGTTACCACCATTGCTTGTGGTCTCAGCAAGGAAGTCCAGAGTATGAGGAAAATAACAGAACTATTTTTCCCCCTAGTGGTGTTCTTTCCAGACGAGGGACAATGGCAGCTAACAATAGGTACAACTTGCATTGCTGCTGCCTATTCAAAATGAAATCAGTTCCAGTGCAACTCCGTATCCAGTTTTTCCCACTAAACAAGAAATACTCAGGGAAGTGCACAATATGAATCACCAGAAATTCAGACTATACAAAAATACATGTTTGGTTCTTGCAAATTCTACACCATGCCTCCTAAGATAAGAAGTTTGAGAGTCGGACTGCTCTTAATGCTTTCTACACAGCTCATTTTCAGACTCAAAAATCAGCTGCTTCTAAGAGCTTGTCTACACTACTGCTTAAGGTCGATGTAATTTACATTGCTCAGGGAAATGAAAAAACCACCCCGAGCAACAATTTACATAGACTTAAAATGCTCTCTACACTGCGCTATGTTGGCAGGAGACATTCTCCTGCTGACATAGCTTCCGCCTCTCATTGACAGTGAATAATTACGTTGACAAGGGAGTGCTCTCCCGTCGCCAGTGTCTCTTCACCAAACACACTGCAGCGGCGCTGATTTAGTGAAGACAAGCCCTAAGATACGTTCTATCTACTGCCATCTATTCAATAAAATAAAGTGTGGACGCTGAAAAATGGCTCAGTTTTGCCACAGCAAAAGTTTCATGGCACAGATATCATTACTGAGTTGTTGCTTTTTGTTAAATATTGGGGGATGCTAAAGTGTTTCTAAATGGTTTGGTTCTCAAACACCACCAACTTGTTTCACAATGTAACAGCAATACACAATCTCTTTCATAGGCAAAATTCCAACTATGAATAATATAAAAAGCACAGTGAGGCCAATTTGTTATCCAAAAGGTTTTAAGCAATGTTAATTTGATTGTCCAAAACTGAGAAAGAATTGCTTTGTAAGAAACATATCCTAAATATATGAGGCAGTAGACACATTCTTGTGTCATACCATATACAGAGCAATTCAAATACCAAGCACTTGAAAGAATTTATGAAAGGCTGAATTTTAAAATGTGTGCTTTTAAAAAGTGCTATACCACAGAAAATTCACATTGAACTATGAGATGGTTTCATTTATCAGTACAGGAAAATGGAGCCTTATTCAGGCAGCAGTGACTAGAAGATGTATCCTAAGTGAAGTGAATCAGGGTTTGAACAGTCACCAAGTTTACTATTACATGTGTAATCTTAAAAAGAAAAGGAGTACTTGTGGCACCTTAGAGACTAACAAATTTATTAGAGCATAAGCTTCATCGGATGAAGTGAGCTGTAGCTCACGAAAGCTTATGCTCTAATAAATTTGTTAGTCTCTAAGGTGCCACAAGTACTCCTTTTCTTTTTAAGATAACAGACTAACACGGCTGCTACTCTGAAACATGTGTAATCTTGACTCAGGACCTCAATGAAAATAGAATCTGTCTCCACAAAAAAATTAGGCATCACAACAGAAGCTGGATAGGGCAGTAGAGGTTTAGCAAAAAGTGGACAGACTGATTCCAGTGTTCTTTTTCCTTTCTTGATGCTGACAAAAGTCACTTGAACAAGAAAAAATTTCACACTTAAAGAAACCTAACCAGGAAATGGCACACACATTTATTCTACTAACTTAACTGAACTTTAATACCCTTTCAAGGCCACTGAAATAGGAACTTAATCCAATGAATCAGTGTATATTTCAGGAAATATATTTAAAGGGAGCTGCAACTACCAGAAATATGCTATAAAAACACTAGCATCATAATTTCTTCAACTAACTTGTCTTACCCAATAAATCTGCTCCTTCATCCACATCTCCAATTAGGCCAGAGCCAGCAGAAGACAGCTCTTCAAAGAGAGATTCTGTATTACGATCAAATGCTTTGTTCTCTATACCTTTGGTAGGAGTGCTAAGCAGCAGAATTGAAATTTTTAGAAGTTAGAAAATGGAACCAACTAGCAGTCAAACATTTCACACAGTTGTACAGCAAAGGAAAAATGTGATTTTAGATGGCTGCTCTATGGTTTGGCTTATAGCTCATTCATTAACACAGAAATGAACTCAAAACCTTGCTGGACATTTCTTAAGTACCCATGTTGGAGGCGTGTACCCCACACAGGCCCTGTAGGGGATAATGTGAGCCAGAGAGACCCATTAACATACATGGCAGCACCTGGGAGAGACAGTTTGTAGCAGGAAGTGGGCTGCAGGGACAGAGTCTGCAGTCACTCCCTGCCTTTTCTATCCCCCAGAAAGCAGCCCACGGTGGCAGCAAGGAATCTGAGGGAGTAGATCTTGGCTGCCAGCTACAGGGTCCCTGGACTACAACCAAGAGTAAAGAGGGGGCCTGGATTCCCCTACCAGCCACAAAGGAAGGTAGTGTGTAACCCCCAGAGATAAGGGATGTAAGGACCATGGAACCCAGGGACAGACAGAAGACCTGCTGCAAGGTCACTAGACCATAGCTGGGCTGGAGAGAGTTACCCTGGAAGTGGTGGACTAAAGCATGACCTGGCCAGAGGGCCAAGTTGCAATAAGACAACAGCACCGACAGAGCAACCTCAGCAGGTGGTACCATAGGGGGAGAACAGCTGCTACACTACACTTGACCACAAGGAAGTGCTCATGCAGTGAGAAAACCCCTTTACGGTGCCTAAGTGGCTTACGAGACTAAGAGCTTGTCCACAAAAACTTAGTACTCTCTGAAGTAAGCATACTATGGAACTTTTAGCGCATGATAGCAGGGGGGCTCAGGGCTCAGGATTGAGGGGTGCAAGCAATAAAAACAAAACTTGCTGTTATAAGTAGAATTCTTCAGGGAAGAAAAAAAAAAAAGAGGTCATGGGAACTGATTGTGCAACATGTGCTCTCAATCTGTTAAAACTCCAAAAGTTCAAAATGAATAACTGCGTTACCTTTTGAAACCCTAATCTGTGTACTCAAGTCACAGTATACAATTTACCTTGAACCTTTATATCCACTGAGGTCTTTATCCATATCCAGCTCTGGAGTGGACTCGATAATTGCTTGAACTTCAGACTTCTCTTCATTTTCATTAGCACCTGGGGGTGGAGGTGGGGAAGTAATATTAGTCACATACAAGAAAAGTTCTGTACGTTATTGGCTTAAAGAGAGTCACATGCAGGGGTCCTCCTGACAAATTTCATATATTGTGGCCAAGCCTCTAAATTGTACAGAACTTGAGTTCATATAGTGGTAATTCTATACTGGCCTCACATGTTTAAAAAGTGATGTCATTCATTAAAATGAAAGGACTAATGAACTAATTCTATTTCACTTTAATTTAAAATTCAATTTTACAAGGCCTGGATTTCAGGTTCTTTCTGAAATGGTGCTGAACACAGTACTTGGCTCTGCTTGCTGCTAAATCAGGTTGAGTACTGCTTCAGTTACAACGCATTAGCAATAAGTAAAAAATTCATATTGCAAAGACAAGGCCTTAGACCATGCAATAGTCTCCCAAAGAAAGTGGTGGAAAACCCATTACCTCAAATATTTAAAACCAGACAGAACAAAGAGGTCAAAATATATTGTAAGGGAAAATCATGAAGGGAGATGGAATTAGCTCATTTAGTCTCTTCCTAGTTTTTTTTTTTAAATAACCCTGGAATGTAATTAATACATAGATATACTTCACATTCCATGGAAAATAAGGTGTGAACAGCCCAAGTAGTAAGCAGTGATCCTCATTTCAACATCACCAGTACTCTGCATTCCCAAAAGTATGAACACAAATACTTCTTTCCCTCCAGGCACCATAGACTGACTTTGTACTGCATTGCATTGAATTGCATATCAAGCACATCACACGCCTGAACTGTTACAGCAGCTTACCGATTGACACAGTTCTTGTTTCTTGAGCTACCTGCACTTCAATGTGCTTGCTTACATCTGATTTGTTGTTCAGTGCATCTGCACTCTTTGCAGGCCCTTCATTATCCTCTTTCAGGGGAGTTTCAGCAGATAACACAGGCACATCTGAAGCAGCTGTTGATGCTGGGGTAGTAGATTTTGAGTCTGCTTGACTAATATCAGAAAGTTCATCCTAAAATTTAAAGTTTTATCGTTTACACAATTGTCACAGGCATTAGTTTACACAAGGAGGATTCCAAATGAAGAAAAAGCATTAGTGCACAAACTTATTTCCCATGCTCACTATGTTAATTCCATTCAAGTTAAAGCGCTAATTTAGATGTGGTAGAATATGCGGACTCTCATATGAATTTGAACCATTAGATACATCTCGGTGATTTTAATATTTAGGGTTATGATTTATATGCTTTAATAAGCAGAATGCTAAAAACAACTTGCCTTGCATGGTCAAGAAATAATCTCCAAAAAGGTACTGAAGACAATCAACAGTATGAATGGAACTTTATTTAAGCCTCCTTAGACAACAAACTGCGTGTACCACTTCAAAAAAAAGCATCGATGAAAATGGGTAACACCCTAATTTACAATAGTGATCACTGAACATTAAGCCACACAAAAATTAATATTAATATGTCTAAGGAAAGGAAATCAGTTTGATATGAAAACTAATCTGGTCAAGCTGGTTGCATGAAATCAATCATTTATATTATTGCGTTTTCATTTATCAATTAAGTCCCCACACAGTAGTGTACTAAGGTGGCTAAATCCTACCTGGCAGAGTAAAAAGGACTACTTTGTTATAGGACTTCCCCAATAAAAAAGGCATGTTGAAGCCTTGTCTACATTGAGAACTTTAGGGAAACCTCCCACTGTTACAACTCCAGTGCAGCTCTACCAGTGCTAAGAATAACTAGCACTTCTGGATCCTGTCCAGAACAGCTCTACACAACAATGGTAAGGTTATCCATCACTAGTATACACTACCATTCCCCTGCTAATTTCCCCATAATTCTCAGGGCAGACACTCTTCGGAAACTGCCTGCTAGACATACAGATTCTGAACACACAGAAAGGCACCCAGATTGAGTCGAGTCACCAAACAGACTAAGTGTTCAGTTTTCTACAACAATATCCTGTAGGATTTGGAGCCAGAGATGAGATACTTCATTTACCCAACTTACTTTATATCATGCTTTATTTTCTTTACTAGGCCAAGAATATTTGCTTTTATTCAACCTATGGGGAACTTTGACAATTTGAATTGGGAATATTTCCTAGGTTTTTGTCTAAGCCATAAACCAATTTCTAACCTGAGAGAGGCAAGAATGAGGACTTAGTCAAAGGGGGTTGCAATTAACTTCTCCAAACAGTGCCAAAAGGGACCTTGGGGCAGTCTAGTGCTGATATAGCAAGAGCCAAAATGACAATTCTAAGGCTTTTTACACTGAGTCTAAAGATAAAACATCTTGAGATTGATGCGTATAAAAAGTACATTGATTTAGAGATTACAGTTTAACCTTTCCAAGGCCTTCCAAAACAAAACTGGAAGAATCAAATAGCTGCAAGCAAGCTATTTAAAACAACATAGGAAATATGCCTAAAAGCAAAACACAGATTTGACCTTGGAAATGGTTTTAGATCAAGACACCAAAAACAAAGTCAAGGTTGAAACAAAGTTTACATTTTATGAGGCACAAATTCACTGGCCTAAATCTGTATCTCTAGTGTCCCTTTTTTAAAAGAACACATTGAGGAGAAATGGAATTGGATTATATTAAATGATTATTTAATTAAGCAGCAAATAAAAATGAGCATATATAAATGGACATGCAGCACTACCAAAAAATTTTCACCCATTCTTAACACGCAAAGGAAGTTTAATTGGGATTCCAGTTTTAATATTCATATTTGTAATTTTTTGCAAGATGAGATTTTTAAATTATCATTAAAATAGGGAGAAGCCAAACAATGTGAATATTGCTGCTTACATGGGAATTTTACTGCTGAGGGAATTGAGGGAGAGGAAGACAGTCAAACAAAGCAGCACTCTTGAAAAACAAAATATTACACACTTAGGATACAGTATTTTTCAATGATACCAGAATCTCGGCAGTGCTCAGTATATGTCACTTACCCAGTTTACATACTTAAGGAAAATTACAAAAACAGAGGAAAATGTTACTAGTTTTTGAACATTAAATTATACAAATTGCACAGGATCCTCAAAAAAAATATCTGTATAGCTTCTAAAAAGTAGATGGGCACTGTACATATATAGGAAATTTAAACTAGTGGTTTTTTGTTTTGTTTGATCTCTTACTCACTAGTTACAAGATGGAAAGCCAAATATGATAGCAAGCAGAACATGTAGCTGCATTTTGAAAAAAGACCTTGGGAGGGATGGAGGAGAGATGGTGAGGAGGCTTTAATGCAAAACAATAAACAGTGTTGTAATCGCAAAAAACCTGAGCATTCTTCCCATCGCCATTTAATTTTCTGTACCAATACTTCATGTAACATCCATTGTTTGGCATGTCAATCCAATTCACTTTCTATTCAGAGTGACTGACTGCATGTGAATTTACTGCTGAAATACATTACTGCTAGAGTGTTCAGACATTTATTCTGAATTTTATTCTGTTGTCACTACAATATATGAAATAAACTGAAGAGGAAAACTGGTGTAATATACCGACTATTTATATGCAGAATTATTCAAAATGAAAAAAGTTATATGAAAACAGAAATAAGGTAATTGCACAAAAAACACATAATATACACAAATAAGGTGATACTTTAAATGTAGCTGAAAACCCTTTGCGTATTCACACTGCAGAAATGTTTGATTTTCCTTCAGACATGGACTCAACTGTAATTCTTTGTAGTCTCCAAGAGGTTAACTAGGTGATCAACAACCTCCCCTTTCTTTTAAAGCACATTCTGGATCACAGCTAATAGTTAAACTCAGAATCCAGATCTTATTACGATTACAGATTTTTATTACAGCTGCACCAAAAAGCCCTGCTCAGGATTGTGGCTCCATTTTGCTAAGCACTGTAAAAATACATACGACAACATTCTCCGGTAAAAGAGATGACAATCTAAGAAAAGTGGCCTACAAATGGTGTGAGGGGGATTCCACTGAGTATGTTTAAAATATATACTTTAATACCTATGTACATATGCACATTGTCCCTGAGAATTATAATATAAAGTACCTACTATCCCCATCACCCCTGAAGACATCACCTAAAGGTAAACCCTAGTGATATTTCTGAAGTTGAACCACACAATTTTGATATAAAAATGGAGCTGGCTCTGAAAAAAGCAACACACACTGAATTTAAAATAATTAACTCCACAAGGCTGCCATCTTCCATGTCAAGAGTGCCTCTCTATCACGATTGATCTTCCCAGTTTATGAAACAGTCACTGTGATCCAGGAAGATAAGAATTGCCACATTGTAGCAAATTCGACAAATGGTCAAATCTATTCTAGTATTCCATCTCGCACTGTTGCCAGTACCGGATACTTCAGAAAAAGACAAGTTCTCCATGATGGGCAATTAATGCAGTATCATGCACCAGGAAAATATTTCCTCCTAACTCCAGGCAGTCAGTGACTACCTTACGTCATGAAGCAAGAGGATCAATATCCCTATAATATTTAAGTAATGTAATTGCAGATAGTTTCATTAACCATACATGTCATTGTTTTTTGCCTCCATTTCTTGTGGCAATGAGTTCCAAAGACTGTATTGTGTTAATTTCCTTTTTAAATTGGTCATTTTAACTTTGTTACAGCTGAGTTGGAACAAAGTGGCATAGCTGGAGGTCAACTGTGTCACAATACCCACAAGTCATTACATGTATATATAGACTAGCCCCGAATGGGTTCAAATTAATAGTTTATCTGTCCATTGTGGACAAACTCTACCCCAGTGGTTCCCAACCTTTCAGTGGGAATAGCATATTGCTATTCCCAGAAGACTGTGGCGGGTGCCAGACACCCTGCCGCCGAGAAACGGCAACGCGTCTTGGCACCATTTCAGTGGGCGGTTCTCCGGCATCCGCGCTCAGCAGCACGGTGTCCCATGGGTGCACAAAAATGCCCCGGCAAGCACCATGGTGTCCGCGGGCACAGTGTTGGGGATCACTGCTCCACCCTAACTATGTTTAAAATGTGCTTTCGAGATCCCTAACTAGTCTAGCAAATAGTTTTAACACACTATCTTGTTTGTTCCTGCCACAAATTTGCTTGCTTGAGCAGGTTCAGGAAACAGTTTTAGCCTCAGTTTAGACTGGACCATTGTATACAGGAGTTTTCATACTGAGGACCCTTGGGCTCACAGGTATTTGGGCTTAGGGCCTCCACCTGGATGCTGCTCATTCAATCTTTTTAGTCTTTCAAACACAAATGATGGGTGCTGTATAATAAATATACTTTCAGGTGTATACTTTCAGATGTGCATCTAGATTTATCTAACTCAATGCATCTCAAACATGAAGGCAACACACCTCTCCCCCATACACCACATCTCACTTATGAAATGTACATGTTTATTTGGAATCTACTGTGCAACTACTACTCTGGGCTCCCTCTCATCCTTTTGACTTGACACTTTAGAAAAATAGTCAATAACCAGAATGGCTACACAGCCTTCAGAACAGCAGACATCCAAATACAGCGTTTTTCACATGAGTAACAAGGCTTAAAAAAATTATCCAGAACTTATTAGCCTGGGGACCAAAACTGCTATTCAAGGTGAAATATACCTGTACTGCCATGTTCTGAAACCCAATCTCCCACCCCCCACATTCAAAGGAAAAAATTGTTTATTCGATAAGATGTTCTGCATTTATCTGTAGTATAAATTAAATAGGAACATAACATTCTGTATGTAACTTACTATGCCTCTTGATTTTGTTATATTTCCTTCACTCCCACTTTCTCAGTTCCTTACTACAGACTAAACCTGCTCCTGCATTTGCCACATTATTTCCACTTCTCTCCCGCATATATCCTTTTTGCTTCCCCAACACTGCTTTCTATTATGTCACCTGTATTTTCCATCCCATTTCCACCCCCTCCTCCTCCAAAAATGCTGACTTTGGCTCTTAATTTATTCCTCCGCTCTCTCTGGCACCAACCCTCACCTGCAGAAACACACCACACCCAGCCTTGCCCATCATCCATCCCTTCATACATAAGGCTTGAAAAGTTCACTGCACCCAATAACCAGAAGTCTAAACTAGATCATTTAATTTGATGAAGGGCCTCATTGAATAGGGGCAACATCCTGCTATGAAGCCAACCTCTGCACCAGTTTGTGCTTTGCATTCTTACTACGGTGCACTCCTTGAATCCTGCTCAGAGGTTCCATCCTTTATGGCCTCCACTTAGTGTGAAATCTGAAGCCTTTCCACCTTCCAGCAGCCAGCGGTTTAAGAGGGAGTTCTCTTTCCCCACTCCTAATCCAGAACCTTTAGATTACTGCAAGGGGAGTACATTCTCTACCGAGCTGATCCTATAACAACCTTTTTATAAAGCTCTCCTTTAACCTGCCTCTGTTGCTGCTTACAGCTGTCCCCCAGCCAGCCGCACGAATCTGACCTGATTCACAGTGTCCTTAACAGCAGCAGTAAATTTTACTAGAGGCTTGTTAATTTCACTCTGCAATTGAGCTCTACCCAGCAGCTAAGATGTTGGTGCTGTCTGAGGATTTAGACAGGCAATAGTGCATTAGTTTGTACTCTATTGTTTGGAAGGGGTTCTCTGCAATCATAAGTGAAAAGCAAATCTTACCGTAAATGCATAAATTAATGGTATTTACCCCCAGATCATGAATTTTTCAAGCCCTAATGATTAATTTAGCACTTTTAGGTCCTGCCCCATCAATGATATCAAGCCTCATCTTACCATATTCTTTACTAAATACAGAGTTCACTGTACTGAGTTACATATGTAATACCAAATTTGGATTAGCTGTAAAGTGTCAGATTTTGAACATCTGAAACAACCTGCTGTTAATAAAGTCTCCAATTGTTTGGAAGTGTCAGAATTGCTTGCATTGTCTCCATATACCAATATCCTTAATCACAAATTTAAAAGTGACCAAGATGGGAAGAGTGAATATTTGTTAACCTCACAGTGAGTCAACTGGAGACCATAACACAGCATGTGTAACACCTGACTATTGGACATCACTGACCGATTCCAAGAATATGTACATTTCCCCCCAAAGATACTCAGGAAGCCATGAAGCCCAAAATTAAGGAACTATGGCAAACAATTGAAGTCCATTTTCTAAAAAGGCTATGTTATTAAATATTATAAGTTGCCTTTTTAATGTTAAAAACCACCTGCTGCAAGTTAAGGTTAAAGTTCAACAACTGGATAATGATTCATATTTTAGTAAACAAGTAATGAAGGGAGGAAATTGTACTCTAAGCGAATCCAGAGCTCACCCACAGAAGGAATAAAACCTCAACATGAATGTTGGCTCTGTTCAAACATTTCTCTAACTCTGTATTCCGAATGCATACACTGAAGAATGCAGCACACACTGACCATTGACTTTACCACACAAAAAGCTCCAAACAAATGGCGTGGTTGCCCAACAGAAAGTGGCTGTGAAGAAAAAGGGTTTCAACTGAGTTTGAATCAATTGTTTCCAAAAATTATAAGGGACTGACCAAGGATTTCCGTATAATTCCATTGTTTTGCTATAACTACTTAATTTCTTCCCTTGCATTTGAAAACTGGATTTATCAGTAGATTTAACTGATAGCAATATATGCTCCAGAAATCAGAGAGAGTTACATGTCATTCCATTAAACAGGAGTGAGTCTAAATATCTTCGCCAAATATTTAAAACATTTGAAATAATCAAGTTGTATTTTGTAAGCAATGCCCTTCTGCCATGTACATTGGCCAAACCGGACAGTCTCTACATAAAAGAATAAATGGACAAATCAGACGTCAAGAATTGTAACATTCAAAAACCAGTTGGAGAACACTTCAGTCACCCTGGTCACTCGATTACAGACCTAAAAGTCGCAGTATTACAAAAAAACCCTTCAAAAACAGACTCCAATGAGAGACTGATGAATTTTCAAACTGGACACCATTATATTAGGCTTGAATAAAGACTGGGAGTGGATGTGTCATTACACAAAGTAAAACTATTTCCCATGTTTATTCTCCCCCTCCCCCATACTATTCCTCTCACATTCTTGTCAACTGCTGGAAATGGCCCATCTTGATCATCACTACAAAAGGTCCCCCCCACCGGTAATAGCTCACCTTAACTGAGCACTCTTGTTATAGTGTGTATAACACCCATTGTTTCATGTTCTCTGTGTGTATATATATATGTATCGATAGATTAGATAGATGTTTCTACTGTATTTTCCACTGCATGCATCCGATGGAGAGGGTTTTAGCCCACAAAAGCTTATGCTCAAATAAATTTGTTAGTCTCTAAGGTGCCACAAGTACTCCCGTTCTTTTTGTAAGCAATGTTTCCTAAAGCCTTTTTTTCATGGAACTAAGTTGTGTATTTAAAGTTAGGTCACTAAGTTTGTAGAGATCTAAATAGTGGTTTGTATGCAATGCAATCAGAGTAAGGATAGAAGAAAGCAATACACAACTGCATCTCGTCTTCCAATGGCATCCAATATTGTCCTTACTGTACAAAGTTCCAGACTATCCAGATAAACCCTGGTCTGTGTTGCTCCTGGGCACCAATATGGAGATGTTTTTAGGTGTACCATTGTGCATCCTTCAAATACTACAGCATGAATAAAAATGCAGGTATTTGAAAGCAATAGTACAATACACTGGCAAGATATATGTTAAAAACTATAATAAAGAGAAATTAATATTCAACTCTTAGTAGTGACTGCAGTGCATCATGCCATTCCACAGGATCATTTATTAAATATAAGCACTGTGCTTGGCATTGTGCAAGATAAATAATATCTAACGTACAGAAATGGTCCCTGCCCTAAGGCACTTAGTCTTATAACTAAACTGAGATATGTATATATAGAGCATCACAAATTGTGCATGCAAGGTAGCCATTTAAGTGTGAACAAGTTAATATTTTTAGAAGGACTAATGCCAAAAAGTATAATTTGACAATATGAAATGACAGGTATTTTCTGGAGGGGATAGAATGAGATCAGAAAACCTCCCTTTATAACTCAACTCATCCACTTGGAGTTGGGGTGTCAGGGTGGCCCTTGTAACACCCTGACACCCCAATATCCTAAATATATGACAGTGGTGAATATGTTTTGTACAAAATATATTTTGAGGTATCATTCTAAAAGTCCTGATCTGCTAGACATTAATATCTTGTTGGATTGTGTATGTTACCGTCGTATGTGAAGTTATGAAGTTTGGCTCTGTACATGTTACTGAAACACGTTGTGAGGTTGAAAGCACCCACAAACAGCCTTTCAGTTACAACAGTAAATAGGTCAAACAATGTTAATAGCTTATTGAGGAAAATACACAGAAGCACAAAGATTACCTCAGGAACTGTGTAAAACAGAAACCTCTCATAGATGGCACTACACAATGGGAACTGTTTGACCTAGGTCACAGCAAAAGAGCTTTTCAGCAAATGGGAAGATATAAAAGAGGAACAATGACATCATGAGGAACAGGGGCTCACTCTCCCTGCAACAACACACCTGAAAATATCTGAGGGGCAAGGACTGAACTGTGGGAAGGGATGGTCCCGGGCTAGAAGGATCTTTAGCCTGTATATGAAAACCTGGGAAAACCAAGGAAACTGGTGCCTTAAGAATCTGCCAGCCTGTTTATCACTCAGGGTGATAATTTGCTAATTTATATCCTACCTATCCAGTGTCTTAAGCTCAGTTGAGTTTATTTACTAAGGTAATCTACTTTGATCTGTTTGTAATTAATAAACTTGTTTTTGTTTCTCTAAACCTGTTCGAAATTCATAAATGGGGACAAAAACCTGTGAATACCTTGAGGGAGGGAGCAAATTCCATGAGCTTATGCTGTACTGTTCTCTGTGCAGCACAAGACAATACAATTTTGGGTTTGCATCCCAGAAGGGGAGCATACTTGAGTGCCAGGCAATCCCCTAGCTGAGTTTTCCCATGCAGAGCTGATTTCAGTATCTGTCTTTCTGCAGCTGGGCGGGTCCTTATGTGTGTGCATGCGCTAGAGGCAGCTTGAGGGCCTGGCTCAGCAGGACAGGGTGAGGGAGCCCAGGCTAGTGGAATGGGAGGGCTCAGTGGTACCCCAGTACATCCAGTGGCACCCCGAAGGGGGAGCAACCTGTTACAGCCCTTTCTAATAGGATAGGAGAAAAGGTTAGCCACGTGGTGTAGTCTCAGTCTTGCTCTCACTTCTGGGACTGACAGTAACGGAGGTAGCACACTTAGTCCATCACAGAAGGAGAATCTCACGAATCAATCAGTTTAGGCTCCTGCTTTTTAGACCAATTTAAATTCTCTTGGTTCAAGAATCGAGCATCTAGGGAGCCTTACTCTTCCAAGAAACTGTTGGTGAACTGGGATTAGAGGACAAACCTGTGGGCATAGCAAACCCTACAGGATTAATGATCCTCATCTTCAGGCACTAACAATTAAGGTCTGCTGCCATTTCAATAAAAAGAGCCCAAAGTAAAATACTGAGTAACAGAATTATTTAAAAAAGGACATTCTTCCTTCTGAAATGCTATAATCAGAGGGCCTCTTGACAGAAAGCAGTTGTCAAATCAGGCTATCTGAACTAGAACTGCACAGGTTTTTCCAAATTGTATGCGAGGCAGAAAGCTTATTAGTTCTATAGAGCTTTGATATCAAAGTCCTTTTGAATGCTCCAAAAATTATTACATTATACTGTTTTAGTCTTCCCAAAACACATCTAAAGAGGGAAGGGCCATTCAGATGTTCCTTCATTTTTTATGGCACCCAGTGTGGGATTATGTGGGAATTTTTTAAAAAAGGTTCAAGTGGAGAACATCTCAAATTCATTTGGGATTTTTAAATGTATATAAAAACTGTTTCAGGAATCTCATATTAAAATTAGAAATATTTTCCTCCGAGTCACACCACTAAGTGTTACTGACTTAATATTTTAATTTTAAACTACGAGCACTACAGTTTCACAAATTTTATATACAAATGTACATCACAGTACTTGAATACTCAAAGTTTTTCATGCCATAGAACATTAAATTCCCAAAACTGTTTACACTGTCTATCCAGCCTGTAAGTACAAGAATTGCAGGCCTTAAAAAATTGTACCTATTTAGAAAAGAAAAATCTCTCAAATACCAGGAGACAGATCTTGCATTCCCATCCCATGTTGAAAGTGCAGCCAAAATCCCCATTCACTGAGCACAAAGTTCCTTTAAAAGACAAGACTCAAAGTCACATGCAATAACTGACGTGTTGAGGAGTTTATATAACTGGAGGATGACAGTTCAGCCCTTCTAGTAATGTAATTATCACCAACAATGTACTGAATCCATGGTTTATGATGGCTTCTCATAAGATGCAAAACAAACCTGAAAACCAATAGCTCACCTTTAGGCTGGTGTTGGAGCGTGGCTGGCTTAGCTCATGGAATTTCCAGTGCTCTGACCCAGGTGTTTCCCCTCCTTCTCTCTGAGTCTCAGGTGTAAGCAGTGCATCTCCCGGAGGTAATGGGAAGATGCCCAGTGATATAGGACGCTCTTTTCTGTTGGGGGCGGTGGGGGGGAAGGGGGGAAATTAAACAAAAACACCCAACATTTAATGAGCTTCAAATTTTACACACACTGGCTATGCTATACCTGCTTTTGAATATGGCAAGGAAACAGAGTTTAGATTCAATCATGCATATTGTATTTCCTATTATATACACATGCAAGCATACAGAGTTTGCATTATTTTATTTAGTAATCCCTCAGACTGTTTATGTATTTCAAAAGTTTGAGCACTTTAGACTGTTTTAACTGATTCCAGTTTTGAACAACTTTGTGCAGCATTTATGCTGGACATCCAATAGCCATTCCAGGTGGAGAAGACTAAAAATTTTAAATATGAAATAATTGGACCATGAACATCAGAATCAATGTTTTAAAAGCAAGTTTAATTTTTTTCTTTAATTCAGATGAAGCACTAGCAATCCAATTGCATTCAGAAGCCACTTTGAAAATGCATCTCATTTGCTCAACTGTTGTACAGCACCACAACTTCTGTAATGATCAACTACTAAATCCAGACAAATCTTTTCAACTTTCCCATCCATGTCAAGCAAAAACCCCTTACCTTGAAGTCTAACTCATATCTACTCTTAAAAGCATTTCACATTTACAAGTACAGTTTGTATATCTAAAGAGCACAGTTTGTACTCTGCTTAGCTGTATGTTTGGGTGTGAACAGAAAGACCCATTATCAGAACCTGAGGCTCTGAAAATTATGGGACTATTTTTGGAATGGACTAAATTTAAGATTACAGCTTAGTTTGTATGAGAGAAACTATACAGTTAAACACTCAGATCTTATGGTGATACCACTGAAGAGTTTTCAATCTTGGTGCACTTAGATAATTACAGTTCCCAAATTAACAGATATGAGATGGCAGGAAACCTAAGTTGAGATATGAATTTAGATAGCTTTTTTAGCACAGACACAGATGACAGAAGTTACAGAACTGGATTTTTTTTTTTTTTTTTTTTTTTTTAAATCAACAGTACCAATACTGATAGGACATTGAGAAAGCTGGTAGCAGAGAGGTATGTCATGGGCGTGTGAGCAAGTTCATGGAAGGTTTTAATCCTCATATTACCGGTCATATTACCATAGCTGGCTATTCTATATTCAGCTGTTAAACTAGATAAAACAATCAAAAGTAATCTAAAATACCCCAGAAAGCATACAGAATTCCACAGACTGGCATGAAGTGGGTCCTATCTCTCCCAAGCTCCTTGGGTTATCTGGATAATGGTTCCTTGAAGTGTTAGCACCTGTGCATGGGAACACAGCACCAAAAACTAAATATCACTTTACAACAGAGAAGACTAGTGAAAGCCAAAAGATTTCACCCTCCTCTTCATAAAGACAATTTGGGAGACCCCAAAGGCTCATCTCAAAGAGCCTTCCCAAAATCCCAGGACTGATACTGTGTCCAGTGGTGTGATCACAATAAATAAAACCAGATTACATTTGGGGAAGAGACATAAAAACGTTGTTTAGAAAGTCATTTACAGAGCTGGCCACAGCATTCTGCAGAAGAATGTCAGTACCTGACACTTAACTGAAGAAAGTTAAATACATTTGCTTGGTCAAAACAGCATGATCCCAAAAGAAATGCGTGTAGTTAAGCACCACTGCCAAAAGTAAAGCCATGGTTAGAGATAAGTTTACCAAAGGTAAGAGGTAGAGAAAGTATACAACGACTGAAGAAAATTGTGCTTCGCAATACAAAAGCAGGCAGAAAGTTTAGTCCATAAACCAGTGGGCACCTCTCAATGAGAAAACTAGCGTAACTATTTTCACAATGACAGGTTTCAGAGTAGCAGCCGTGTTAGTCTATATTTGCAAAAAGAAAAGGTGCAAGTGTGGCACCTTAGAGACTAACAAATATGGAGACGCAAGTCTATAGTATTGACTTGTAAAATGATTAGGGCCCTATCTATATTAGCCAGGACAACTTCATAGTCTGCTAACAAGACCTGTGTAGCCAAGGGAAGGTCCACGCTCCTACGTAAAGAGGATGAAGAAAAAGATAGTAAAGATAGTGAAGAAGTGCTTGTACTTGGGGCCCAAGAAGCAATAGGCCCTTTTGAGAACATTCACTATGTCTGGATAAAAATTTTCAAAAAAGATTAAAAACTTTTAGGAAGTTAAAGAAAATGCCTGAACAAGCATCTTGTGAGTACTGATATATGAAAGACTACGATGTACAAGATAACATCTGTATGACTAAATATGCTGTACAAAAATTGATACCAAAGATTCTGCACTAGGAAACTAGTACACACAGGAGGGGTAGGCTCTTAACCAATACAGAAAGACAGCTGGACATTCAATCAGCATTAATACAGTTAAGCACAAATAACGTGATGCAAATGAAAAAAGCAAAAGCAATCAAGTCACATAGATAAAAAGTATTGGAAAATAAAAAGGGTTGGGTTATCCTGGAACAATAACAACTCTGAAGAAAAAACCTTACTAAATAGTTGCAAGACTAAACAAGTTTTTTTCTACAACAGCAGGAGTCTTTGGAATCTATTCAAGTACTTCCTTTGTTTAGCATTCCCACATTTCTAATACACTGGGGGAGGGGGAGGGGAGAGGAGACAGACAGACTTTTCATTTCAAGTATTGATTTTCTGGAAAAAAAAATCCAGTGCCAAAAATCAAGTTGTCCCCTTTCAGTTTAAAAGAGGGCTCGCCTTAAAGCATGCTCTGAGAGGCCCTTAGCTTTGGAAACCACCTTCTGGACGAGTGGTCCAAAGAATCCCAGATCTGTTTCTCTTCAGGGCATGCTGCAAAACTTTTCTATACAGGCTTTTAAGCAGAGGAGGAGTTTAATGGGGAGAATTATGGACTAAGAAGGGAGAGGGGAATCCTCAAAGAAAAATTTTCTTCAGTTGGGCTCACTTTGGGGACGAGGGGGAGAATTAGTTCGACTGTCATTTTAAAAATAATTAATTAGTGACCTAGAGTAAATAGATAGATGTTTTATATGTATGACCTCAAAATCAAAATACATGCAAGGAAGAGGTCATTAAGTTGTAAGGGGGTCTGTCTTCCCTTTTGACAAGCAAGATCTTCTCCCACTAAAAATATCAATTTGTTTGCTTGCTTGCATGTGGGATGGGGAAGAGTCTCCCTTTCAGTTTCCAAGAAATATTTGGAAAGATGTCATTTTGCTGAATTAAAGTCAGATATTAAAGTTTACTCCCTAAACAACCAATAATAAAAGTATCTGTTTAGTCTATTTCTTTTAACAGTGGCCTACTGAAATATTAGAGCTTTAAGTATTTTTGCAGCCACTCTACATTATATATTTTTGATGACAAATATTCCAGTTAATTATTACATATTCAGACCATAATGCTTTTTCAATAGCAATTTTCTACAATTTTTTTTCTAAGCTAAGAAAATCAACAGCACAGCCTTTAAAAAGGCTGGCTTATTTACATACTATAATCATTCTAAAATTTAACCAAAAGGCTCTACTGAAAAAAGACAGCACAGTTTCTGAGAAAGACTTGAAATATAAATATTCACTTGAAAAGTGATGACATGCTACTAAAAGATTTCTTTATCAAGCTGATAGCATTTGTGTAAAGTTTTAGAGTTCAGACTTTTTAAACCTAAAAAAAAAAAAGTAAAATATTTTGCTTTAAGTATAAGGCCTTAGTAATTGATTTTACAAAAAGAAAAGGAGTACTTGTGGCACCTTAGAAACTAACAAATTTATTTGAGCATAAGCTTTCGTGAGCTACAGCTCACTTCATCGAAAGCTTATGCTCAAATAAATTTGTTAGTCTCTAAGGTGCCACAAGTACTCTTTTTTTCGGAAATCTGATTATTCTACAGTAATATATTACCCTATTAAACTTACTAAAATGCCTAAAGTCTACCAAACACTTAAGTCAACTACCCACTACATTTACATATTTGTCACAAAAGATTAAAAAAATGCACTGAAAGCTAGAGACCAAACCCAGGCCATGTGCTACATTGATTCTTTTAAAATCATCTTTCATTAGAACTAATTTTCCGACAATCACATATTTTTAACAAGTATATAAATTTATTTAAGCCAGAGTGATAAATAAATGCCAAGTTCACTAGTTTGAAAGATACAATTTTAAAATGTGGCCCATTGTATTTCATTTAAAACAAACAGTAAAATGTGTCCAAAAAAAAATATTTGTTTGTACTAATGCAGGTCTTCTACTACTCTAGGCAACCAGGACAAACAGCACATAACTCAAGGGAGGAAAGAGTTGGTTGATTGCCATACAAGTATAAAGAGAACGATGAGAGAGGATAACATTTGACTCAACAATAGTGATAGGCTCTTACAGCTCTAATACCCAAATACAAGATTTTTCTTGCAAAGTATTTTAAATTAACAGTATTTTTTTTTTAAAGAAGTAATGTAAAAAAATATTGAAATTATATATTTGAACAGAGTTCCCATTACCTGTATATAAATTGCATAAAGAAAAGGCCTAAACTTACAAATTTAGGACTATATAATATTTAGGACTATATAATATTCGCTAAATACCTTACAACACAATGAGTGCAAGCTCTGTCCACAATGTTTAACAAAGCACCTCTATTCTGTTGGCAAGTTAGTGTCAAAGATTTATTTAACTGCTTTCTAAAGGAAACACTCACCAACTGACCTTGTAATTACTTAAAAAAACCACTAATGCAAATTTCCTTTAACAATTTACAAAACAGTGCCTTGCCTTAGTGTATGAATACTGAATATACAGGACTTCAAATCAGCACTTTATATCCCCTTGCCTCCTTCTATAGATCAAAAGATGAGCAAGAACAAAGAATACAATAAGAAGAGGTTCAGTAGGTCAGAGTACCTGAGTATCCTTGATAGATTCTGCGTCAGAGCTGGCACACCAGTAGAAATAGAAAAGTGCACAAGCAGCAAAACAGAAAGAGATACTAAGATAGCTGAATTAATGACCACCGCCCCGCCAACGAAGCCAAACACAAATAGCAGCATGCATCCAGGACTCATGGTGCTGCGCTGGCATGGTGAAACGCCGGAACCAAGGCTACACGGATGACAAGGGTGTATCTTTGTAGTGAAAGTCTGTCATTCAGCTGCTGCCACAAAAACAATGCCATCAGCAGCAGCTTTCCACTCTCTCCTGCAGCAGCTCCAAACCAATGACATCACTTCTCTCCTCCCCCACCTCAATGAACCATAGAGCTGCTGCTCTTAGCATCTATGCAACAACCCAGAGACACAGCCAGCTTATTACCTATTCTCTCCCCCTTCCAGAGTTCATTGGCAAAAAGCTTTGAGAGCTACATAATATATTCACATAAAGCTCTCTGCACAAGCAGACATTTAGATATGTTCCTTTGTAAACCTGTGTATAAAGCAGCAGAAGCAATGCAATATTATTTAAGTATTTTTAGACTCGTATTTCTGCTGTCTGTTATTTTGAAATTATCCATATCCTGAAAGAAACCCTGTCTAAATTTATAAAAATGTATGCCAAAATTATTGCCCAAGACCAATGTACAGACTATTTATCAACATTTAGTGTTACAAAAGCAATGTTTTTTTCCATGGATTTCTACAGTATTCTCCTACTGCATTCCAATCATCCGACAAATCTTTCTGATTCAGCCAAACTGTTGTTGTAGGATTAAAGAACAGACAGTCTTGCAAACATACATGAATGAATTCTTCTTTTATTTCAGGGTGAGAGCATAATAATGCTTACCTAATTCTATTTTGTGTGATGGATTCTAGCAGATCACCCCCCGTTAGTTGATGAAGTTTGGTTCTTTCCAAGTGTTCCATATAATTGTGAATCATCTGTTTAAAACAAAAGATACTGTAAGACATATTAAGTATCATTTAAATGTATTGCAATAGTGTATTTTACGGCCAATATTTTGCACCACTTCGCAATCCTCCTCTGCATATCTGAAAAAAAGGTATCAGGAGCCCACTCCATTTTACAGTTTAGAGTTAATTTCTTTCAAGAAAGTAAACCAATGTTAGCAAAATATTTGACATTTATGGCCACAAGTCTGAACTGAGACCCTTTCCTTAAAATTTGAGCATTAAAGAACCTTAAGTTATTTTTCAAAAATAAAAATTCAGTTTCACTTTAACCCCTTAAATATATTCCTATATTCATGCACAGGAAATACCTGAATAGCAACATAAATGTCCATGGCATTTCAGACAGAGTTCTGCAACTAAGTGCCCATAAATGGAAATAACGAAACCCCAATTACTGTAACCTGCTGAAGTTTAAACGCATCCATGGAGTAAAGGCAGTGTGTGTGATATTTCTTTGAATGACTGACAACTAAATCTTCTATATGCAGAGATATTTATAAAAACAGAGAAAATAGTATATGCTGAAACATTTTATTGCATTAAGTGTTAATACAGTATAGCAAAAACCAGCATCTATCTAGAATATAGTCACCAAAATAAAATGATATTTTTAAAACTATATTATGTTTACATTTTAAGCAGTTAGTTCCTTTATCAAAAATGTGGCCTAATTTACTAGTTAATACATTAACAAAGAACATGGTAAGTGTCTGGAATTTAGAAAAGTGAAGTGAGATCAGATGTGTGTTTCAGGCTTTCCTTTGACTACGTGTATTCTGGTCAGATCATTATTTTACCAAGAATTGTTAACTTCCCCATCTACACCAAACTGCTCCATAATGAAGATAAATATCAGACACCAGAAGACTGAAAAGAGACACTGAAAAAAGTCCCTATGTAAAAGCAGAACTTGCTTTTTTCTAATTTATTCAATAGAGTCAAAGGAATACCCAAAATCACAGATAGATACTACAATTGCTCATTGTTTTGGTTTTTTGTTACCTCATGTATGGTCTTGCAAATGTATATAGCTTTCTGCAAATAAAATCAGTGTTGAATTTTATGTTCTTTAAATGTGTATTTGTAGTAGAATGTAAAACAGGAATAGGTATATACGCTGTACATGGTAATCTGTATATATTTCAGTGAGGGTTCTATAAAATTGCAATCATGGGGATTTATTGCTAAAAACGAAGTATTTGTAAACAAAAAGTTAAAGAAACAGACAAGCTATTTGAGCTATGGATGTACTATTAACCCATTTTATTTGTTATTGCATAAGTAGCCCTCTGTAAAAAGACAGTTGCATTATTTGTAATAATTATTTCACACCTTGGATAAAATAAGCCACTAACCAGAACGCTTACTAGTTCATTAAAATCTGATCATATCTAGGGTATCCTTTGTCTAGATTTTGACCTGAAAATAAATAAATAAAATAAAGGAACACTGGCTGGTTGGTATCTTAGGTAGTACCCACCATAAACTGATGGGCATATTATCAATACCAAATTTTAGCCAAATTAGATCAATCCCTTCCTTCTGTTACCATTTTCTCATAATTGTGTACATACTTTCCCTTCCCTCCTCCATTCCACAGGAACAAGTTTTGTACCTACAAAATGAGGAAGAAATAAGACATCACAAAAGGCGGTACATTTCAGTTTTAAGCTAGTGAGTAGTTAGAATTTTTTTCTGATCCTTTTAAGATTTATCTTATTTTACTCTTAAGGTTTTCATTAAATCATGCTGTTCTAGCTAGCATTTCACGGTCATTTAGAACAATGCTTAATCTTCAATAGCATGTGTGCTGTTACACTGGAGCACAATAGGGTTTTATAAATCTATCAAGCCAATCAGGAGCATGAGGCATAAGGCTGTGTGCGATTAGAGTGGTAATGATAGAGCCGTCAATTTTATGAAATTGTTTAAATGACAATGGTCATAACTGAAAACAGGCATTAAAACTACAACGATATGTAATAGCAGATTTTATAACGTTAATTCTTCATTATAATCATCATTGTGCAAGGCACCACAGTCATATCAAAATGAACAGGAAATACAACACACAAGTCACTGACCAGCAATCTTCCTCCACATTTTTCATGCACATCTGAGAAGCGTGCCATACTACATCCTGTCCAGTCAGCAAGCCACATCGAGCCACACTTGTCGCAGGTGCGCCCTGCCCCTGCTTCCTGCAAAACTTGCTTTGGCTATCTTGCTCAATTTATAATCCTTGACTATTTTAAAGTACCAAGAGACCATAAACATTAAGGACTTCTGTACAATACGGTTCTGATTGCATTTATAATATAGCCATAGTCTATTTACCAGGTCAGGCCCAAGACCATGGGATGCTGTTGAGAAAAGGTGGGCTGCTGGGAAGACCAGGGGTGCACTTCACCAAGAAGGGGAAGAGCATCTTCGTGCACCAACTCGGCAACCCAGCAAGGAGGGCTTTAAACTAAGTTCAAAGGGGGCAGATGACAAAAGCCATATATTTTATGTATAAAAATATAACCTTAAAAGACTAGATGGGGGTGGGGGTCACATGGAAAATTACATTAGGGTCATTAGCGCAACAAGAGGGAAATCAGTGCAGGAATCTGATTAACATCTTGGATGTCTATACAAATACGTAAGGAGTATGGGGAACAAACAGGACGAACTGAAAGTATTAGTACATAAGCTAAATTTTGAGTTCATTGGTGTTAGAGACTTGGTGGGATAAATCCCATGACCAGAATATTGGTATAGAGGGGTATAGCTTGTTCAGGAAAAACAGGAAGCCTAAAAATGGAGGTGGTGTTGCATTATACATCAAGAATGTGCACACTTGTTCTGACGTTCAAAAGGAGGTCAGAAGCAGACCAGTTAAGAGTCTCTGTGTAAAGATAAAAGGGGTGATATAGTATGGATACTGTAGTCCACCAAATCAAGGAGAGGACGTGCATGAGACATTTCTAGAACAAACAGAAATAAACAAAAACACAAGACCTGGGAGTAATGGTGGACTTTAGCTACCCAGACTTCTGTAGGAAAAGCAGTGAAACAACGTTTCCAACATGTTCTTGGAATGTACTGGGGACAACTTTTTCCTCCCAGAAAGGAGAGGAAACAACAAGGAGGAGAGTCATTTTAGCCTTGATTCTGACCCACAGGGAGGAATTAGTAATGAATCACTCCATTCCTGCCTGCTCCACCACCCCCTCCAGCACTCACACTCCCCGACCCTTGCTCACTTTCACCAGGCTGGGGCAGGAGGTTGGGGTTCAGGGGGGTGCAGGCTCTGGGCTATGGCCGAGCAGTTCGGAGGGGGCTCCAGGCAGAGCCTGGGGCAGGGGGTTGTGGTGTTGGAGGGGGTATGGAGTGCTGGCTCCAGGAGGGAGCTCAGTGCTGGAGATGGAGCTCCCACCAGGGGTGCAGTGGGGCTAAGGAGGACTCCCTACGCTGCTCCCGGAAGCAGCCAATACAACCCTGTGGCGGGGGGTGGGGTGGGTGGGTGTGGCTCCGCATGCTGCTCCTGTCTGCAAGTGCCTCCCCTGCAGCTCCCATTGGCCGCAGTTCCCAGCCAATGGGAGCTACAAGGGCAGCTCTTGCAGGCAGGAGCAGCATGCAGAGATCTCGCTCCCCCAGGGGCTGTGGTGGCGTGCTGGCTGCTTCCAGGAGCAGAGTGGGGCTGGGGAAGGCAGGGAGCCTGCCTTAGCTTCACTGTGCTTCCTGACTTTTAGCAGCTGGAGATAGTAATCGACTGGCAGAGACTCCAGGATCCACCAGTCAATTGTGATGTATGGTTTGATGGTGATGACCACTGATCTACATATATAGGGCAGGAGGAAGGTTATATTTACAGGGCTAAATGATTCAATATATCCTGTCACACTGACATTCTACTCTTTTATTCACCATTACCATTTTTAAATCAAATATTGGTAAGTTATCCATTAGCATCTCATTAGGAAATTAACACATTACAGAAATGCTCCTCTGCTGCAAAAGTTTGAAAAAGAATCCCTCAAGGTCACTGGAATAATCCAAGATTAGTCATCCTGATCAAAGGTTGCCTGTCTCCTTATCACTAATAGGTTTCCTCAGTTTCTTTGTATCCTGTACAGTACTCTATGTTTTCCAAAGAAATGTTTCCTTCTACTTAAAGAGGGAAGGTGTTTGGGAATTGCTATCAGACCATCTCTACTATACATCATTTATAGCACACCACTTTTCTCCAAGCTAATTACAAATTTTGAAAAGTTTCTTCAGCTGTTTGTTCACACAAGTTCTTCCTTCCCAGCTTCCCACACAAGAGATAAGGAGAAAGCTGTCTTTATGGCTTGGCTTTTTAGTACAAGAATATCTTTTTCTGAGTACAGCTATTAGTGTCATTAGACCTCACTTCCAAATGCTATTGCAAGCTTGAAAAAGGTTAAATTTCCTATTTAAATATAAAAGCAGGTAAATGAAGTAGTACAGCGGTTCTCAAACTGTGGGTCATGACCCCATTTTAATGGGGTCACCAGGGCTGGTGTTAAGACTTGCTGGAGCTCAGGGCTGAAGCCCGAGCCCTACCATCTGGGACCAAAGCTGAAGCCCAAGTCCCACCACCTGGGATGGAAGCACAAGGGCTTCAGCCCCAGGCACCAGGGCTCCAGTTACAGGCCCCACTTGGGTTTTGCCCTCCCTGCCCCCCTGAAATGGGCGGGGCTCGGGTGGGCTCAGGCTTCAGTCCCCTTTCTGGGATCATGTAGTAATTTTTATTGTCAGAAGAGGGGCGCAGTGCAGTGCAGTGAAGTTTGAGAACCCCAAAGTTGTAGATTGTGTCATGGCCATTAAAAATATTCAAATTATCATCCCTCTTCTCTCTGCTCTGGTTCATGCACTGCACTGACAAGTCTACTGTACTCTATATGTAGTAGCAGCAGAGAGAAATTTAATAGAATATTGACAGTATATTTCAGTCAGTTTGCAGAAAAGGGCAAAGGTAAGCAGACGAATGGAATGAGATAAAAATAGGAAAAGGAAATGAGCCATAATGTCAAAAAGAGGAAAGGACAAGAGAACACACCAATGAATGAAAGATGGAGAAAAAAAGCTAGACAAGCCTCATACTAAAAAGTGGGATGAGGAGAGAGAGAAAAAAGGATAAGGGGAATCAACAAACAGTAAATAAAGGCAGAGGACGTCAAATGGTTTAGATCAGCGGTTCTCAAACTGTGAGTCAGGACCCCAAAGTGGGTCATGACCCTGTTTTAAGGGGTCACCAGGGCTGGCTTGGACTTGCTGGGCCAGGGGACAAAGCCAAACCCGAGCCACACTGTCTGGGGCCAAAGCCTGAGGGTGTCAGCCTTGGGCAGTGGGGCTGAGATTACAGGCCCCCCTGCCTGGCACTAAAGCCCTTGGGCTTTGGCTCCTGCCCCACCACCCAGGACATTGGGGCTTTGCCCTCCCAACCCAAGGTGGCAGGGATCGGGCATGCTCAGGCTTCGGTCCCCACTCCTGGGGCCATGTAGTAATTTTTTATTTATTTTTGGTCAGAAGGGGGTCGCGGTGCAATGAAGTTTGAGAACCCCAGGTTTAGACAGCTGTCAGAGCTAATCTGCAAGCTTCAAACGCTCCTTTTGTTATTTGATCAACTGACAGGAAAAGTGAGTTATTTCAGTAAGCATCAAGGATTATTTCCAAAGACAAAAGAGAAGCTGATTAAAGAAAGAAGAACAATATTCCTATTTAGAGAGAATGAGAGTAGAAGGTAAGTTCTTGAAACAAATACTGTGGTGAAATCACTCAGCTGAATCAGAGGTTTGATTTCATGCAAAAGACCCTTGAAGGCAACTTCAAAACTACATTAAGCAATCTGTAGAGTGATGTCATCCAAATAATCTTACACTAAATAAAAACAGTGAGTTTACCAGAGCAGAACTAAAACACTAGGAAGGGTAGTGAAGGGGTTAGACAATAAGAAAACTGAGAAAATTCAAGGGAGAAAAGCTGATATCACTGTCTTTTCATTCTATCTGGTTTCTCAGTTTTAATCCACTCCATCATGAATCATTAAACAAAATAAAGACATGTGCATAGGACAGGTGAAGATGGACTCAGTCTTGTACGAGCGTGGCAAGATCATCTATGAGCTACAATATAAAAAGCAAGTGAGGTCTGAGAAGAAGTTCATGTTTTCCAGGATTCCTTAGTGACCCTGTAACTGTGCTAGAAAACCCTACAAATTAAGAGGAGACTATGAATTAGTACCCGGTTATTTCCTCCACTTTTACGTGTATTGCAGTAATGCCTAGAAGTCCCACCAAAGCCCATTATGCCAAGCAAGGTAAACACAGAATGAGACAGTTCCTGTTCCAAACAGCTTACAGTCTAAAAACACACGACAGGCATGGGGTGGAAAGAAAAACACACAACTCAGAATGAATAATGTGACATTTGGCCAATGTCACGTACGATTTTTAGTAAGGGTTTGGGGAGTATTAGGTTGTGAAAGGAGTTACTAAAAGGAGAAAGCCAAGGAAAAGAAAGGAGGGGAACATGGAGTGACACCTAAGTGAAAGTGACTGGAAAGGAGTAGGGTAGAGAAATCCATCAAAAAGCACATCACAGGAAACGGAATGCCCAGAGTAAAAACTGAAAAAGAACTGTGACTTGAAGGGAATGAGACAAGAGCGAGCTGCATTAAATCCTTCTCGTTTGTGGTACAAGATAGTCACCTCAGTGATAATAAAATCTAAGGAAACAACTTTTCCCACCCAAAAGAGTGCATTTTAAATTGTATAAATGTTTGGTAAATTATTTGAATAAACCAAACCTGCATAGCTTGTTGTCCGTTTTGGAAGAAAATCTATATAAAAAACAAGACATTCCAAACATTCTATTAGTGTTCATTAAATCAAGTTCAATTGATTACATACATTTGTTGATCATTTTTGTAAATGTAGTATTGGGGAACGGGGAAGAAAAGTTTAAATGTTTATATTAATTTCTATTATGGTAATGCCTGGAGGCCCCAGTCAGGATCAGGGCCCATTGTGCTAAGTATTGTATAAACATAAAGAGACATGGTCTCTGCTCCAGCGAGTTTACAATTTAAACAAGCAACACAAAAGGGTGCAAGGAAGTGCTTCAAAGTCTGAACATTTTTTTTTAAATATACCACATATATCTTATAGGCAGGGCTGGTTGCACCTCCTATTAAGCAGCTTGCTTGTCACTTCCCATTACAAAACCCTGTTTTCAATTGCTTATAACTTTACCAAACTAATCATTTGGGCTGAATTTTTCTAGACCATGAGTCTGCCTCAGTCTTAAATTTTTTATAAAGTTTCAGACAAAACAGTTCAGCTGTTTCCAAGGATAAAACGAAGGAAAAAAATTGCAATGTTAAAAATAATCCTGATAACCTTTACTTTGAGACTGCAGCACTCCCATGCTTTGGAGCAGAGGTGGTGTCTGTGTCAGGGATGAGCCTTTTACTGTTCCTGTGATAATCCATCTTACTTTGGCCTTTGAAAAAAAAAATCTCAGTTCACATATGCTCAAGTAGAGAAGTGCTAGAGCTGAACAGCTAAAATGCCTGAAGAATCTATGCTCAATGAGCATGCTTCAGTTCCTAGTGCTGGCTAACCTAAGCACGCACCATCCCCACACAGCACCTGAGTATACTCCATTCCCAGAGTGGGGCCAGGCACTGGAACTGAGAGCAGGGAGCCCATATCTCCTGCCTTTATGCTCTCAATGACACGCTGTGGCACCCAGGCAGCCACCTGACTCAAATGCAAAGGAAACAAGTGCTGAACTGGGGATGGGGTGGGTGGGGAAGGCAGCAGGATACTGTGACTGGAAGGGGATGGAAGACAAACTGACTACAAGTTGATGGGAACTGGAGCTGGCGGGCAAAAAGACTAGACTGAGAGGCAGAAGGGGGCGGGGCTGGTATTGGTTGGACTTCAGACCAGAAGCTTAGGGAAGAGGGGACAAGGACTGGGCAAAGCAGGCCAGGAATCAGTGTGGGAGAAACAGGAAACAGATCTGACAAGGAGCAAGGAGGCGAACAGGGACTGGCTAGGCTAAGACACTGGGACAAGGAGCTGGGTGAGGGACAGGGGAAGACAGACTGCTTGAGGAGCCTGGAGACAAAGACTGAGAGCCAGTGTGGGGAGGGGAATGACTGGAGGCCAAGGGAAGATAAGACAGGAATAGGTTAGAAGGGACAGAGCAGAAGTGGGCCAAGTTTTGATGGGGAGCAAGGGAAAAAAGACATTCAGAAGGATCTTGTGGCCACTACAATCCACTACAGAGCCTGGAATGGCCTTGGAATAGTCAAATGGGTAGTAATGTGACAAAATTCTTGTGGACAGCAAAAGGCAAAAGCCAAAATTTGAATTTTAACTGGTTTTGATGTGAAGTTCATTTCCAAGGATTTGTTCAGAAAATTACAACTCAAATTCAACAGCTGGACAGATATCAAAGTTCCGGTTCTGTCTGGGGGACAACTCTATTCAGAGCCAGAAGAACAGGCAATGATGTCTACACAATCTGTTCAAAAGGATAGTGTGGCCTACTTGTAACAATATGAAAGGAGGAATTAAGACTTGTGGGTACTAGTCTTGGCTGTACCACTGACTATCCTTCGAGCATAATTCCACATTCCTCACATACCCTTAACTTTAGAAGCTACAAAAACTTCCCAAAACCAACATCATGGGCTCTCACAGTGCTCTGTCTTAAGTCACCTCTCCTGTTCTTTTATTCCCCTCCCACCCCATCCAGGTTAGGCCTCTCATTTCCTTTACTTTCTCATCCCCACAAAGAAGCCTTTCAGTCCTGTCTTGATTTTTGCTCTGTACAACTCTTTCCCTCCGGTTTGTTTTTTTCTGGTTCTCTTCTCCCCCCTCCCCAGTTTTTTTTTTTTGTGGGGGCGGGACAGTCAGCTTCCTGACTTAACTGAGAGATTTTGAATGTATACTACAAAGACTGGGTACTCACTCTACATTTTCCTGTCTACTAAATGTATGTCAAGTCTACCTCAGTATTGTGAGGCTGATTCTTAAAGCAGAGATCCTTGCATTAAATATAAATTCAAACTACTATTATAGTTTAGGGTCTCAAGCCATTATGCTCTAAGCTTTGCTAAACTAAAACTAGTGGAAGAAGCAGTTACCTACCCCTTAGTGTGGCTTCATTTTCTCCTGTTTCACAATTTTAACTAAGTCTACTTTAGGAGCGTTATTTTTTGGCATTAAACAAAATTTTTTTCTTTGGGAAAAAATTTATGGAAGTCTGTATACATATATAGCCTACTATAATAGACAAGAGCAATATAAAATTAACATTTATACACTACAATAGTATAAACATTTAGAATAAACATGAATGTCTGAAAATACAGTTTCAAGGCTACTATGTTTCATCATACATGCTTCAAAACTTTGTGCACAACCGTAGGCTCAAATTTCCAAGTTAAAAAAACAGGTTAATTAACAGACTAGGGGTAAATTTTCAAAAGTGACTGGCATTTAGGAGCTTAATTCTAAATGAAAATCAATGGAACTTGGGCTGCTAAGTGCCTAAATCATTTGTGAAAATGAGACTTAGAGCCAGATTTTAAAAGTATTTAGGCACTGCTATGCTCAGTGTTGCAATCTAACTGATTTAGGAGTATAAATCTCATTTTCAAAAGCGATTTAGGAACTTAGGAGTCTATATCTGCAGTCAACATTGCAACACCTAAACACCCTTAAAAATATGGGCCTTACGTACTTTTGAAAATTTTATCCTAAACTTTTAAAGTTAACAATAAAAACTCAGTAAAATCTTTAGAATCCTAACATTGAGTTTTATTTTTAAAATTTGGACTTTTTCAAACAGTACAAAATAAGGTGTCAACTGTATGTTTGAAAGCCCCATAAACATTATGGTTCCAGTCCCTTCCTTTCCCTTTCTGCTACTCATTGTCAGGATTGTGATGCCTCAAACTCCTAACTCACATTCATATTGATGAAAACTAAGCTAATGTTACAGGTAACCAAATGTCATGTTTCAAGGCACAATATTTTTCGTTGAAGATGCCAGAACAGAATTGCTCTCACTTTGAAAAACCAAGTATTACCTACTGCTGCTAAGAAAGAACAGGAACGGTAAAGGGCTGGAATCAGAAAATAAGAGGACCAACAAGAAAGATCCTCTCAATACCAGAACATAGCAAATTTAGTTAATTAAAAAGGTACTCAAATTAAAGTTTTATTAGACTGAAATATTCTCACATACACATGAAAACTGGGCCAGGTAGGATCCCTGCCTGCACTAGGAAGATGACTCTTTCCACTGAATGCATCTGATGAAGTGAGCTGTAGCTCACGAAAGCTTATGCTCAAATAAATGTGTTAGTCTCTAAGATGCCACAAGCACACCTTTTCTTTTTGCGAATACAGACTAACACAGCTCCTATTCTGAAATCTTTCCTGACAATGATTGTCAGCACCAACTTGATTTCCTAGGGTAAATGAAATGAACTCAAGGAAGAAAGTAGAACCACTGGCATTGTGGAAAAAGCAGTCAGAACACCAGAAATAAGGGGATTAAGTTACCTTTTTTTTTTTAATCTGTTTGCATTTTTCTACATTTGCTTTGAAAAATTGTTTTGGGGGTATGGGAACTATGAGGATGCTCATGTTTCAACAAGGCCTGAATATGAGAGAATTGTCTATATAGTTGAGTTTTGCACAAGGAAAGTAACTTGGAAAACATATGTACACTCAAACATATATGGCAAATAAAAACTACTAAATGCCAAACAGAGCCTGGGTACAATGGATGTTGGCAACAAAAATGTCAAAATCCATTAACAGAATTTTGTTTTCACTGTTTAGCAAGCTAGGATGGCTAAACATTTTCCACTTTGACATTAACTGCTATACATAGGAAGCTTAAGTTTGCACATGGTGTAAATATTTTTACATTAAAATGCATTAAGAGTACTTAGACACCTACCTCTGTATGTCTTGAATGAAGTGCATTGTATTCTTTCTTCAGTTCTGCCTCCCTCTCCTCAAGTCTGCTAACTGAAAAAAAAAAATTAATTAAGGTTAACCCAAGGAGATTCCATACTAGCTACTGAAAGTCCAGAATTTCATTTCCTGAAGTCTGATTTTCCACAGACCACAACTGTCACTCCAGAGGTCAGGGTATTCCAACTGATGGGTATCAAGCAGCAAGAGTCACTTAATGGAGTTGAGGAAATTCAGCTCTATTATTGTCCTTGTTAAATCCTTCTCACTCCCCCTTCTACTGCTAAAGAAAAACAAACACACTTCCTTCCCCTAAAGATTGCAAATAGCCATATGGAGCTGAATCACATTTTTCACTGACAAGCTAATAGACTATTAAATCATCAGATTTCCAGTTAAAGTTGTTTAAATTTGTCCAGGAAAATTTTCTCCACACCGTGCATAACAAGAGAAAGTAGGAATCGACAGAGACCCTATCACATGCTATACTGTTAATCTTGCTTTCAGAGGTCACGTCTATGAAGAGAAATGCAACCTAAATCTACTGGCATTACCAATAGGAAGTCACACAACATGATCACAATGGTAACTTCTAGCCTTGGAATCTAGAAAACTTTTCTTCTGCATAAACAGGCAGCCAACTCACAGGTCTAAATCAAACCGATATTTCTCAACTGAAGAGTTTTAAATGGTTTTAATCAGAGCAAATATTAACCAGGTATTTTAGATCACTAACATAGCATATTAATAATTTGAATACTTTGAATAATTGAATAATTTGAATACTGTATTCCACATGCCATAACTGACATACTTTATCTTTAAGAGGTCACCCTTGCGCTCCATTGTATATTCAAGTAATGATCCTGCAGATGCAAAACTAATCTTTTCATTTTCTTTGAATGCTTACATTTGAAGACAAATATGTACTGAAATTAATCTCAAGTTTATTAAAATACAATTTAGAAAATTTTTAGCCATCAGTGAAGTCTTAATTAAGAAGATTAAAGATTATAGGGTTTTTAGTTATGGCTTGTCTTCATATACACTACAGCTGCACCACTGTAGAACTTTAGTGAAGACACTACAGTGAGCTAGACTACAGTATAATCACCACTGGGACCCAGCTGTACCGATGTAGCACTGCTAGTGCAGATGCATTATGCTGATCGGAGAGATCTACCTTTGGCATAATTATTCCACCTCCCCAAGCAGCGGTAGCTAGGTCTCTTCCCCACTGACATAGTGCTGTCCACACTGGCGCTTAGGTTGGTATAACTTACATCGCTCGGGGGTGGGTTTTTCAAACCCCTGAGCGACTTAAGTTATACCAATGTAGGTCTGTAGTGTAGACCTGGCCTTAGACCAAGTTATCTCCAAGGTTATGGTATTCCCTATACCACACTTTGCTTCCAAATAGTTCAACAACTCAGTGTTCTCTTTACACTACGTTTTTAGTCTAAAAGTAGAATTCTGAAAGCCAGGCCCATGTTAGAATTAGCTCTCAATTAAAATACTGAGTTTTTTTGGGAGGGGGGGTTGTTTTGTTTTTTAATTTAAAAACCTTCTGGCTACCTTTCAAAGTGCAATTTTTTTTTTTTTTTAAAGTGAGTACTTTAAATTTGCATACTATTGGTATGTCAAAGATATACCAAATTGATCAGCTGCTCCCCTCAACTTCGAAATGGGCTAGAAGTAAAACAAATATGTTTTCTGTCCCATTCTGAAAAGGAATAAAGTACCAGTACAGGATCTTCTGCAGCTCTCAGTAGATAAACCCACGGTTACCCTTGGTTTTAACACTTTAAGCTCCTAACTCAACTGTAATTGGAATTCTCACACTAAACTTTCATAACAAAAAACCTAATTCTAATATTCAATAGAGTGTTAGGAAGGTTCTTAATTCTTTTTTCCAACAAAAATGGTCAGTCATGGCCTTCTGCAGTGTTCATCATGTCATTTCAATACAAGCTGTTAGTGACGACACTTATCTGTTTATTTTCCTGTCTACTTTGCCCTATTTTGCAATTAGTTTATTGAAGGCCTTACCTAAAAGTCTTGTTCCCCCCCACCCCCCCGCCATTATAAGTTTGTCAACTCTAACTTTCAGTTTGTGGAATGTATGTGTTTGTGAGTGTATTGTGTGTTCTTTTGTATTCTTTTGATTTAGGCAAGTGCTCTACATTTTCTAGCTGAGATTTCTTTCACTTGCCCTGTTTAAACCCCTCAAGATGATTTATAATAGTTACCAGTCTGCAGCTGTAGACTCAGTGCCAAACACCACAGTATCGCAAGACCTATGCCAATATTTTCTCCACAATTTGTGCATTTCTACTATTGTCAGCATGCTTCTGTCATCAATATTTCTCAATGCACCTTTTTAGTACCCCACATTTTCAACATTTGCACATAGGATACACTTTATATAGATACTATTCAAACTGAATATTTTAAAACTAGCTTCAAAAGGTAACCATAACCTATAATTGTCTGTGCACTTAGATCAACATTACTCTAATCTCATCTTGCTCTTCTAAGAACATTAAGGTATTTGACAAGACCTTTTGCACTCTAGCTATAAATATCAAACTGCTCAAAAGTATCACATACATATACCCCTATGAACCAATCTTACAACACAGTAAAAAAAAAAAATCTAATGCACATAATGGCATACAATAGCAATAAATACATGAACATTAATTTTGAAAGGCTTGATATAGGATGCAAAATGCTTATTTGTGCGTTTCTAAAGAAATTATCAGTGCACTGTAGAATAAAGCAAATGAGAAGAATCTAATTGGTCAGTCAGAGGCAATGTCCATTCTGAACACTCAGAAGATAAGTGCATGGAAGCTTTGGGTAAGTATACAGAGAAACAGATTTTATTTGAAAAGCCAACTTTTGCCTACGCTATGAGACTGTCTGGACTATTATCTTCTAGTATAGCTGGAATACAGAGTATCAGTTTACAATCCAAGTTAACTAAGCCTTGGTCAGACAAAGATACCGTAGAAATATTTAAAACAAGAAAGACCGGCTCACCTTAGTTTTTCCTGTCACTAATATGTAGGACACATTTGTCAAATCATCAGCTTTAGGACTTTTAAGAGGAAAGGTCTTATGGTCATTTCCTTTTGCCCTCATAGCCAACAACATTTTTCAGGTGCTCAAAAACTACCTCAGTTCAAGCAAGCAGTTTGGAAATCAGGAAGTGGAATTAGCATTGCTAATTGGCTTCATATTTTGGGAGACCTGTTCCCTTCCTTAGAAACAGTTCGCAAATATACTGAAATAGCATCAGGACCTAGATAATGCTAAGTATTAACTAATCATGGCTTGGGTTTGAAATTTTGCTTCTCAGTGCTGGTGAGTAGAAGATTATATTCACTGCAATCACACATGGAGATTAGCACAGAAACCCACACTGATACAAGATTAAGTCCTCTGACTTATGTCTTAACTAGTACTGGCTCATAATGATCTTCCAGAATTCAGCTAAATACACACCACATTTAAATGACTATAGACTATCACTTTACATGAGACTAATTCCCAACACTTCATGTTGATCACAGCAGTCTACAGCATACCTAAATGAAATCAGCAGTAAAATCTGCTTTCTACAATTTACTGTGGTTAATAGTTTAAGATCACTGATGGTATCCTAGCTCTACCCCAAATTAGCCTCCTTCATTGGGCCCATTTTAACAAGAATGGCAGCTCCATAATTCAAGCTATGGGTGACACATTCACTAGATGCAGGCACTAAAGACCCAGGGTGCACATCCACACAGATTTATTTCATAACCATTCTATTTTTTGAACATTTTATTAGAGGAAGGACCTGCAATGTGACTGAAATGGCAAATTCTGGTTTAGTCTAATTTCTAGAGTTTTCCTCAGCAAGATGCCTTCAACTGAATGCCTAGTCTCTTGCTCATGCATTTCATCTTGGGCTTTGCTGGTCAAGCTTGTTACAGCCTTACACTCAACTTGATGGCATTTTTCTGTCTTTCAAAAGTTATTGCATTAGACAGAATGCCACATCTGATCAATTATAGAATTTCATGGAAAGTTCTACGCATCAGTGGCCAAAACCCTATTGATTGTTGGGGAAAACTGGAAACCAGAAGAGGAAAAAGTGAGATACTTGAAGCCCCTGCCAGCTTTTTATCATAGCCTCAAACACCTCTGCAGTTTTCTATAGATCAAAAAAACTGCACAACATTCCAGCATAACAATACTCCCACCTCATTTCAGTCCATCCTCCCAATAAAGTTTAAACATGTTGATGTCCTGAATGACTTACCACCCAAACAGAAAAAAAAAAGGGGGGGGAAGAAGGGGAGAGGGGACAAATTAGGATGTGCACATAGCCCCTGGCAGTTGGGAGAATGGGAGCACACAGGCCCTGCCATGGGGAGAAAATGGGCAAACCCTGGAATGGGGAAAGGAGCCTGTCGACCTTTAGTCAACACTGCAACATCTTCTGAAGGACACTCAAAACCAACAATCCCTTCTACTCAGACATGACTCATCCGCCACAAACCAACAACCCCGTAAAAAGCCAATGAAGCAAAACAAAACCCAAAACACTCCCAACCTCAAGGTATTTTACTTAAAAAGGGAGAATCAGGCACTCCATGCAATCCGTTAGGAACTTCACTCTTACTATCGAATTTTACACAGAGGATGCTCAGATACAAACACTGATAAGCAACAGTATAAAACTAAGATACTGAGTAAGGGTATCAGAATCTGGTCCAAAAAAGAAACATAAAAGGTTAGCAATTAATATGGGTTTACAAATGGGTCTCCTAATCCTAAGAGAAACAGGACATTACCACAGCAACAGACTACATGGCAGTACACAAAGCCCTTTAGATTGGCAAGAATACCACCAGGGCAACAAATTGAAGTCTGAAGGTTGCCTCATTTTGCTCAGCTTGCACATGGAGCAGAGGAGAAGTCTGAAATCATCCAGCTAACATCCATTTTAGTCTACGCTACTTCACAGCCACTGTAAGTGGAGCAAAGCACTGTTGGGGGTAGGCTAACTATAATGCCATTTGGGACAACCTGAAGCCTCACAGGGAAGGGGTTTAAAACAAAAGTGAAGATGATGTTTGAGGTTATATTAAAGAAATGAACGTAAAGCAACTGAAAAAGTTCCTTTTGCACTCCAATGTCTCAGACCCCTATTTCTGGCTAGAAAATTTTTTTTAAAAAGATACCACCACAAGGATGGTGGGATCAAAGAAGCCTACAGAAAAGTTCAAGCAGAGATTAAACAACTTGTTTTGGTCCTTTCATTGAAATAAATACTTAAATTGCTGAAAACAAATCCATTTTCAATTTTCTTACTAGCCAAATACAACTATTCAGATGAATGGAGAGGTTTAACAGTTAGCCTTATACATAATTACATTGACATGTATTTTAAAAAGTTGAGTTGGCAAGATCATTATCTGCTGCCATTTAAGACAGCCAGGAGCATCAAGAATTGAGCAACCTTCATCAGACTTAATCTGTATTAAACTTGGTGTCAGCTATCAAGATTATCTAACCACAAAGAAATAGTCCTTTACTTCAATTACTTCTATTATTTTATATTCTGCATAGATTGAAGTCTAGTTTGGTGATGTGCAAGATCCGAGAATCCCAATTTGAGAAAAAATTAGAATTAGTGAAGTTAACTGAATACCCTCCAAATTCATTGTAGCCCAATTTATCATAGCACATTACAAGTTCAATATTGATTTTGCAATACTTCAGAGTAGATTCTAAAAGGTCCATCTTCCCAGGTATAATACACACCTACTAAACAACACTGTATCTAGCTCATTTAAACAGTGTTTTACACATTGAAAAATACTATCCTGAATGGTAGAAGAATCTGCATTGATCAATTTAAGGAAGTAATTTTTTAAATTTTTTTTTTGGACAATTCAATTTTATACAGAGCTCTAAATCCTCAATGAAGTTCTGCATCTATACCAATATTAGTCAACTTTGAATATAGTATGTAAACCAAGTTGTAAATATTCTAAAAAATCACAACACTAGACTGAAAAGAAAACAGATTCCATTGGAAAAACAAAGCTTCCATGAAAGAAAATGTTCACTTTAATAGACACTCAAGGCCCATCTGCAATCTGATACACAGCACACAGTGAAACAGTATCCAAAGATCTGAAATACTAGTAGTCCATATGAAAACCTATGCCTCCTTGATTTAACTTATCCAGTTCATCTCAAACTGAACCAAGCAAAACAGGAAATTAAGTAAGGGAAGGGAAAATGGGAAAAGGGAAAATGAGGTGAAGCATTTGGAACTTCCACCTCTGTCCTGAGAACAAGTATGAAGGATTGGGCAATAAAAGCTGCCTGCCCTGCCTGTTCAAAAATCAGAGCTTACCTCCCAAGTTTGATGGCTTTTGCCAAGTTTGGAACACCCTTCATCTGTTTGTTGTCCTCTGCCTCAAACTGCTGATTAGCCTAAGGGGGAGAAAGAGAAACAAACCTGCTAGAAAGCCAAATCCAACTGATCAGATGCCTCCTCAAGAGGAATTTTCAATTCCTGCTGTGCAGGCAGGGCAAAGAGATCCCATTTATTAGTGGGCCTTACTTGCATGACACTTAAGCCCATTCTGAAGGTTCTCCTTGGACAATCTTCCTTCAACTGATTCCCTAACAGCATATCTCACATCAACTTTAAAAGATACAGAACACATGTTCTTTAGTGACTACTTAATAGGCTGACCATCCCAACCTTGGCAGGGAAAAACTAAAATTGATTCAACACAAGCGTTTAACTACAAAGCAGTAAGAAAGCTAGACAGAATCTGGGGGTAAAACATACTGTTGAAGACAAGCAGTAACCTCAGTTCCTTGGCAAGAGTTTAAACACCTTCAAATTGTTCACATTTAATACTTGCTCTACACTGTGGTTAAAGTTTTTAAATTGACAAGACTTCCAAGATTACAGAAATACTTGTTCCCGAGTAAATACCAATGTGAACATATTCAGTTTCTTGCTTGCAGAATTCCATAAAATGAACTGACATCTATTACCTTTGGACTTTAAATGTGTCCATTACTGTTGATTTAAGTCCCACTAACTTCCCATCTGAACGAGTAGAAACAATCACTGAAAATCCTTAAACTTGCCAGTGAAATTTTTTAAATAAGCAGTCATCTAAAATCCATGTTATTTTCATTTAATGTTTATATAACAGTGGCACTCTAGGATCCCCCCACGCCCAAGAAGTGAAGCCCTGCTGAGCTACATTATAAAGACACATGCAAAGACAATTTCTGCCACAACAGCTTGAATTTACCACACTGTTTAGCCAACCTACCTCCAAAAGTAATGGAGCATCCTGACAGTGACTACAGGGTGAAAAAAAAGACAAGGTAGTGGTGCAGAAGCAGGGATATAACTAATTGGGGGGGGGGGGGTGGCAGGGCGGGGAGAGAAACAGAGTGAAGAACAGAATCAGGATACAAAATGTTGCTGTTTCTAAAAGAGCTCAATACCAGGAGAAGAGCTAAAACTTCAACGGATTAACTTTATAAAAGCAACAAAGTTACCACCAATGACAAGCCAGAACATAAAATCCAGAAAGACATTTAAAATCTTACACACCCTTTGCTGTAAGCAACTCAACTACAGCAACTGAAGTTTATTTGATAAGCAAAATTTAGAAGGCAGTCTAAAATTTAACAAAGGAGATCCTTAACAAATCTGTAGCTTATCAGGCCTGGGCAGTAGCTAAACCTTTTATTGTTAAAAAGGTAAAGGATTTCTTGTGGCACCTTAGAGACTAAGATTTATTTGAGCATAAGCTTTCGTGAGCTACAGCTCACTTCACTACATGCATCCGATGAAGTGAGCTGTAGCTCATGAAACCTTATGCTCAAATAAATTTGTTAGTCTCTAAGGTGCCACAAGTACTCCTTTTCTTTTTGCGAATACAGACTAACATGGCTGCTACTCTGAAACCTTTTATTGTTAACTTTCCCCTGAGAAATAAGTCAGTGCTGATGTTGGTCAAGTAATGTTTATGACTAATACTGGTTAACTTTAAACCTTCCCCCCCCCCACTCTTAGTTTCATTAATAGGCTTCACATGAGTTGAGCTTAAAGCACATTGATCCATTATGTTGTTGTGATTTTCTACTACATTTGTGTCTCCAGTTCTGTAATGTGACTGACTTCTATGACAAGTTCTCTAACTGTAGCTCTGCTCCATCTAGTGGGCTCTCTATTTTCACAAAATACAGAGGAAGAATCAATGGAGTGCAGTAAGTCAAATAAAGGATTGATATTGAAAACAACAAGGTTTTTCTAGAAAACATTTTAAGTTGATAAAGAAGTTATGCTATTAGACAGTGTCAGCTGGATCCTCATCCTTTTCTGGTGCTATATAAATAATTTTTAATAGAGGTTGAATGCCTTGCTCAAGTGAGTAATACCCAGACTTTGACCATCTGATGTCCAGTTTTGCAATTTATGTGAAATTAGTAGGTGGTTTTCATTCATTCCTAGGAGTCAGTGGGGGGGTCAAACCACAAAGCCATTCCAGCTAGGTCCACCAGTATCAGACTTGCAACAGTTCAAGAGTTGAATGGCATGACACCAAATACCTCACTGCACTATGGGTTGATTCCTCCAGGGGAGGATACACTGTCAAACCAATGGATATGACAGGCAGGGAGAAAACTGCCCTGTAATTGTCTGTGCCTCAATATATCGCAAATAAGACTTCAGCTTCTATTGCTGTAATTCTAGACCGCAACTGAGTTACACTTTTTTTTTTTTAAGTTAGTGCTCAACAAGAATGTTCTGAAGACCCAAGTGTTTTGTAGTTATTTTGTTGCACAATGGGGTTTAATCAATTTTCTACAAAACTAGGCAATGTGATATTTGCTTCATGAGGTTAGTGTTCTAAAGCAGCAGCACTTAGGGTTTATGAATACATACGTTCCAATAGGATATTGTACCCCACAAAATCTAGGCTCTTAAAATTCACATTAAGTGTTAGCTGTAGAAAGTCTTCCAGTTCAAAAAGCAAGAGCTTTTAATACCACGATATACTATATGCAGTCCTATTAATTTAACTGTTACGCGCAATTAGAGAACAGTGTTATTGCCTAACATTCCAGTATTTAGTCATTTAATGGAGATCCAGCCAGCCTCTGTGTAAACAAATTAGAGTTTAAATATGAAAATTTATCACTGGAAATATCATTTAAGCAAGTACGATCTGTAGGTTTTTTTTTTTTTTTTTTGAGAGTAAGCCTCTAAAGATCACGCCAAGATCTTATAGACAAGAGCTAAACTGCAGTTATAGTTAAAACAATGGATAACATGAATTAATTCTACAAAATGTGCTTCTAGTATGATGAAAGCATACAAGACAGTTAATGGTGGATAACTTAGATTAGACAGAATCTACCATCTCAAAACAGTAACAGATATCTAGGGTGGCTCAATTGTCAAAGAAAACGTAACATGATTTGGGCCTTACAGAGGATTTCAGTTAGAAGTAATTTCTGCAGTAGACAATTATTAGGGCCAGATTTACATTCAGTCCCATGGGAACATTCCCATAATAGGGAAGAGAGGTTTCAGAAACAAGACGAATGATTAAGGAGGCATTCTGATATTCAAAACCACAAAGTACAAAGACAAGGCAAGGATGTTTGGGGGGGAAAAAAACAATTTTTAACGTTTTAATGGTCTTATCTAACTCAAAAAAATCTGCAGTCAAACATTACTAAAGAGGGGGATTATATTATTTCTGCACTGTGCAATACTCCTATCCCAAAGCTTAAATTGACACTGGGGATACATGTCAGAGTGAAGTTTAGCATAAAAGAGGTACCTGATCTCACAGAAAGTCATAATGTCGTCTTCAAAGAGTTACCACTCATTTCACATGAAATGAAACGATCACATCCAAGAAAATTGCTATGCAATCAAGCGTGTGAAGGCAATTCCAGGCTAAAACACTTAGTTTCAAGTTGACATCTTAATGAATCTAAAGAATCTTCCCAAATGCTGCAAGGTCTAGTAACAATTATGGTGCACCTTTATCTAAATATAACCTTCCTAAATAAATCAGAAATACAGTAGTCAGAGGCTAAATGGCTTCTTGAATTATATTCCTGTGCTCATACTAACATATACATGAATCCCTCAAAGATCAGTAAATGAAGCCTTGGGCAAAGTTTTGAGAGGAACCAGAGACTTGCAAATGAGAGCATGTGAATACAGAGCAGCTGAGTTGAGATACAAGCATTAAGTGCCAAGCATCAGTATTTTTGACAGTAGAAAACTTGCTAACAGACTGCTCTGTTCCTTTTAAATTGGAAGTAGCAAAACAGTTTTAGACGACTGCCACCTTCATCGGTTTTGAAAATTAACAATGATGAAGATACATAAACCATAAGATTTCTTCCCCCAGTGAACAATCATGAATTTTTATATTATTTTGTTTTGAATTTTCTTGTATTTAGAACATTATTGTACTTAGGCCTGGTGTACGCACAAAGCTCTACCAATATGTCTTAGGATATGCCTATACTATGGAGGCTATACTAGCATAGCTATGTTGCTTGGTTATGACAGCCTACACTGACAAAAGGTGTTTTTCCATCAGTATTGGAACATGACCTTCCCAAATGATGGTAGCTACATGAACAGAAGCATTTTTCTGTCAATACAGCAGTCTCTACATTGGGAGTTAGGTTGGCACATATCAGTCAAGCATGTGGGTTTTTTCCCCACACCCCTGACCAATGTAGCTGTATTGACCTAACCCTTAAGTGCAGGCCAAACAGAATGATCTGATTTTATACTGATTTAATTAAACTAGTGCAACTGTGCATGGTCACTGAGAGCTTGTCTTCACTTACCAGGGTAAGTCAACATAAGTTACACTACTCCAGCTATGTGAAACAACGTAGCTGGAGTCGACATAGCTTAGGTCGACTTACCCCAGTGTCTTCACTGCATTGCATTGACACGAGATGCTCTCCAGTCAACTTCCCTTACACTCCAAGACCCAGAGTATCAGGGTTGACTGGAGAACACTCTGCTATCGAACTAGTGGGTGTTCATTAGACCCATTAAAATCGATCCCTGCTGCATCCATTGCAGCAGCGTTGATCTCCCCTAGCGAAGACCAGCGCTGAGGTATGTCTAAACTACAAGTGCTACAGCTATGCCACTGCAGAGCTGTAGTACACATTTACTACAGTGAGAGAAGGGGCGTTTCTGTCACTGTAGTAAATCCACCCACTTGAGAGGCAGTAGCTAGGTTGACAGAAGAATTCTTCCATCAACCTACCTGCATCTACAGTGTGGTTTAGGTCAACCTAACTATGTCATACGCTGTCTCAAATTTTTCAAATCCCTAGCGATGCAGCAAGGTCAATCTAAGTTTAGGTGTAGACTAGGCCTTACTCTCATTTAAGGCTTGACTACACTTACATTTTATAGCGCTCTAACTTGCTGGCTCAAGGGGGTGAAAAATCCCCTTGTGGAGGTGGATTACCAGGAGCACTGGGAGAGCTCTCCCCCAGCACTCATGCACGACCACACTCGTACTTCAAAGCACTCCAGCGACAGTAGATAGGTAGAGGCAACTGCTAGAAAGTAGGTCCAATATCCCATCAAGATCACTATTGTCATAGAATGTTCCACTGTTCCCAAGAAATATAGCTGCTTTTCCCACCTACTCCGTGAGTTCAAAGATCAACCACACCACAAATTGATTCCTCCTTATTCCAAAAACCTCTGTAACTCCACAATCCATAACTGAGCATGGGAGAGCCCATGGGCCCAAAGGAAAAACCAAAGATTTCTAGCCTCCACAGAATCCAATGACATGCAAGCGGAGATCTGAGTAAAGCTTTTCCCACATTCAGTAATTAAGGGCGTCAGTAGAGCCTGGGCTTCAGATGCTAATGTGACCTTATGGATTTGTGTTGGCCAACTTGTGGACTGCTTCATGTTTCCACTGAAAAATCTTTATTGGTGATGTAAGAGCTAGAAATAACCGTTTGGGGCTTTCCGATTGAAAGGCGAGTTTGCAGGCTGACCAGACAAATATTTTACTTGCAAATTAGTCAAAAAATAGGAAAAGCTGGCAGAAAGTCCTTTAGTTGAGGTTGTCTAAAACTTTCTATTATATAATAGTTTTAAGTCATTTATAACTATGCAAAACTAACTGTTCAGACTAAAAATTTTCCATGCATGTGTCTGCCTCAACCTAAAATCCCTTGAAAACTTCAGCAAAAACAACTCAGCCACTTCTGAGAATGAGGCTAGGGAAAAAAATACATTTTGCCGATGAAATTCTTACAACCATTTTCTTAAGAAAAACTAGCACCTTTGTGATTGAAATTCAGAAAGATGCGTTTCACTGTCCATTTGAAAAATCCACCTACATTTCACCAAGCTCTGGAAAAAAAAAAAGTCATTTGCCCATGCTCAGTAAGTATTTGCTAGAGGCTAACTGTAAAAATCTCAGAAGATTCCATTTGCACTGAACATGCTCCAGAGCAGTTCTGAAAGGGCTGAGCACTATTTTACCTGTCATTTCTCTCTACAGCCACAAGGTACTGTGGACCAGAACTGAGAGCGGAGAGACAGTCTCCTATGCTCCCAATGCTCCCTGGAGGTGTCCAGAAAGTAGAAAGAAGTAGGAATACATAGCAGTGAGAAGCAGAGGGATGGAAAGGCTAGAGGGAACAGGTGCAGAGGTGGAAAGGAGCAGGGAGAATGGAACATAAGAAGGTAGGGACACAAGAGTCTTTAAACACTAGAGTGGACTTGCCCATATAATACAAGAGAACCAAGAATTCCCAAGTCTCAACATTCCTCTACTGTCAAGCAAACTGTGAAACCCACTGGCAAAAGATACGTCTCAGCCTCCTCTAATGGCTGGTCTACCAAGATCGTGACTGAGGGCTTGTCTACACTTCCCCCCAGGATTGGCTGGCAGCGATCAATCTGGCAGGGGTTGATTTATTGGGTCTAGTAGAGACTCGATAAATCCACCACCGAGCGCTCTCCTGTCGACTCCGGTACTCCATCAGAACGAGAAGCGTAAGCAGAGTCGACAGGAGAGCATCAGCGGTAAGTAGATTTAAGTACAACGACTTGAGCTATGGCTATTCACGTAGCTGAAGTTGCTTATCTTAGATTGACCCCGCGCAGTAGTGTAGACAAGCACTTAGTATTGCTACCAGTTACTCCACTGGATGAAATTGTAGTCATCTGTGCTGTGGTCCCTCTTCCAATCCACGAGGAAGTCAATATGGTTCTGCAAGGTTTTTGGCGGTTTTTATTTTTTAAATGTTAAGAGCATTAAGACTACAAATTCAAGTATTCAGAAGTTATAATGTGCTAAAATTCAGATTCCTTTTGAAACTTTAACAAGGCCCCCTAGTGCATGTGTGTTATGATACAGTCTTTAGTTATATGATCACATTCTACTGTCTCCAGGACTAGGGTGACCAGATAGCAACTGTGAAAAAACAGGACAGGGGGTGCGGGGTAATAGGCACCTATATAAGAAAAAGTCCCAAAAACCGGGACTGTCCCTTTAAAAACAGGACATCTGGTCACCTTATCCAGGACTCTGCTTCATTTAGTGCACAGGATGGATGGTGCTCAGGAAAATGAATCAGAGTTGTGGAGTAAATAAGTCGGTTGCCTATATATCCTGCCTTATTTGCAGCAGAAGGTGTATTGTAAATAAGGCTGATAACTACAGGAAGGGAAAGGATATTGTTGTGGTTAAGGCAATTAAATGAATCCTAGAGAACTGAATTCTATCCCTACTCTTCCACAGGTTGCTATGTGATGGCGGGCATATTAAATCAAATCAAATGATGTTTCTCAATTTCCATATATACAACTTGAGGGACCCAATTTGAAGAAGAGCTGAGGATCACAATGAAGCCAAAGTTGATGGGAGCTGTATCTTGAACATGTGAAGTGCTGACAAAATGTTAAGTACTCTTAAAAAAAATTAAGTTCCAAGTTGCTCAAGCTGGGCATCCAAAATTAGTGGTCTCTTAGGATAGTTTACCTTGGTTTCTTTGTTTCTCAATTCCTCCACTGCAGAATGGGAATATCACCACAACCATACACCTCGCAGGAGTGTTGTGAAAATAATTTACTTAATATCTGTAAAGCACTCAGATACTATAGTGATGAGCTCAGTAGAAAAGCCCATGAGGAACCTAAAAAAACCCTGTATTCATTGCAGTATTTGGATGGTATGTGGTAAATAAAACATGAGGCCACACATTATATGATAATTATATGACTAACCATTTGAAGTATGCACTGGATGAGGCAGGGATCCTGCGGAAAGCATACTATATGACCATTTAATTAAATTCACATGCACAAGGGAACCACCTTAATTCTGGCATTTCCTATTTTTTGACTGCTTGACTTTGCAACCTTAATGCTTTTAATGTACATTTTTTATGTAATTTGATAGTAGAAGTCACAGAAATAAGTACAGAATCCATGATTCCCCTTTTATATGGTTACTCTGCAGATCTTAATCAAACCTGAAGTAACTTGCCCAAAGTATAGAAGGAATTAACTGCTGGAATAGAAACTAAGGAGTCCATGTTTTCAGACCTGTTCTCAGCCACCATTAAGATTTGCAGCTAAAATTTCAACCCTCATTTAACCTTTTAAAAAATTATTATACCATACACACTACAGGAGACATTCACGAATCAAGCTTCCAAAAGCGGCCAATGCCCACTGATATTAAGGGCCAATAACAGTAAAAATATTATATCTTAAGTATACTCAGGTCAAATAGTGTTGCCACCTTGGGTTCTTGTGAAGATGAGACAGTAAGGAAACTGATGAGACCTGACTTTGCCTTGTTCAAAAGTTGACTTCATGTCCTTTAGTAATGCTATCACAACAACATCCAATAAGTAATGAAGTGTTACCAAAACTTGCCACGCGATAAGCCCCTTTAAATGCACAGAAAGGAGAGGGAAGCAGGAGAAGAGAGAAAAGGAATGTAGCCAAAAAAGAAGCAGGTAGCAGTATCCAGGGAATTGAAAGGGGACATTGTGTCCCATCCTTTGGTACCATAGGACAGACATCTAAATAGGTGTCTCAGCTAAAATGGGAGAGATGACACTAACAGTATAATTAGTCTACCTTATGAAATGAGAAGAGTTCAGAATGATGGGTATACCAGTACGATTTTCACAATGCCAACCTCTCAAATAATTTTTTGCAATCCACCTGTAATGTGTTATTTGTCAGGCATCAACTGAATTTTTTTTGTCCCATTCCTCTTTTACGCTCACTTTCGATTAATCGTCTGTGGAATGTTTGCAGTCTTGTTTTCAAATTCTCCATGCCAAGTTGGCCACTGATGTAGCAGATGAAAAACTCATTAAAGTTTGATTGGTGCTCTATTTAAGTATTCAAAAACCCAGTATTTCTAGCAAGATGTATACTTCAAAAATTTTAGAAAGGTTTGCTAGTCAAGCTTCTAATCCTTGAATTCTATGTTTCTGATAACTGCTGTTCTAAAAGCAGAATGCAATTCTCTCTCAAAAAAACCCAAACACTTACCAGTACTAAATTCTGCTTCTGGAACAAGCCTTTTTCCAAGCAATTAACATGAATTAACTTCCAAATAGCAACTATTCTGATCTATTAGAAATGGCACTGAAACAGAATGCCAAGCTTGTACTGCCTCCAATAGCCTTAATGTGCCTACTGCATTAGAGATGCCAAATCCCAACAAACATCAGAAGTCTTCACATTAAATGTAGTAAAGCAACCATACATAAACTGATTATAGCAGAGACTAAACAGTATAAAAATGTGGCATTCTATGGTGTTATTTACTGTGAACATGTAACAAATGCATCTGGATTTAAAAAAACATTCCATAGTAAATGTAAGCAAGTCCATTTTTTAAAAATATATTAATGTTTGAGCGCTTTTTAGAAATCCAGGTAACTCAGACTTAAGTTAGATATTCAGCCTTTAATTCTTCAGTTTTTGTAGGTTATTTTAAGGTTAAAAATTTTAAACACACATTAATAGTATTAGTTTGGTAGATCACTTCCAAATATGTGTGCTGAATTTCTACCAAACACCTCATATTTCTTGCCTTAAAGGTGAAACATGGAGCACTCAATTTAGACAACAAAAACTGAATCAGTGCTATAAGAGGCTAAAGTAGAACTAAACTTAAACCACCACTCCTGAGTGTACCACGACTACTGGCTAAAGAAATCCAATATTGTATAAAGATTAGTGAAGTGGCCTGATTTTAAAAGGTGCTGTGGACCTGCGACAACTTTAACAGGAACTGCGGAGTCAGGATGTAATTTAGCATTAAGAAGAGGCCAGACATGAAGCTAGCTTTCTCCATTAAGGCAACAATTTCCTCATGTAACTGCACAAAAAGGAATAAATGGAGTGATCTACCAGTCTAAATGCTAGACTACCACATTTTTTAGACAGATGATAACAGGGGAGGAGTTAAAAGTCCTGAGGTGAGCCTCTTCAGCTATACACAGCTGCAGCTTCTGACAGAGGATATCAGAAAAAAAAAGTTCTGGCAGGCTTATACATACACCCCTGTGCTGCTACAGTTCCACTGCTTTAATATTCAAGCTAGCTAGATCAAAGCTACCTCAAGTATGCCTACACATGGGACAGTCATACCTCTTACTGCAGTGCAGACATATCCAAAAGGAGACCTAACCCCTCAAAGAAACTAGAAAAGGAAGATGGGTTTTGGATGACCTAAGAGAGGCCAACCAGAATGTGTCAGACATTTGGAGACAAGAGGAGAAGGCTAAAAGCCAGGAATGCTCTTTCTCCCAATTAAGAGATGGAGAATAAGCCAAACTCGCCCCAGCTATGGATAGAAAGGTTAAACCTGGGTAATGAAATATGACTATAGGTCTGCTATTTTAAATTCACTCCTCTGTTGCAAACCTTTTGGGCAAAATAAGTCATACCTTCTTTTCAAAAAGCTGTTTGTCTCCCTACAAATGAATGCCATTAGAGGTTCCCAAAAGGAATCCCTTGCCGGGACAAGCTCTCACTGGACCTGCTGTATTAGTCAAGTTGTTGACCTCCTGTTTCCAACTGGGTCTCCAGATTACAACCACTGGGTGAGTGGCTGGATTGCAAGATCTCACTGCAGATAAGTGGAAGCATGGGCTTAGCATTTTAAAGAGATCCACTCAGGGGACTGGAAGAGGGTCTCAGTGGGGAGCAGCCTACCCAGGGTCCATAACACTGAGTTTACTTTGACAATTCCTATAGAAGTCTCTGTTTGAGCATATCCTACATCTGAGGCATGTACTCCTGCAAAACGTACTCTGCTAAGATCCGCCCATAATATTCTAATCCACCGAGGAGCAGGTTCTTTGTCTAATCAAAGATTACACTATAGCAAAACTGGAAACACCACATAACTGTTTTTCTTAAATTGAATACTGGAGTTAAGATTATCTGTATCGCCCTCCTTTTACATGCTTCAGAGCACAACACTACCTAGCTCTTCAATCTCTACCCTTGCTGTAGATGCATGCATGACACTAAAAAAAGCAACATTCTTCCTGTGAGTAAAATTTTTTATGTGAGAGGAGGAAAAGAGAGCTACACATTACTCATGAAGAGAAGACAGCTACACATTACTCATTAGTATTACAGAGAAATCATCCACCATGAAAGAAAGAAAGCTGGCTGAGGAGAGGGAACAAAAGGAGACAGGAAGGAGATGGCACAAGAAGTGTGTTTTGATAAGTAGCATCCTGCTTAAAAGGGTGGAAATTGAGAACCAGTGCCAGGTAACATAGCATCTGGACTGGCAAGGTTGCGTTGTAGCCCAGCATTAGGAACTATATATAGCACTACCTTTTTTAAGTCTTTAATGTAACATTTTTCATCAGCCTAAGCAAAATTTAAAGCACTGCACATCTTGATTTTGATAAGTTAACATTAAAAGAATATTCACATTAACAAGTTTGTAGAGCATTTCTATACCTATGCTATGAACACCACTAGATTAAAACTGTCTTGGGACATTTAACAGTAGTCTAGACAAAACACAAATCAATCTAGCACCAAATATTGTAGATCCTTCATCTTCAGCTTATGATTTGTGGGGAGTATTTTTTGTTTTTTAAAAAACTTTCTGCACTTCAGTTAGCTAAAACAATCAAAGTGAAATTAATTTATTTTCATTTTCATGTAGTCCACAATCTCTTTGTGTTGGAAATAATGCAACAAAAACATAAGCCAAAATTAATTTTTTCAAGTTTTCAGGAAGACATTTCTATTAGTAGGTTGTGAAAAATGTGTAAAAGTGAATTTTGGGGCTAAATTACCAGAAAGTATCCCTCTAAAGTGAAAGTTCTATTTAAAAACTAATTTTCTGTAAATACTAGATCCCTCACTTAGTACAGATAAGTAATTGAGCAATTCCTCTTTTTTCATTATAAAACAGGCTAATCAGGATTAGAGGTAAAGATGCTCTCACTTCTAAAGCCTCAGCTGACATTTCACTTAAAAGTAAACTTATTCCCACATTACTGACTTTAGCACAAAAAACAGCTCTTCTCCTACTCCAACAATATGCCACAACGAAGTTACATCAGTGTTTTAAGGTAATTTTATATAGTAGAGTAAACTAGCATAGAACAAAACATCTCTGCCTCCAGCAGAATAAACTAGACTAAGGAGGATGTTTCATTAGTGGATCTGTACTGGAAGAATGTATATCTGAAAGTTAGTCAAGTGACTAAATAAAGTCTGCATTTAGTACTTCAGCAACTACTCGCAAATGCCATACAATTTTAAAAAGTATATTTCAATTTGTTTATCTTCATGCAATTGAGGATTCTTTAAAATAACCCAAAATATTACATTTTAAGAAAAACAGTAAGTTGAAATAGCTGTTTCCTGGAAAGACAATGGTCTAAGCAGCTCCAAATGTTCCAGCAGACCCTTTTTTATCAATGACTAACACATTTCTGATACTGAATCTTGTAGAAGCCATGGACACACCACATTTGCCCTTCTGGATGCTGCAGAAATACAGAACACCCTCCCATAAAGCATTACTTTGATTATCAGACAGGAAAAATACCAGAATTCAAGGTTTATAATGGTGGTAATAAAAATATTTTCTGTTCATGCCAGGTCCAGCAAACCGGACAAGAAGAAAAATAGATATCTTTAGGGCATCTGTACTTATTGCCAACCTACTGAGGCTGATTTCCCAAACTCTAAAAGGTAGATGGACACACCTAAAATGCCAACAACTTCCAAAGAGCAGCTTGTCAATCCTTGCAAGAGATTCCTGCTCAAGCCTAGACAAGAGGAGAAAAGTAAACTAGGGAGGATTAGGAGTAGTAATTGGAAATGGAAGTGAGGAACTACAGAAGGCCATTTTATGATGAGCATGAACAGGAAAGTAGTCCAATACTTCTCTAGGCTAAATGAAAGCCACCAAGACTACCACATTAAGGAATAAAATGAGACATTGCTCTAGAAAAAATACGGAGTCTCACTCATCTCCTGTTTGGGATTTCAGTGAGTTTCTGATTCTTACATTCCTAAGTTTCAGTCTTTTGTACTTAAGGTATTTTCTCCTCTAATGTAATCATCTTAGGTCCTGTTATCACACATAACACATTTTGCCCTGGGCTCTGAAGGAGGTCAGTCTAGAATTTATTCTATTCTTTCAGGAGGCCACAGGCTAGGGCCCAGCACCAAACATACCCTGAAAGGTCTTCATAGCTAGAGCCTGGGAGAGTGGAAATGCTCTCTCAGCAGACAACTGACGTTCTCAAACAGCAAAGTTGAAGCACGAGATTCCAATGAAGAGCAAAGATGGGGGGAAATTTTCAGATTAAACTTTTTTGCCAAAAATACAAGATTTAGGTCAACCAATCGTTTCAGTCCAAAAAAGTCAGCATGTTTCATTGATATTTTCTAAACAAAATGTTATGACTTCATTTCAAATTTTATTTCAAGTTTATTAAAAAATTATGGAAGGTATAAAAACTGAAAACAAAACCAAAATTTTCATTTTAGGTCAAATGAAACAAATTTTTGACTTGTGTCAAAAAATTCTGAAGTATTTCATTTCACTTCACATCAATACAAAACAAAAACCTTTATTTTTCAGTTCAGTCACCACCACCCACGCAAAAAAAAAATTTGGTTATTTACACATGCCTCACATACTAAGGGTTTGACTACACTACCCACCGGATTGGCAGGCAGCGGGTCAATTTATTGCATCTATATATTGAATTGTCACATCTAGTCTATCGACTGCTGAGCACGCACCCATTGACTACGGTGCTCCACCAGAATGAGAAGCACAAGCCAATTCAATGGGAGAGCTTCAGCTGTCTACTTACTGCAGTGAAGACACCGCCGTAAGTAGATCCAAGTACGTAGCTGAAGTTGTGTACCTTAGATAGGGCTCGTCTACACTACCGTGTGGGGTCTAAGAGTCCTCTTAAAAGCAGCAAAGTGGAAGGAGTCAGTAAACATCAATTTATAGACTGGACTGCGTAACACTTTTTGCACACTAAGGCTATGTCGACACTACCCCTTAGGTCAATATAACTTACGCCGCTTGGGGTGTGAATAACCCACCACCAAATGACATAAGTTACACCAACCTAAGTGCTGATGTAGATAGCGCTATGTCGGGGGAGAGCTTGGCCCATCAGCTTGGCTGACACCGCCCACTGAGGATGGATTAAGTTGACGGGAGAGCACTCTTAGAGCAGCTACACTACAGAGCTTACAGTGGCACAGCTGCACCAATGCAGCTACATCACTGTAAGCTCTCTAGTATAGCAATAGCTTAAGACTTATACCCTGACCTGAAAAAAGTTATGTAAAATGTAGTGTTGTGTCAGAGAGTAGGATGATAAAGGAATCATCAGAATAAAATGCGTTAGCATCTAAACTTCTGTCCTAGTTACAGGTGGAACAACATTTAAAGCTAGTTTAAGTGCGTGTGTCAAGAGTGGTAGACCAGGCATCAGAAAAAGATGCGTCATGTATCACTATTGTAGGTAGGTAAATTAGAGTGAAAATTAACATTCTGAAGTCATAATGTAATCAGAGTGCAGTAACAGCACAATAAGCCATTTCTACTTACTTTGATCAGCATAATTTTTTGCTTTCAGTTCAAGCTGTCGTGTTTGTGATTCTAATGATTCCACTCGAGTCTGTAAGTCCTTTTTTTCTTGTTCTTGAGAATCTTCAAATTCAATGAATTTCTGACAAAAAAACAAAATATTCAATACTGTGGTTAGACACTGAGCAGCAAGGTTAGGATTTTCAAAGAAGCCAAAGTTAGTCCCCTAACGCTCACAAATTCAAACGAAGTGGGTAGCTAATTTCCTCAGGCCCTTTTGAAAATCCTAGCTTAACTTTTATTAAGAAGAATATACAGTAGTTTACTTTATTATAAAAGCAATTAGTAGTTAATTACTTTTCCTGAAACACTAAGCTGCAGAACTTCAAACATTTTAGGTACTGAACAGTAGTTCTAACTAGCGTGCCCATTTTTCAAAGTCTTAAGGTACCTAAATTAGGGTTACCAAATCTGCAAGTTGGGCTCCTCTACTTCCTCTTACCTTTTACATGCAACTATCGACGTTTTTCTTTCTACTCCAACAAAGTGGCTTTTTTGCTTTTAAAGATGTAAACCTTACCACCTTCCTGCCTCTAAATCTGTTCAGTCCTGTCCATATACCAGAAGGAGTGTGAGGGGCTCCATGGGACTTCTAATGCAAGTTTTTCCTTCCCAGCTCCTACTGTAGTACAACACGCAATAACACTCTGATGCATGATAATGCACTGCCCTCTAACTATTAAGCATTCTGTGTCACTTTCAGATCAATACTGAGTCAACACCCATTCTGGATTTACACGAAGTGTAGAAAATTAATCCTATTCTCTTAAGTAGAATAAATTCTTCATAAGCCAACCTGTTTTACAAAAGAGTAAAATATGAAGTATTGGAAACAGTGCCTATTTGTTATATAAGCTATAGAAGACCGAACATGCAACAAGTCTTGAAGACCTGATAAAGAAAGATGAGTAACAATCATCAACAGCTTAATCATCAGCCAGACTATTAGTCCTCATGTTGTAACATCTATTTATGATCCCATAAAGCCATGGTCATGATCCTAGAACAGTTTCATTTCCATAAACTATTCTCAGACTGACTTCTACTCCTGAAGGTAGAAAGCAAACCGTGGGAGCCCAGAAGTTTGCACTTCACAGGAAACTTGTGTAGTAAAGAGTTTATAAAACAGAAGTGAATCTATGAATCACACTTGAATAACATTTACAGTTTAAGTTTATAGTGAGCACACAGCATGCCATTTACCTTATGTAGCATTCCAGTGTTAATTTGGACAGAAAGCTCCAAAAATGAACTTTCCTTGATCACTTGGCCAATAAGGTGTAATCGAAAAAACTTTAGAGCAGTGCCAAGCAGACTAAGATAACTTATTTCAGAGTAGCAGTTGTGTTAGTCTGTATTCGCAAAAAGAAAAGGAGTACTTGTGGCACCTTAGAGACTAACAAATTTATTTGAGCATCCGATGAAGTGAGCTGTAGCTCACGAAAGCTTATACTCAAATTTGTTAGTCTCTTAAGCTGCCACAAGTACTCCTTTTCTTTTTAAGATAACTTAGTCCTCTACAACCACTCTGACCCTTCCTAACCATAGATACTTGCCTTCCAGCACAAAGTATGAACCCACACAGCTACCGAGCATCCTAAAATCCTTTGTAGGAGGGACTGAACACAAGTGGGAGTGGGAAAGAGGAAAAACAGGAAGTGTTAAGGAACAAATGCCAGCAGTACTGCTGCCATCCAGTTAGAATTACATCCAGGAATCAATTTTTTAATTCTAGCCTTTCCATCTAATAGTTATTATTATTCAATAGTCTATGAGCTAAGTTCATGATCTGAGTCCAATTCCTATATAGGCATTTATGCAAAATTAATTTGTATCAGTAGCTTAAAATCCCATGCTGTCATACAGGTGTGGCGGCTAGGCAAAGTAATCCACTATCTGTGTTGTCTCCCTCATACAATGATTAAAAATGGCCAAGTGTACATTATGCTTAATCAACTCTCACATACAACTCTTATTAACTTTAATACTGAGTGGGGAGACGGACACAGCAGTATTAACATGCATAGCGAAGTTTTAAATTGAAAGTTAAAGACATGCAAGCTAAAAGTGTTTAATGAAAGTTAAAATTCTAGTTCAGTTGTTTCAGGTAACGTTAGTCTTCATTGTTCACGCAAATGGGCGCCTGAGTAATTTAAGTATAACGGTACAGTAATGGTATTATATGCAAACTGTGGGAGTTTGTGATGAACCAAGTTGTTGTAGTTCCAATATCAGAAATGTCCAACAAGCAATGCTTTATTGTAGCTACACTGTACATAACACTTTTAAAGTTCTAGCTAACTTGTTTTGTTTCTTTCAGGGATGGCTGAAAAGTAATAATAAAATAGTCCAGTTACTACCTTCATTTCATAGTAACTAATACAATGTATGGTTCCATATTCTAGTATTCAGCATATAGAATAATGAAGATAACAAAAAACAACAAAAAAGCCAAAAAGCTAAAACTGTTCCAGAAAGGGTGCGGTCTTATCTTCTGAAACTGTTCCCCCCACCCCCCATCTCGACTGTGATGTGTGCAAGTGAGATTAGCAGGAGGAAGTAAATCAGATACAGAAGTATGCATAATAAACTAAATTCAAAGCTATGCAGAGAGTGAGCAAAAGACCTGTAGGTCTTTGGCAGTGCATAGGTCTTGTGCTTACCCTCTGCACAGGGTGAAATTCACTCTGTATATTTTGTAGGTAATGGAACTTCAAAAGTCGACGACAAAAAAATGAAAGTGATAGGTGACGTTCTAACTACTCAAAAGTACCTTTTCAGTTCAAATGATTATACTTGAACTGATCCAACTGTCTAAAAAAGGGTGGACTTTAAAAACCACAGAAGTTGCACCTGTAGGGAAAGCATACCACCTCAGAAACCAGACCAAAAAAAGCATGAGAGTCATACCCTTCCCATACGAGAAAGCTGAGTTTTCTCTATATTTCTGATCTAATGACAACAGGAAACAGGGGCCTCTATACGTATGGAGGCTCCTTTCAGTGACAGACTCCTTGACCTCACTGCAAGTTCACTTAAATCATCAATCCTCATGCTGTCACATATCGAGCACTGGTGGCTCAGGGAACTCTTTCTTATGGACTTGAGATGGCAGGTCTTATGGCACTCCTTGTTTCCAATTGCAAAGAGCAGCCAATCTTTACCAATATTACTCATCCACATAAGCAATTGCTGTAGTTGAAAGAGGGATGATATACGACTATGAATGAGATTAACAAGAAGTTGGGAAGACAAGTGGTCCACATGATGATCTATTAAGATGAGGTTGATATAGGACTCCTGTGTGAACAAGTAACTTTTCAAAAATATCATGTCAAAGTTGAGTGTCACTCTTGAGTCTACTCCACACAAATACTGCATTGAAATAGCTTGTTCACAATTCTTTACATCTAACTTTTATGATCTATCATCAAATTTTAGGATTATCTATAAAGGGAAAGAATTCATAACACTTTATAAAAGCACTTTATTTCTACAGACCAATGCAGCAAGAAATTTAATGCAGATCAACCAGCAAGAAATTCTGATTAAGTCAAATTATTTAAATGCACTGTTTTCTGTTCATACTATAAACTTGAAGAAGAGTGCTTTCACATAAGCTGTTACATGGCTATCACAGGACTCAATGCTGTTCATATGACAGCGCTTGGAGCAAAATGCTAAGAGAAGCAAGAACAGCTGATGCTGAAAGACAAGTAAATGTGTTTTGTGGTTCTCAGCTTTAACCAAGGGAGTTCATATTTAAACTTATTAGTTTATACCAGTATTCCTATGAACTGCTGGAAGAGGGAGTTAACAGTTTAACCATTTCCCTTTGTTTTAATAATATTCACTAGTGAAATATATGGTGTAAAAATACGACCGGAAACCAGAAACATACAACTTGCACTTTTGTAACTGCTTCTACCACACCACATTAAAGTAAGCAGAAGAAAATGGGCAAGAATAGGTATAAATACAACTGCAACATCATTGTTAATTTGCTTCTATTTGACTTGATTTCCTGAAGTCACGTGTGTCACACGAGTGCAAAAGATTAGCAACAACTTTATTTCTGAATCAACAGTTGTTTTTATTTCCAATTTAATGTCATCATCGCACATAAAACCAAAATATAGATCAAGTTTTTCATCCTTTTACACAATTTCTTCTGGAGCTGCTCAGGACTTCGTTAAAAAACACACCAATTTTCAAATTAAGGCTGTTTTGTTTGCTTATTTGGTTGTTTTTTTTAACTAGTTAAAAGGTAATTCTCTTGGTCATTCCACTGCTGTTTTAAAGATTTACACTGGACAATCTAAAGAGATGCTAAGGACCCAAGTTCTATTCAAGGGAGAATTATGTTCTATCCAAAACAAAAGAATATTCACCTACAAAACAAAAGAATAATCAAAATAGGTGAAGTTATTCAAAGGGACAGTACCAACTTGCTTCTATTTTTGCCCATATTGTTACAAGTAACACCTAACATGAGCATAACTGGGAGATGAGAGAAATGTCTGTTTTTTCTCTAAAGTTTACTTTTTGCATCTGACAGCACTATGCAGAGTCCAAGTTGCTATTTCCCTGCGTAGTCAGTTTCCCCTGTTTATGCAGATCTTCCACACAGCAAAAGGGGAGGGAATAAAAAACATTTTCAGAAATAGGGATATTATTGCAAAGCCACAGAAATTGGCAAGGCAGCTCAGCTTAAATGACTTCACTTTTAAGAGTGACTAGATTCCAAGATAACATTCCTTTAGAAGTGAACTGACGCTTATGACCAACTTCAACAATTCTATCAAATGACATTTTACAAAATATCAATTTGTAGCAAGCATTCCTCAAAATTTAGATGAACATAACAGCAATTCAACATCCCATGTAAAGCCACTCCTTGGTTTTAGTGATTAAATTACACTAACACTTAATACTTCTTCAAAGCACTTTCTAGGTATTAATCTTCACAACACCCACATAAGGCAGTTATATTTCCCATTCTGCACATTGCAAAATAAAGAAGGTATTTAAGTGACTTGCCCAACACCTCAGAACATCAACAGCAAAACCAGGGGTGGACCATAAGTTCCTGGCACTCAGATTCATGCTCCATTCACTTGATTATTACTTACCACAGATCAAAAATTACACATTGAAAGTATGTGACATTCAAAATGTTAAATCTGGATACAATTTCTACTCTTGTAAAAGTCAGAGTATTTGATTTTGCTCACTGCTGAAATAGAGAGTCATTTTAAATATTTAACACTGTTAACCTGAAATTCTAAGCAGAAAAACTTTAGCCATTGTCTTCCTCGCTATTTCTAATTAGCCTACAATACTTAAACCCATTTAGTGGGAAGCTGGAAACTAATTCCCTTTTCACGCCTACAAAAAAAAAAATGTATGTATTAAAGATGTCAGGTTTCAATAATAGGTTCATTTAATAAGTCTATAAAACTCAAACCCCAGCTAAATGTTTCTTTGCTGAAAGAAATTGCTTGTGGCTGTTGTGCTGTTTTTAAGCCCAGTAGTAACATTAAGCAATCATGTGACTCAAAGCGCCTGTAAAAATTTTCCGCCACCTACCCATAGCTAAACATAGACCTGTGTGCTCCTCCAGGAACTACAATCAGAAATGTATTTATACAAAAGACACAGCAACATAAAAGTTCTTTTCTTCCTCATTTCTTTGTTGCTTGGTACTTTGACTATACTGGAACCTTTATTAACCAATTTTCCTAATGCTCATTTTGTAAATATAAATTGTCACACAGCAGTCACATGCAAAACACTGGCAAAATATCCAGATATCCCATCTTCTCAATTTTCATGTTAAACCAGGAAACTGAACAAACATCACATAAATAAAGTTATGCAGGCAGCTTCTTACTGATTATGAAAACTGATCACATGCATCAGTCATTAAAGACATGACTGGCACCCAAAGAACAGCTAAAAGAAGCAGATTTTAACGTCTCATTTTTGGAAATCATTACCAAAAGAAACCCACAATCACAACTTGCATGTTGTCACACAGTGCTAACAAGGAAGAAATCCAACAAAAATGGGAACTTGCTGATTAAAGAACAGTGAGGCAAAAAAGGTTCTGAGTTAAGAAACAACAAGAATATTCATCATCAAGCTACTCCAAAGAAAAAAAATTCCTATAATGATAGTGAGAAAGGGGAAGAGAATTATTAAGAATAGTCAAAAGTTGGGAAGTCAAGCAATACCAGGTTTTTAGTAGAGAATATGGAAAAATATCCTAAGCATTAGGTCAATGAAGCAACAGAAGAGTTCACCCAAATAAGTCAAAGGACTATCAAAGCCAACCATTTGTTAAAAAAAATTGCCCCTTAAAAGAAAGCAATAGTATGAATCTGTAACTCATGTACCTTCCCCCTCATTTTATTCCTGCTGGTTACCCTTTTGTAGAAGCATCTTTGCATTAGTACCAAATATTAAAAAATGGGTGCTATGACTGCATTTGGAAAAGGCATATACATCTTTGACCATATCATACATTTTTAAATTTATCATGCATGTGCTAATGGAGTAATTGTAAATGGCCTGTGAGTACTACAGGTGTGTGTTCATGTTGAAAGGACAATCAGTGTGTTCACATTTGAAAACATTGCCTTAAAGTTAGTTGCAGTTTCAGCAACTGTCAATAAGGACTTTTGCTGCAATTGGGTAACAATTTTAGTCTACATTATATTGGTCACCTCAATTGTCTTATAGAAATAGACCACTACTATACTGCCATAGAAATACCTACAGATGCGCACCTCTGAAAAGTCCATAAGAGCTGAAACATCAACATCACACTTGGTTCCCGAGCTTTGTTATAGTTTCTGCTCCATGTTGCCGAGACCCTTTTTTTCATATTCCATCTAAGTATGAACCATCCTTGCAATAGTCATGAAACTTTACCAGTCCATGAAAATAAGTCAAATACCCCCTCTTCCTTTTCACCTTGATAATAAAGTGAAATTCAATCACCTATCAATAAATTGATTCGCTTGGAGTTAATGAGCAATTAATTTTGCAAATCTGGTATAGAAATTTATCATTTTTTTTATTGGCTTGGCCAAAAACTAGATGCAAGTCTTTAGAGAAAAAGTGTGTGTATTCATACTGTATTTTTTTATAACTTCATAATAAACATCCTTTGTTTTGTAGTCTTCTTGCCTGTTCAAGTGTGACCTGTAGCAATTTGAACCTTAACCTTTTTTCACACTAATTTAGAACTATTTGCATTGCACTGCAGGGTTAATTTTACTAGGCTTGTAAGACAACTTTTTCTAAGCTAAAAAAAGACACTAGTACAGAAAAAGACTACTTTCAGTAACACTGCTTTTCAGTTTTCAAAACAGAAAGTAAAGAACATGAAGATGAGTGCAGGACAAGAAGCCTATGTCTGGACATGGACTATTTTTAAGGCAGTTGGCTAAATTAAGGATGATGGTTTCACTCCAATTTTGGAGAGATAGTGTGTTGGAGGAAATAATTAAAGCAACAGTGCGGGACAATATTGTTTGATACTTTTACACAAGGGATGCTTTACAAATTTTCAGTCTCTGAAATAAGAAACTGGATGATCTACCTTGACACACCCAACCATGGGGCTTATTATGTGGTATCTTCATTGAAGGACTATGCTACTGAACAATCTCTAGCCACCTGCTGCTCATCTAAAGTTTCCATCCCAGCCCAGAGAGTTACAGCCTGGACAGCACTGCTGATTTCTACACATCACATAATGCATCATTTTCAGTCACACCCACATGATATATTTATAAGGAAGGACAATAAAAATAACTACTGAGCTCCTTAAGTTTAGAAAATTCACAGTGGGGAAGTTTGAGATATGGATTCATTTAATGTTCCTTGATTAACAAATAGTACTCTTCTTCTGTATAACCCATGTGAATAAAAGAAAAACAAACAATCATCTCGCGCTGTTCTAGTCAGTTATTTTAAGAGTCCCAAAGGAGAGCCACATAAAAGAGTGAAAGCTGTGGACCAAGATAAACAGCTCGCTGTAATCAACTCTGTATTGTCATTTTCTAACTCTGCATTATCTAGTCCTAAAAAAGGAATATGATGTACAATACATTCCTCTGATCAGGATGCTATAGGTCAGTACAGTCTGAAAAAAGGGGGAAATGTCTGTTTCCCTACCCCTACAAATAAGCCACCTATTTAGCCATGATATGGCCATCTCTACACCTCAGAAGAGTTGGTACAAAGTTGGGCATCTGTGTGTGACCTACCTTGTACAGGAAGCGGGTGAAGCCAGCCTACTACAGCCTAATACGCTGACACGCTGGGAAGTGGGGTAGCTCCACCGTCCCACCAACATGGGAAGAGGATGTTACAGCTCCCTGCACTTCGCCCTACGAGGTGGAAGCGAGTCCCGGGAGAAGGAGCTCGAAGCCTCCATCCCACTCCCAGGAAAGGAAACTAGGCTTAGGAAACATACAGCCGGCCCCGGACCTCGTCGGCCCGGCCCCATCTCTCACCCTACCGCAACCCCTATATGGCTGTATCCCAGGAGCATCCGAGCCCGGCTCCCCTGCCCTCCCCGGCCTGCTCTCGCGGCACCACCTCCCAAGCCCTGCCGAGCTAGTAGGGCGGCCCGGTCCCCTCAGCTGTGCCACGGGCCAATCCCAGATCCGCCAGCTCGTACCTGTGAGCAGCCCCCGACCCCGCGGCCCCCTCACCTCCTCGGCCTGCTTGCGCAGCGCCTTCTCGCGCTCGTACTGGGTGAGCAGCTGCTCGTTGTCGTCCCGCAGCAGCTCCAGCTCCACGCTGGCCTCCTGGCTGTGCGCGCACACCGAGTCCAGGTTCTCCAGCACCGCCACCACCAGCGGCATCAGCTCGGCCACCACCTCCTCGTCGTAGCGCCCGATCAGCCGCTCGAACTCGCGGTAGATGGAGCCCGCCAGCCCCGACACCCGCTCCGACATCATGGCGGGGCCCGGGCCGCCCGGCTCTTCCTGGTACACCACGCCGTCCGCCAGCTCCATGGCCTCGGTGCGGCCGGCCCGCCTGGCTCCTTCCCTGACAGGGCCCGGGCGGGCGGCGGCTCTCAGCGCCTCCTCCCCACTCTGCAGCGGGGCCTGGCCTACAGCGCGGGCGCACCGCACTGACCTCACCCACAGCGCCGGGGCGGGGCGCGGGGCAGCGCCGTCACCTGGACAGGGCGGGGCCGCATGCGTGAGGGGGGGGAGAGGAGGGGAAGGACGCGCGTGCGTCGCCGGACGCCCCGCGGGGCAGGGGCGGAAGCGCGGGCCACGCCAGAGCGTGTCGGGTGGGGCTTGCGTGAGGGGGCGGGGACCCGCCGGAGACGTGTGGGCGGGAGTGAGGTCCCTGGGGCAAGGGGTAGGGTCTGTGGGGGGAAGGTCGTAGCCGGGGAGGGGAGTGGCTCAGTGGTGCTAGGGAGACAGCCTGGGGGAGGGGCTTAATGAGGATGGGAAAGGAGAGGGCGGGGCCTGTTGGCTGTGGGAGAAAAGGTGGGGGCAATGTGTGTGTGGGGGGGGGGATTGTTAGGGTAGGAACGAAGTGACCTGCAGGAGGAGGCTGCACGAAGGGAAGCGACACCTGTATCAGAGGCTTTATTTAGCCTTTTGGGGGCTAAGGGGTGGGGGAGGGTGAGCTCACTGAAAGGAGAGAGTGGGGCAGGGAGAAGGGATAGGTGGGTCCACACTTAAGTCTTGTGATGTTTTGTATGGGATCCAGTCCAAGAGCCTTGAGTCAGCCTCTGTGTCATATGGGTGGGGCAAGGCGTGGGGAGATAATACATGTGGCACTATTGCACTGTAGCCAGCTCCTGCTTCCTGAACATCTCAGTCAACAAGAAAATGCATTCCAGAAAAATGACATCAACAAGTCATGGAAACTTGAGGCATTTATACTGCTGTATGATGCATAAATGTTCTGAAGTAAATAGTCTGAACTTCAATAAGGACAAATGCACAGTACTCCACTTAGGAAGGAGCAATCAGTTGCACACATACAAAAATCGGAAATGACTCCCTAGCAAGGAGTACTGCAGAAAGGGATCTGGAGGTCTCAAGCTAAATATGAGTCCACAGTGTAACAATGTGGCAAAAAAAAGCAAGTATCTTTCTGGGATGTATTAGCAGGCGTGTTGTAAACCAGATACAAGAAGTTTCAGAGTAGCAGCCGTGTTAGTCTGTATTCGCAAAAAAGAGACTAACAAATTTATTTGAGCATAAGCTTTCGTGAGCTGTAGCTCACTTCATCAGATGCATGTATCCAATGAAATGAGCTGTAGCTCACGAAAGCTTATGCTCAAATAAATTTGTTAGTCTCTAAGGTGCCACAAGTACTCCTTTTCTTTTTTGCAGACACAAGTAATTCTTCCACTCTACTCCACACTGATTAGGCCTCAACTGGAGTACTATGGACAAATTGGAGAAAGTCCAGAAAAGAGTAACAAAAATGATTAAAGGTCTAGGAAACATGACCTATCAAGGAAGATTGAAAAAAAATGGGGGGAGGAGGACATGATAATAGTTTTCAAGTACATAAAAGGTTGTTACAAGAAGGAGGGAGAGAAATTGTTACCTTTTACCTTTGAGGACAGGACAAGAAGCAATGGGCTTAATTTGCAGCAAGGGCAGTTAAGGTTGGGCATTAGGAAAAACTTCTTAACTTTCAGGGTAGTTAAGCACTGGAATAAATTGCCTAGGGAGGTTGTGAAATCTTAATAATTGGAGATTTTTAAGAGCAGGTGTAGACAAATACCTGTAAAGGATGGTCTAGATAATACTTAGTCCTGACTTGAGTGCAGGGTACTAAACTAGAAGACCTCTCAAGGTCCCTTCCAGTCCTATGATTCCATAAAGCACTTGAAACAGCTGTAGGAAACACAGCAGCTTGGCTGGTGGAGCCCAGGTGAATATGCATTTTCTGTAATATGTTTTATTAGCATTTTTCACAGATTATTAGAGGATGAAAAAAATCTCACAATCCCACTCACTGTACATTCTCTAACTCAGGAAATCCTTCAAGAGTTTTGACTGACGAGGTCCTCTGTGTGTTTCTTTGTAGTATGTGTACCACCAGCATCAGTGGTGTTAATTGTTTATACTTTGAGGGCCCTCTGCTGGCTGTGCAGCAGTAGATCTTAACACTGTTTCAGTCTAAATCAGCGGTTCTCAAACTTTTGTATTGGTGACCCCTTTCACATAGTAAGCATCTGAGTGTGATCCCCCACCCCTTATAAATTAAAAACACTTTTTAATATATTTAACACCATTATAAATGCTGGAGGCAAAGAGGGGTTTGGGTGGAGGCTGACAGCTCGTGACCCCCTACGTAATAACCACGTGATCCCCTGAGGGGTCCCAACCCCCAGTTTGAGAACCCCTGGTCTAAATCATAGAATTTTAGGATTACAAGGGACCCCAAGGGTCATCTAGTTTAGTGTTTCTCAATGACTGGTCCGTGGACTGGTGCCTCTCCATTTAGGAAGGCAGCAAGCTGGTCCCTAGTATCAACAAGGTTGAGAAACACTGATATATAGTCTAACCCCATGTCTCGAAAATCCTACAGTAGCAGAAGCTCTTGGAGTTTTGAGGATATTTTTTCTTGGTGCCAACTGGTGGATTTAAAAAAAATTTAAATCTGAAATAAATGTATCTCCAGATTATAACAATTTGAAGGTAGGTCAGATTTTGGGACTTAAGCAGGTTGAACAATTGCTCGTTAATTGTGATAATAATACTTTATTATAAATACATGAATGAGCGAAGCCTCACAATATGCTGGAGAAGCAAGCAAACATTATTATCCACTAATTATATATGAAGAAGTTGAGGCACAAAGAGGTTAAGTGAATTGCTTAAGGTCACATTTTGAGTCAGTGACAGAGCTGGAATTAGAATTCAGTAGCTCATGGTTCCCAGCCCAGTGCTAAGTTCAAGGACTTTGTTCATCTCTTATCATGTAGTTTTATCATGTATTTCAAGGAATTAATATTAGGTATACATTTCATTACTGGTAAAAACTTTTGGAAAAAAATGTACACGTTGATAAAAAATGGTTTATAATGAAAGATCCCAAAAATTTGGAATGATGAGCTCCAATCTGGACATATTATATTCATATATAGAAAAGGAGTACCGGTGGCACCTTAGAGACTAACAAATTTATTAGAGCATAAGCTTTCGTGAGCTACAGCTCACTTCATCGGATGCATTTGGTGGAAAAAACAGAGGAGAGATTTATATACACACACACAGAGAACATGAAACAATGGGTTTATCATACACACTGTAAGGAGAGTGATCACTTAAGATAAGCCATCACCAGCAGCAGGGGGGGGAAAGGAGGAAAACCTTTCATGGTGACAAGCAAGGTAGGCTAATTCCAGCAGTTAACAAGAATATCAGAGGAACAGTGGGGGGTGGGGTGGGAGGGAGAAATACCATGGGGAAATAGTTTTACTTTGTGTAATGACTCATCCATTCCCAGTCTCTATTCAAGCCTAAGTTAATTGTATCCAGTTTGCAAATTAATTCCAATTCAGCAGTCTCTCGTTGGAGTCTGTTTTTGAAGCTTTTTTGTTGAAGTATAGCCACTCTTAGGTCTGTGATCGAGTGACCAGAGAGATTGAAGTGTTCTCCAACTGGTTTTTGAATGTTATAATTCTTGACGTCTGATTTATGTCCATTCATTCTTTTACGTAGAGACTGTCCAGTTTGGCCAATGTACATGGCAGAGGGGCATTGCTGGCACATGATGGCATATATCACATTGGTAGATGCGCAGGTGAACGAGCCTCTGATAGTGTGGCTGATGTGATTAGGCCCTATGATGGTATCCCCTGAATAGATATGTGGACAGAGTTGGCAACGGGCTTTGTTGCAAGGATAGGTTCCTGGGTTAGTGGTTCTGTTGTGTGGTTGCTGGTGAGTATTTGCTTCAGTTTGGGGGGCTGTCTGTAAGCAAGGACTGGTCTGTCTCCCAAGATCTGTGAGAGTGATGGCTCGTCCTTCAGGATAGGTTGTAGATCCTTGATGATGCGTTGGAGAGGTTTTAGTTGGGGGCTGAAGATGATGGCTAGTGGCGTTCTGTTGTATTCTTTGCTGGGCCTGTCCTGTAGTAGGTGACTTCTGGGTACTCTTCTGGCTCTGTCAATCTGTTTCTTCACTTCAGCAGGTGGGTATTGTAGTTGTAGGAATGCATGATAGAGATCTTGTAGGTGTTTGTCTCTGTCTGAGGGGTTGGAGCAAATGCGGTTATATCGTAGCGCTTGGCTGTAGACAATGGATCGAGTGGTATGATCTGGATGAAAGCTAGAGGCATGTAGGTAGGAATAGCGGTCAGTAGGTTTCCGATATAGGGTGGTGGTTATGTGACCATCGCTTATTAGCACCATAGTGTCCAGGAAGTGGATCTGTTGTGTGGACTGGTCCAGGCTGAGGTTGATGGTGGGATGGAAATTGTTGATATCATGGTGGAATTCCTCGAGAGCTTCTTTTCCATGGGTCCAGATGATGAAGATGTCATCAATGTAGCGCAAGTAGAGTAGGGGCATTAGGGGACGAGAGCTGAGGAAGCGTTGTTCTAAGTCAGCCATAAAAATGTTGGCATACTGTGGGGCCATGCGGGTACCCATCGCAGTGCCGCTGATTTGAAGGTATACATTGTCACCAAATGTGAAATAGTTATGGGTCAGGACAAAGTCACAAAGTTCAGCCACCAGGTTAGCCGTGACAGTATCGGGGATACTGTTCCTGACGGCTCGTAGTCCATCTTTGTGTGGAATGTTGGTGTAGAGGGCTTCTACATCCATAGTGGCTAGGATGGTGTTTTTAGGAAGATCACCAATGGACTGTAGTTTCCTCAGGAAATCGGTGGTGTCTCGAAGATAGCTGGGAGTGCTGGTAACGAAGGGCCTGAGGAGGGAGTCTACATAGCCAGACAATCCTGCTGTCAGGGTGCCAATGCCTGAGATGATGAGGCGTCCAGGATTTCCAGGTTTATGGATCTTGGGTAGCAGATAGAATACCCCAGGTCGGGGCTCCAGGGGTGTGTCTGTGCGGATTTGTTCTTGTGCTTTTTCAGGGAGTTTCCTGTTTACAGCAAATGCTGTAGTTTCTTTTGGTAACTCTCAGTGGGATCAGAGGGTAATGGCTTGTAGAAAGTGGTGTTGGAGAGCTGCCTAGTAGCCTCTTGTTCATACTCCGACCTATTCATGATGACGACAGCACCTCCTTTGTCAGCCTTTTTGATTATGATGTCAGAGTTGTTTCTGAGGCTGTGGATGGCACTGTGTTCTGCATGGCTGAGGTTATGGGGTAAGCGATGCTGCTTTTCCACAATTTCAGCTCGTGCACGTCGGCGGAAGCAGTCTATGTAGAAGTCCAGGCTGCTGTTTCGACCTTCAGGAGGAGTCCACCCTGAGTCCTTCTTTTTGTAGTGTTGGTAGGAAGGTCTCTGTGGGTTAATATGTTGGTCAGAGGTGTGTTGGAAATATTCCTTGAGTCTGAGACGTCGAAAATAGGATTCCAGGTCACTATACTATTTTAACATTAGAGACAGAAACAGAGAAACTTAGATTTGAAAAAGTGTTAGATACTCCATATTCCACAATTTTCATCAGCTATTTCAAGATTGTTTTGGAGAATGCCACCACAGAAATTTTCGGTGGATTGTTATGAACTACTGGCTTTCTCTAAGTTTTAATGCTATAATGAACTGTATCACCTGAACTAATATTACTGTTTATATTGCTAAGGTTACTAAGTCTATCAAATTAGCAAATACTATTTCAAAAAATGCAAGAGCTAATCAGGTAGTGAAGATCTAACTAATAGCTATTCCATTAATTTCCACTGGAGAGCAGCGGAGGCTCATACTGTATTTTCATTTGGCCTGGTCCTGAACAATTACTGTACTTAAGACTTGTGTGTTGCACTGTGTATTTAGATACATCAGATCAGCGGGGTTGCATAGATGTAGGTCTAGTTATGACAAGAAGTAGATCCAAGCTACAAGGTGTGTACTCAGACTGGAACTTTCCCAATATTTAGAGTTGTACAGATGTAGGTTTTTAGCTCAGACCACTGTAAAGTAGGGGTCAGAGTCACAAACTTAGGATCCAGACCTGAATTCTCCAAAAAATTGAGGGGAGGTGTTCATTTCAAGGGCTTTGAGTCAGGCCTGTCTCATAAAATTTCAGCCATTTCTGGTGTCAGTGGTTCCCAAACTTGTTCCGCTGCTTGTGCAGGGAAAGCCCCTGGCGGGCCGGGCCGCTTTGTTTACCTGCCGCGTCCGCAGTGGTCGTGGTTCGCTGCGCCAGGCCAATGGGAGCTGCTGGAAGTGGCATGGGCCAAGGGACGTACTGGCCGCCGCTTATGTTAGAGACGGTAATTTTCCCGGCATCCCCACTGCAAATAAATTGTGGAAAATCAGAGGTTCGTGGGCATAAAAATATTTCATTGGACTTAAATTTTACGTAAAAGGAAAGAAGAGAGCATATATCAGGAAATGAGATATGGGTTAAAGGTCAGATGAAAAAAAGGATCAAGGGCATCCACAGGAAAATAAAAAGGTACTAGAAACAAAAATCCAATTAGTGGATTAAAGGTAAAAGGCCAAGGTATAAATAAAACGGTTCTAAGAAAGGATAGTGAAAGGATCAGAACAGGATGAGGTCAGGAGCTAATACTATGTAATTGGGAAGGGAGATTACAAAAGGAGTATATAAAAGAATGAAGTGAAATGAGAGATAAATATACAAGAGAGGAAGGCCTAAACATGAAGGGATAGACCTGCAGAACCTTACCACTTTATTTCACCATTTCCAGAGAGTAGTTTTCAGTGGTTCACAGTCAAGCTAGAAGGGATCAATTCTGGGTCCAGTTCTGTTCAATATCTTCATTGATAATTTAGATAATGGCATAGAGTGTATATTTAGTTTGCAGACAATACCAAGATGGGAGGGAGTACAGGTGCTTTGGAGGATAGAATTAAAATTCAAAAATGATCTGGACAAACTGGAGAAATGCTCTAAAATAAACGGAATGAAATTCAATAAGGACAAATGCAAAGTACTCCACTTAGGAAGGAACAATGAGTTGCACACATACAAAATTGGAAATGACTGCCTAGCAAGGAGTACTGCAGAAAGGGATCTGGGGGTCACAAGCTAAATATAGGTCACAAGATAACTATGAGTCAACAGTGTACTGTTGCCAAAAAAAAGCAAGCATCATTCCTTGACGTATTAGCAGGAGTGTTGTAAGCAACACACAAGAAGAAATTGTTCCACTTACTCCACGCTGATTAGGCCCCAACTGGAGTACTGTGGACAAATTGGAGAAAGTCCAGAAAAGAGTAACAAAAATTATTAAAGGCCTAGGAAACATGACCTATAAGGGAAGATTGAAAAAAATTGAGTTTGCTTAGTCTGGAGAAGACTGAGGGTGGGGACATGATAACAATTTTCAAGTATATGAAAGGTTGTTACAAGGAGGAGGGAGAAAAATTGTTACCTTTAATTTCTGAGGATAGGACAAGAAGCAATGGGTTTAAATTGCAGCAAGGGCGGTTGAGGTTGGGCATTATGAGAAACTTCCTAACTCTCAGGGTAACCACTGGAATAAATTGACTAGGGAGGTTGTGGAATCTCAGTCACTGGAGATTTTTAAGAGCAAGTTAGACAAACCGCTGTGCGGGATGGTCTAGATAATACTTAGTCCTGTCATGAG